>NC_081830.1:73790616-74093660 GCF_030867095.1 Alligator mississippiensis
CAACATACTGTTTGGGAGAGAGCTCAGAAAATAATCCAGCCCCTTTTAGTATTGTCCAGAAAACTAGGTCACTCCTGTTCCATCCACTTAAACATAATAGAGTGTGATAAAGTGATTTCACACTGGAAGATGGACTTGTACAGGTTTCTTTTCCGAGTAGTGCTGTCAACCTGTGTTAAAAGAATAGTAAAGCATTGCTACTTTATGGGGGCGATGTAAATATAAATGTTTATAAATCACTTCAAAAGCCTCAGTTGAAATGCATCATTGTAAATATAAAATATTATTTTGAAGGACGGTGTTGTAGTTTGGCATTTGTGGAATTGTTAAAGTGCTGCTGCACCTCCAGAAAATAAGATACTGTTTCAGCAGATGTTTCAAATGCTCCTGTTAGAGGTGATATTAGAATTGAAAAATACCTGCCTTGCTCTCACTGCTCATCTCTTTGCTTTGCAGACATTGATGAGTGCGTCGAAGGGACAGCCAGGTGTGCTCATCGTTGTGTGAACACTCTGGGATCTTTCACCTGCGTTTGTAATCCCGGCTTTGAGCTGGGGGCTGATGGAAAGCAGTGCTACCGTAAGTGACAGTTTAACAGCAGTACATTTCAGACCAGTTTACCTGGAAAATGCTCTACTTCATTTTTAATTCAGTTGGATTTGAACCTCAGGCGAAAAAAAACAAAAAAACATGTATGCAAAAGTTCAAGCTGACTGTTCTCTTCCTCAGTAGAAATGCAGTTGCCATTTTGCAGGTGAATCTGTTCTTGAACATATATTCAGAGTCTCTGCTTTACTCTACTATATTTCAGAGAGAAAATGGCCCCATTGGCTTCTCTAAAAATGTTTTAAATTCTATAGTGGATATAATTGTAAGGATACCAGGGTTGTCAGAGGAAACTTATTCATTCTCTTTCCCCTTGACCTCTGCCCCCCACTGTTTTCTCATGTCCAAAGTGTGTGTAAAGCAAAAACCCATATGATGTTCTGCTATGCAAATCTCTGCAGATTTATTTAGGATTCTCCTCATATAGAAATGTGGATTGAGCAGCCGCTAGTTTAAGAAATATGTGAGGGGGGTCAGTAATGGGGGAACTGAAATATCCCAGGATATAACATCTCCAGAGTCAGTGTTTAAATTCTTCCCAGCAAACCTTTTAGTTGAACAGGGGACTAGCTCCTCAAGGTAGCCGTTTTGATAGAGGATCTTTAGGCTATCCGTAAGGGTATATTTGGATTTACAAGGGAGCGGAGGTGCAAGAGTTTGTGGTGTTATGGGCCTGGCATAAGCTCACTGGAAGGCAAACAATGGTATGACCTGGCTTAGCAAAGAAGCAGGAAGTAATTTTTCGATCTAATAATACTGGGTAGGGGTTTTCAGCAGAATTTCTTTAGGAAAATATAGTGCATACAAGAGAATGAATACATTTCTTAAGGCTATGCATATGAGATTTTAATGAGGGGAAAGAAGCCGTTTCAAAGGATACAAACAAAAATAAACACTGAAAATGAAGCATTTGAGAGAGGAGCTAGTAAGCTATTCTAGATGCAGAGAGGAACAATAAACATCACGGAGACAAAGGAGGTGTTATTAAATATGCAGGATATGATACATTATGTGAAGCAGTGTTTGGGTTATAAACCATTCAAGTCTATCATAATTTTCTAGGATTTTTTTATCATTTACTTACAAATCTTTGTAAGGCAAAATTCTGTCTGCCTTGCACACAATGTTAAGGGGAAAAAGAATTTAACTAAAAAATATTCTAAATGTATCCAAGGTGGGCATGGCTACTAACATGTCTGTAACACCTTACTGTCTTTTTAATGTGTTCAACCACATAATATCCCCTGTGAAGTAGGAAAGTATTATTTCAGTGTTACAGCTGGAGGAAGAGAGACTAAATAGCATCACCAAGGTCACACAGGAACTGAGCTGAGGTCCCCAGGTCCCAGATTAGCTCTGTAACTGAACCACCTCTCCTCTCTCAAGGGAATATGGCCATATTTCCTACTTTGCATCACATGTGCCTGTCCCTCTATTCCTCCTGACTTGTGCCCCTGCACCAGGATGGCAATTCCTGGTCTTCTCAGCATAGTGATTGATCAGTTAGTCTTCCCTTGGTGCAAAAAGAAGGACAAAAATGATGTCAGCCTGTGAAGGGAGCTGTCCATAAAGGTGAGGGTTTGCTGCCCTGAGTGTAAGGAGAGCTGAAACACTTGAGGAGGCATGGCAGCTCCTTTAGGTACAGTGCCTTCCAGGAGTGTTGAATCTCAAAAGCATCCTCAGTGGGAAAACCTGGATTTGAACAATGCTCCCCCTTCATTCTTAGGAACATACAGCTAAAGGGCAGACGAAGTCTTCCACAAAGCCTGGCCAGCCTCTGCATAGAAAACTTGCAACATGTTCTCACCTTGCCTGAAAGAAACTGGACCAGTGGCTAAGGTGGGAGTCACGGAAACAGGGCAAAAAGACACTGGGTCAGTTTAGTTGTAGTCTGTGTTACGTTGAAGCCTCCGGGAGAAATCCTAAGGGAGTTATTCAGATTCCTTTGAGGGATTTCAGCTGCCAGAGTCCCTCTCCCAAGCACCTCCCACCCATCAAAGAGGGCCTGGAACAGCAAGTTTTGCCTTTCCTTGGAAAGTAGGGAGCTTTGGGGATACACTTCTGAACTATGGACTTCACATGAAAGCTGACTGTTGCCTTAGGTCCTGCTGGCTGGAGAGAAGGAAGGGGAACTTTTTTCAGAATGAACAAAAGACTAGCACAGCAGTTATGAGCTTTCTGTATCGTTGCTCTACTTCCTGGACTACTTACTTCTGGTGAACAAATTTACCTCCCTAATTTAAATGCTATGTAAAGAGCATCTTAGGATATTTTTTTATGGACAGCAGTGCATCTGGCACTGTACTATTACAACAGGTGAACAGCAAATTATTCATTGGCTAAATATTATTTTAATACAACAGGACACTTCCTAGTGCTTAGCATGAGTGATTTTTATTTGCAGCTGTGATGTATGACCCCCCAACAGTTAGTTTTCAGATATGCCGGTTTGAAATGCTGCTCTGTCCTCTTTTAACCATTCTTTTGATCATTTCTCTAAAAGGAATCGAAATGGAAATTGTCAATAGCTGTGAAAGCAACAATGGTGGTTGTTCTCATCGCTGTGAGCACTCAACTGGTGGGCCTCACTGTTCCTGCAACCAGGGATATGTGCTTGATCTGGATGGGAAAACATGCATAGGTAATACTCAGTAAATGCTGTGTCACACTGAAAGAGAGGAAAAGGTATCTGAGGCCTGTCAGAACAGAAAGAGAGGATGAGGTGAAAGGGGGTGTCTAGAATAAATCTATCACTTGCAGGAGAATCTCATTTAATTGCTTCCATTCATGCATAGAATCATAGAGAATGAGGGTTGGAAGGGACCTCTGGAGGTCATCTAGTCCAACCCCCTGCTCAAAGCAGGACCATCCCCAACTAGATAATCCTAGCTAAGGCTTTGTTTAGCCAGGTCTTAAAAGCCTCCAAGGATGGAGAGTCCACAACCTCTCTGGGTAACCTGTTCCAGTGTTTTGCTTTCCCTAATATCTAACCTAAACTTCCCTTGCTGCAACTTGAGACCATCGCTCCTTGTTCTGTCACCTGCCACCACTGAGAACAGTCCAGCTCGATCCTCTTTGAAACCCCCCTACAGGTAGTTGAAGGCTGTTATTAAATCTCCTCTCAGTCTTCTCTTCTCCAGACTAAATAAGCCCAGTTTCCTCAGCCTCTCCTCAGAAGTCACGTGCCCCAGCACCCGAACCATTTTCACTGCCCCCAGCTGAACTCTCTCCAACTTGTCTACATCCCTTCTGTAGTGGGTGGCCCAAAACTGAACACAGGACTCCAGATGTGGCCTCACCAGTGCCAAATAGAGGGGAAGAATCACTTCCCTCAGTCTACTGGCAACAGATCTACCAGTGCAGCCCAGTATGCTGTTAGCCTTCTGTACACCCGCTCCCCCCAAGTACTTTTCTGCAGAGCTGCTGCCTACCCAGTCAGCCCCCAGCCTGTACCAGTGCTTGGGATCATTTCATCCTAGGCACAGGACTTTGCACGTCTCGTTATTGAACCTCATGAGATTTCTTTTGACCTAATCCTCCAAGTTGTCGAGGTCTCTCTGAATCCTAGCCCTCCTCTCCTGCGTATCTACTTCTCCCCCAGTTTGGTGTCATCTGCAAACTTGCTGAAAGTGCATGTTTTAGCTCTCCTTCCTGTACTGCAGTAAACTGGAACCAGTCCAAACCTTTCCATTCCTCACCTCAACTTGAGCCATTCTGTGTTTGGTGGAATCATTACTTTACACTAAAAAGATTTTCTTCTGGGCTTAAAACACAAAGACTCTTCCCGGATGCACTTCCACTTATCCATAAGTGACAAATCTCTATTTATTTACAGCCTATGCTTAGTTCCTTTTTCAGAAATTTAAAAAAAAAACTTTTCCTGAGATTTGCTCATATTCTGAAGCTAAACATTTGTTGAAGCAGATGATTAGTTCTAGTTGTGCATGTTAAGGCTGATTTTCAGAATTGCTGTGCACTCACACAGAGACCACTTTGCACTGTCAAACTTGTTCTGCTTCCATCAAACTACCCATCAGTGAAATTATACTTCCTACCGTGTGCAAAATTTCACCTGAGAAATGAAAGTAGTAAATTTAATTTCCGCTTCTCTTAAAAGAAAGTCCTTGTATAAATTCCCTTATTCTGTCTTACATCATTTTATAAAACATTTTTACTGTATATAATGTTTGCCATGAAAACAATTGTACCTTTTGCCAAAATGGACTTGTAGTAATACAGAATTAATAATTCAGGGTTTTTAACAAAAGGCAAAATATGAAATAAAAAATGAAGACATAATCTTACCAAACCTTTTTTTCCCCCATTTTACTCTGGAGTCACAGGGCACCTATACATGTGCCAAACATCTGCTCCAAAGCATGCTAATTAGCACACGTCAGAGCAGACTCAGTTAGAGCATATTAATTAACCCACTCCAGCAGCCTCTGTCTCACGTCTATTTAGTATCCTCACGCTTCAAAATAGAAGTGAGGGCACTTCAACTAAAGTTTGTCAAATGAGCTTTAGTTTAGTATCCCATTTTGAAGCATGGGATACTGAATACACATGACACTGCGGGAGCTTTAATTGGAGTGGCCATACTGGAGCACATGTATAGATGCCCACAGAGTATAGTGGAGAGGCATTAGAAACCTGTTTTAAAGGCCATTACCAGAATGAACACCTGAAAGTCTGGTTTATGCAGCATAGATGTTGTGAGATAAAAGGGCTGGTAGTCTGAAGAACCTTCTTTGCTTTCCAAGGCTCTGTGAGTTAGTCTAAACTGTCCTTCAGGCCAGGGTTCCCTTAATAAGCATTAGTTCCTGAGAAGGAAGCCTTATGCCTGATCTGACCATTGTGTAGAAATTCAGAGTGTGCCTGGTGCTGCTGGCCCAACACCTGGCTGCCGCTGCCTGGGTCTCCACCACCACCACTGGACCTGGCTCTGCTGCCCAGGCACTCTGGTCCATCTGCTCCACACCCACCACCAGGGGCGCTGGACAGAGCCGGTGGGCACAGTCTCGATGGAGACCAGCCTAGGACCCCCATGGGCAGGGCATGCTCAGACAGGCAGATGGAATAGGGCCACAGGCAGGTGGAAAGCAGCATCCGGGAGCAGGATGGGCAGATGGGGCTGGGTTCAGGGATGGGTTTGCAAAGCAGTAACAGTGTGGGGCTGGGGTCTGGGGCAGAGTCTCAATCTACTCTCTGGGCGTCCCTGCCCGTGGAACCAGCACCCATCACAGGGACATGCAGGAAGTGGATTGTGGCTCTGCACTGGCCCCTAGCTCTACATTATCATCGCTCTGACGCCTACCCTGCCTGTGCATCCCACTTTCTGATGCTGCTCCCTGCCCACCTGTGGCCTTATCCCATCAGCCCAACTGAGCATGCCCTGGCCATGGGGGTCCCAAGCCAGTCTTCATGGAGACCCTGCCTGCCTGGTCTATCCAGAGCCCCAGGCAGTGGGTGTGGGGCGGACAGGCCCAGGGCCAGATAGGATCAATTGTTGTTCCCCTCCCCAACTGCACCAAGTCAGGTTGGGCTGGGTCAGCCCGCCCTCCCCTATCTGCACCAGGCCAGGTCAGCCCCACTCCCTCTGTCCCCTACAATCCAGGCCTGCAACAGCTCGCTAAAACTTCCTAAGTGGCCCTCAAACCCAGAAAATTGCTCGCCCTAGCTTAAGAAGGACTAGGCAATTATAATATTGTAATGCACAATAGACATGTGAAGATTTGTACTATCAAAAATTTGGTTGTAGAAAGTAGTAAACATTGGCTACTAGATAGGATGAGAAGGAAGAGAAAGGTAGAGGTCTGTGACAGGCGAATTGTTAACACCAGAAGGGTCATTTTGGACTGGTTTCTGAAATGACCTTGGGTGCCTGTGGGATTACTCAGGGCCTGGCTGGAGTCTTATTTAGACCCCTGCTAATGAAGAATTCAGAGCAAAGAAAGTTATTGTGGCCAAGGTGAAAGAGGTGACAGCACAGATGAAGTTTTCAACGGAAGAGAGCAGAGGAAGTGAAAAGTTGTTCTGACAGCAAAAATCTCCTTTTCGTTGGTTGTACTCTGCACATTCCAAGGCATTCGATGAGCTTTTAATAGAACCAGGAGACAAGATATCATCTGAAATATTGCACGGCAGCTTTGCTGGTGACACTTCTGGAAAAGGAACACTCCTTGTTCAAAGAACCTGCATTAATCAATTGCATGCTAACCTCTAACCTCAATTGATTAATTACATTTTCTTTCTCCTCTCTTGTCTGCGTTTCCTAATAATGTTGGTCGCCTTTCCAAGGTTAATTGAGACACTGACCTTTTGCTTCTGTGGTTGCTCATCTAGTTAATGTTCAAAAGCATTTTGCGAACTCAGCATTGACAAGCTACCCCTTGAAAAACCACTTAATAGCTCAACAAACTAAAAGGGCTGAGATCAGCCAAGAGCCTGCAGTTAAAAGAAAACAGTTTGATTCTTGTTCCCAGTCGCCAAGACGGCAGTTTTTGACTGTACATATTTCCAGATGTAAACAGGATGCAACAAAATGGTGGCAGTTGATTTATTAAAAAATATTGCATATAAATCGCATATGAATAAGTATCTTCTTTCCTGAGTGTGCTTCACTGAATTGGAGGTTACTGTTTTCTGCTCTGTTTTCTGTCATAATAGACCTGATGGTTGAAAAAATTCATATGAAAATGATCAGCTACAGATTAATGCTGAATAGATGCTTGTTATATCCTGGAGTGTTGACATTCTTGTGATTAATTATTTTGTCGTGGCAATGCCTCCGAGTCCCAGGCACAGACCAGAATGCTTTCGCTCTAGCCCTGAAGAAACATAGAGCAAGTGTTCTGCTATTGAATGCTGACAATGTCTTTCCTAATTATATAGCAGTGATCTGGTGAACAGCCCATTCTCAACATTCAAACAAATATTTTTGACTTGGAGGTGATAAACAGAACATAAGAAAACTGGCCACTAGAGTGCAATATCTTGGGAATCTGTTTTAGAAAACTGCATGGGCTAAAGTAGCCAACAGGGTGAGAATAACAGTCTTTCAGTGTCATGAATCAAGTGAACAGGTTGCTTGTTTTTGAATTGCCCTTGTAAACCTAATTGAAGTGCTCCTTTCTCCTTCAGAGCTGGATGAGTGTGAGACTGGAGAGGCCTGCTGTTCTCAGTTCTGTATCAACTATTTAGGTGGCTACGAATGCACATGCAAGGCAGGGTTCCAGCTTAACATTGATGGCTGTGGATGTGATGGTAAATGGCTTAACACTGTTGGTTGTGGCTGATTCGGATCACAAGAGGGGGTGGAAGAGAAAAGATTTCAAAGCTCATTCCAGCATTTCATAGCAATTTCCCTGGCAGCAAATACTGCTGTGTCAATAGGATTTTAGCAGTATGATCCCCAAAACACAGGGACTGAGTAACAGGCAGGTCTACTTTGTGCAGGAATGCAGGAAATGAGTCGACTGAAGGGCCCTTTCCCCTTACATACACGCTATATATAGCTGTCATAAAAGGTAACTGCCAAAGTACTTTACATGTAGGTAAACAACAAAATATTTGGAGGTCCGGCTAAATATGGACAGGTCAAGATGCATATATAGACTTGTTGGATCTATGCAGTCATGTTGGGGGGGGTGGGGGGTGTTATAATTTTATTTGGGCCTGAAATATGGCATAATAGCCTCTTTTCTTTTGCCTTGAAATATTTTGATACTTCGGTTGCTAGTGGGAACCAAAGGAGTACCAGGTATATTCAAATGGAGATAAATAAACAAATTTAAGCAAAGTTTTCAGAATACACAGATAAATTTTGTTTAAAGTTTGCACAAATTCCAAGTGGTGTCTTGTGTCAGCCAAACTGGTTTAACCTTTGCCTAATGATCCTCTATTTTTTTACGCAGATGAAGATGAGTGTGTTGTTGACAATGGTGACTGTGACCAAGTCTGTGTTAATTCTCTGGGGTCATATGAATGTGCGTGTGAGGAAGGTTACGTACTTGGCATCAACGGGCAGACCTGCATCAGTAAGTCAGAGTAACGCTGGAAGACAATTCAGTATTTCCTGTTGACTTAGAACATGAGTTCTGAGACAAGAGTTTTCAGAAGGGACAAAAAAATTTGAGAGTCCAATTTGAGATGTTTAAGGATGTCTAAGCTATGTGCAGCGATTTGGTCCCCCACAAGCGTGCAAGATCGTGGCTTGGTGAGAAGGGTAATGGAAGGTATATGGGCAAATCCTCCCACCAGCTGCCTTGAAAATTTCAGATTGTTTTATAAAAAAAATTCTGTTATTTTGACACACACTTAAATTGCCCTTATTTTAGTTATATTAGGAAGTGAGAGATCTTGTGGGAGAAAAAAACCTAGTTAAGCAAGTTACGTTCTGTTAAACTAATACAAATCTCTCTACTAAAGTCAGTGTCTAACACTGGAACTAGAGCCCAGCTTGGCCATGTGTCTGTTTATCTAGTTTAACCACGTGCTAAACTACAGGAAGAGTGTGAAGTTTCATCCAACTGCAAAAAGTAGGTCAACTGATTCCACAGTCTCTTAATGCTAGATTTTCAAATTTTTGTGTTTATTTTAGAACCAGGTCCAAGTTGAAGTCCATAAATTGAACAAATGTATAATCCCTACCATGGGCTGAAATAAAAATTCTAGACCCAAATACCTCTTCAGGGTTCAGGATCCACAACTAAACTTCAACATTTTCAGTTCTGGCCCAATGTAGAAATACTGAGCTCTGGACTTGTTTCCAGCCTCAAATCTAGAGTTTAATGCTAAGATGTGGGGTGAGGCCCATTTGTTCTTTCTCTTTTTCCTGCTCATGTGTACTCCACTAACAGAGTTAATAAAGAGGAGCATGTGTGCCTCGGTGTACTGAGTATTGTACATTTAGGAACAGGTATAATTGTATACGTTATGTACTGTACCTTTAGAAATGGGTATAACTGTGTGTACATTATGTACTGTACATTTAGAAACAGATTTTACCCCGTTAGATTTTTCAGTTATACCTAATAGGAAAATCTGAAGACTGAAGCAGTAAGTTGAAATTCTAACGATGGCTCTATTCTTAGCATTAGATAATGATGAACTGAATAAGGAGGAAGAAGAAGAATTAGAGATCTCTAGGATTCCAGATCTCCAATTCAGAAGACCACCTCAACTACTTAAATATGCTGTTACACTAGACCCTTTCTACGAGGATGAGGATGTGCGAGGAGAACTCACTCTCATGCAAAAAGTTGGTAAGAAACTAAAGATGATTCTAGTTTCTAGAAGTGAGACCAGGTGACAGTGGTGAGTGGGAAAGTCTCTGGGTTGGGAAAGATGTCAGAGAAAAAATAAGACTGACTCAGGAAGGATAAAGTTGATAGAAGAAGAGAGAAAAAGCAGAGGGCCACATTTTTTATTCCCTTCAAAGAATGTGCACCAGCCAGCCAGAGATATCTGCATCCTTCTGCAGGCTGAGGGCAGCTGCAGGAAGAATAATCCAAGGGCAGCACACTTATCAACAGCCCTTATCATTGCTGCTTCAGAAAGGAAACATTCTCCATAATGTTGGTACTGCTGGAAAACCAGTCTCATAGACAACCTATAGAAAGAAATGTAGGGACTACCTATTTTGTGCAGAGTATGTAGAGGAAATGATGATACTGAAACTGGTCAGAAACTATAATATATAATCATAAAAAACCCAGGCTAGAGCATGGATCTATGCTAGGGCATAAAAATCCATGCTAAGGGCATCCAATTGTTTTTTCAACCTAGAATTAACTCAAGACTCAATAGCCCTGTTGTATTGGACCAACATGGAGAGTTGGTCACTTTACTATGGATTCAAAAGTCACCTTGTTTTTTTCCTTAGTAGGCAAATTACTTGTTCACGAGTGGACTGGTTTTTTGGGGTTTTTTTTCCTTTCCAATTTGTATTGTATCACATTTATATTCAGAGTCTAACTAGTTCTGATTGCACACCCGAGTCCATGTTCCACAGGTACAATTCAGGGTCTGATCCTGGCATTTACTTTTTATGTATAAAGGGGAAAGTGTAAACCTCAGAAATTCTATATGCTGTACAGCAGGAATGGAACAGAAGGTAGTCGTGCTAGAAAAACAGTTAACAGCAGGCGCTATTCCACAGCTAGACACTGCTAGGCTGACAACCAGTTGGGAATCTGACAAACAGTATTGCCACCTGGAGAATGAGAAGCATAGAAGGCAAAGCCTAACATTGAATCACCAGCACGGACTTTGTTTTTCATAGTTAACATAATTTGGGGGGAGGCTCATAACTTTGTAATTGAGCTTCTGTATTTTTCCCAAAGGCTGATCCAGAGCATAACCATTACAATGTTGATGCCCAGGGAGCTAGTGGCAATGGAGGGTGAAAGTACCTTTTTCAAAGTTTAGCCACTCCTTTTAACTCTCAAATGGAAAATAATTCCTTCCTGGCTTCAAGTGCTTTTCTGTGCTGTGCTGTAGATTTTAACTAAACTGCCTGTTAAAACAATAATATATTGCAAGCAGTTAGTCTTTTCGACAGGTCCTTTGCCTTTTATTATGTTGTTAAAGTAAAATTGGTTACCCTTTCCAGAGGTATTTTACATTCCAGTGTTTAGGGCTGAATTTTCAAAGTTGTTCTTAGCTGCTTTCTGAATGCATTTGAATGCTGGCCACTTATACAAGTTCCAAAATGGGAGCTGTTGGGTGCTAAGTGCTTTAGAAAATCTGATCTCACATAGAGAATTACCGATGAAAAACAAGCAACCCACTGACTTAATGTTAGCTGAAGGAGCCTGTCAGCTTCCTTTTAAGGCCTCATCAAAATCCTTATCCACAAAAACCATCAGTCCTGTCCCACAAACCACCTGAGGCAAAAAGCTGATCAAAAGGATGGGCTTGTAATGTCATGCAGATATTTCAAAAAGAAGTAACATTTGGCTCATTAGCCATCAACAAACTTCATGCAGCAGGAGGGCTTGTATTTGCGAGCGGATATAGGAAAATGGTAGATGTGTGCGAGACAGAGACTTAGATACTGATTTGTTTCTCCATGTGAAAATCCTCTTCATATGCAGAAAAGATCATAAACTTGCATTAAGATAGACTTTCATAGAATAGTTTTAAAATTTGCTTTTTAAATATATTATGATTATGGTGTTCCCCTGATGTGACCTGAAAACTGAAGTAATGGTATCCTCTCTTTAAAAAACCTCTTTTGAAAAAACGTAGTTCAGTTCTATAAGGCGCAGTATCTTTTAGCCCTCTCTGGCAAAGATTTACAGTATCTTGCTGGATGAGTACCGCCAGAGACAGGGAACCTAGCCTCGCACTTCCTCTCACTTAGGATGCAACTCTTTGCAATCAACCTCACAGCATATTCTGAAAAGCAGACATGTGCTCTGTCTGGGCAGTGCTAGAACGGAGGCCCAAAACTGAGGACACAGCCAACATGCTTATTGTATTTAAATGGGAGGGTTCTCCCTAATTGTGAGGGAACCCATATTGATGTTTGGAAAGATCCAGGTATATTTATAATACCAATAATACTCTTAATGCTTTGTTTAAATTGATGAGGTTCATTAAATCATAGAGAAGTAGGGCTGGAAGGGGCTGAGTCCAACCCCCTGGCTGAGGCAGGATCATCCCTATTCAAACCACTCAACCCACAATCTAAATGCTATAAAAAAGTTCTACAAAGTTCTTTCTTTGCACTGTATATCTGGAATGGTACCAGATAGGTAGAAGTTTATTAGTGTTATGTCCCTGTGCTCACAAAAATTTTTGTGCTTTTTCTATTTCAGTTTGTCTGGATAGCACATTTGGCAATGATTGTAGTTTGAGCTGTGAAGACTGTATGAATGGAGGCACATGTAACAGTGAAAACAGTGGATGCATCTGTTTGCCTGGTTGGACTGGCATGATCTGTAATGAAAGTGAGTACAGGATGCTTAGATGGGATCCAAGAGTTATGTTCTTTACCCTAGAGCTCTGCTCTGGCAATTGTATAAGAAACAGAAACAGTTTGTTCTCATTTTGTTCTGAAAAGGAACAGAATTCTCATTGAAAGATTTTGCATTTATACCATTTGATCATAGTTGAGACGGACGCAGTGGCATCTTGATTTTGACATGAAGTCCTCATGTCCTGTGTGGCACATTAAATCTAAATGGTAAGGGATGCTGAATTATGCAATTGGTAAGCCCCTGGTATTGCCGCACGGATCAAATACTGTACCACCAACACATTATCCCACGCTACTTCTTTATTTTGTTGTAAAGTCCTGTTCACTTCATGTGCTGTCCCCAGAATGTGAGCAGGCTGCAGCAAACCTAGCGCACTGTAATCCATTACTTGATTAGCTGCATTTTGGAAGTTTCTTCTGGCATACGCTGCTGCTGTCTGGGTTGACTCAAAGGTAAACTTAGTTGTTTCCAAGTTTCCAAGTTCAGGCATGCCGTCATTTTTTTTTATTGTTATTATTACATTGGTGAACTAAGGCCTTTATTTCTGAACTTCTGTTTTTTTAATTTATAAACATTATTGAGAGTTGTTCTTTTTTAGTATTAGAGCTTTTACTGCTTAAAATACTTTTACAGCTTAAAATACTTTAAGTGCTTCTGACCTGTACATCAGTGCCTTTTATAAAGGAAATTATAATACAGGAACTTTGCTTTTTGTTATTCCTACTTCCTTGTAAAAAGAATTTTCTGCTGCATGAGGATGTGGGGAAAAAACAAACAGCGTGGAAGAATGGTCATGTCTTGATGTACAGTACTTAGCCTGTTATTTATATAAAGGCAGTCAGGATTTGTGCCTTCATCATCACAGCTTTAACAAAACAGTTGTTAGTGATTCAGTATGCGTGTCTATTAATTGTATTACCATTGTGCCTAGTAGCTTTAGTTAGAGACTAGGGCCCTGGGGTTACTATCCAACAGCTGGTTGAGTCCTTTCCCCAAAGAGCTAACAAGCTATAACAGGCAATGTGGTGATACAGGTTTCCCTCACTTTAATGCTGTACATGTGTTCCTGAAAATGGCGCATAACTCGAATTTCCATAAAGGGAACCCACTTTACAGTGTAACAAATACGGATACTTTCCAAGACCTTGACTGTACTGACCCCCAGACCCATTTCTACCACTTTTACAAGACAATTTTTGTACTCATCAATAGCAGACAGTACACACAAGCACAGGGCACTATCATAATGGGGATGGCAACTACAGAAACACGTGTTGCAGACAAGGAGCGAGGAGGACAGATCCACACAGGAGACTATATTTTGGTGCTTGTCACTCCCACAATGCACTGCACAAAGCAGCTGACTGTGGGCTTCCACCACACCAATAACATAAGAGTGAATTTACCTCGCACATAACAAATTTTTGGTATAAAAAGGGTCATCACATAAGAGCGAATTCACACACACAGAACCTGCATAAAGTGAGGGAAACCTGCATGGATAGATGGGCCAAGGAACTGCTATGCAGTAGCCTCAATAGGTCACCACCCTAACATTTCCAAGATTTTTTTGCAGACACGAGGGCAAAAGAAAGAAGGAAGGGATTCCAACAAGTTGCCAAAAATAAATGAAAATGTAGCAGGTTCCTAGTACAGATGAACTATGGGTTTAGTTAGAAAATATTGGGGCATTGGTAATAGAATAATAGCCAAGAAGGTTAAAATGATAATTTTCAGTTTTGCTGTGTGTTACAGATAGTGCTCATAGGATATTTTAATGTGTTTTGGTAACCCAATTGGAATTTCTCAACCTGTGTTTGCAGTATAGTCTCTTTGTTCAGGCACAGATTTAAGGCAGGGCTCATATTCTCTGTAATAGCATTATATCATGTGCATTAATAATTGAGACATTTTTCTATACTTATCAACAATGTTATTCCATTTGATCCAAAAGAATTCTCTTATAGTTTTAAAAAGAATACAGAATTATGTCTCATCTCATTGATGTCAGTGTTGACTGAGATGAGTACAGAATGTTTTCTATATTAATCAAGATTTGATCCTTATAAATATTTTTTCTTTCTTTCCTTCTTTCTTTCCTTTCTTCCTTCTTTAAAGAAAAAGCATAGATGACACTTTGAAAAGAAACCAAACTATTGAAGAAATCAGGAGCTTAATTTTCCTAATGAATGAAAGAAAATTGAAGGATAATTGATGATGAATTTCAAGTTTCTTAGTGTGTAATGGGGGTGTAGGTCGTAGCTGTGTTGGTCTAAGGACATAGGCAGACAAGGTTCTTTGGGTGAATCTGATCTCTTTTATTAGCCCAACTAAATAGTTGGAGAACATTTTTTAAGCAAGCTTTTGGGTTCAAAAACCCTTTGTCAGGCTAAGAAAGTTTCTGCAGTTGGTGTGTGCTCTTCCTGGAAGGAATGAAAAGTAAAGAAGCCAGGGGCTGGGCTGGTGTGCATACAAGACCGGCAGTCAGTGAAAATGTAGATTGAGGAGTCAATGGGTGAGAGACAGGCTTGGGGGGGGAGAGAAAGAAGGGGGATGAAAGTGAGAGATACCTGGGGAGTCAGATGTCAAGCAAGTTATAATGTGTCATAAATCCAATGTCTATATTTAGTCCATGATCTCTAGTATCCAGGAGGTTGATGAAGTGGAGTTCATATGCTCGTCTCTGGGAAGTGTTTTTTAAGTTTCCTTTGAGGATCAGGACTGAGAGATTGGAGAGAGAGTGGTTTTCTTGTGAGAAATGTGCCCCCACCGGTAATTAGGTATTTCTGTCTTTGATAGATTTCCGGTGTGCGTTCATTCTGGTGCGCAGTTATTGTTTGGTCCCTCCTACGTAATTACCATCAGGGCATTTGGTGCATTGGATGAGATATATTACATTTCTGGAGGTGCAGCTGTAAGATCCTGGGATGCTGAGGGCTCTGTTGTGGGGTGTAGTAATTGTGGCGGTGGTGGAGATGTGTTGGCAGGTTTTGCATTTCTTGTCATGGCATGGTCTGGATTCATTTGGTGTGCTCTGGGCCTGAGGAAGTTTGCTTCTGGTAATGAGGTTGGCGAGGTTCGGTGCTTGTTTGAAGACTAGGATGGGTGGCTCTGGGAAGATCTGTTTAGGAATAGGGTCTCTTTCTAGTATGGGTTTGAAGCTGACTTCCCAGGTACTTCTCCACTATTCATCCCCCTTCTCTCCGCCCCACCCAGCCTGTCTCTCACCCACTGACTCCTCAATCTACATTTTTCACTGACTGCCTGTCTTGTATGCACACCAGCCCAGCCGCTGGCTTCTTTACTTTTCATTCCATCCAGGAAGAGCACACAACAACTGCAGAAACTTCCTTAGCCTGACAAAGGGTTTTTGAACCTGAAAGCTTGCTTAAAAATTGTTTTCCAACTATTTAGTTGGTCTAATAAAAGATCTCCGATTCACCCAAAGAACCTTGTCTGCTTAGCACGTAATGATAACATGTCAATTAAGTTAGTTACTGAAAATGAGTCCAAAGATTGTATTTAACCAGTTTTAGCTGAAAATAATGGAGGTCTTTTCTATTACACAGATATGTTTTTCACAGGAGCCATCAGAGCTTTACGCCATGGAGTCACATGTTGTTATGTCTCAACCTTCGGACAGTATAACATATCTATGAAGCTTCAGAGCTTCTGCAAGGTGTAGACTATAGCTAAGGCATATTTCCCTTCAGATAATTGAGTCTGGTTACTTCAGCTGTCATTTTTAATTACCTTGTGGTAAATACCAGAAGAACAGCTATCATCCTGTAAGGAAACAACAGTAACATGGCATAATTTAAGAGATGCTTGCTCAGAGTTGTCCTTTAATTGTTTGTATTATTCTGATGACTAAAGCATTGTTTCGTTTCATTTCTAACTTATGAAGAGATTACTTAGTCCATTCATCTTTTCTGCTTTCTTTGCAGCTTGCTCTCCAGGGACTTATGGGAAAAACTGTAACAGCATTTGTAAGTGCCAGAATGGAGGCTCGTGTGACCCTGTAACCGGACAGTGTCACTGCCCACTGGGAATTAGTGGAAAGATTTGTGAGGATGGTATGATTGCTAGTGTTTTGCTCTGTACAATTTCTGTCTGGGAACCTAGTGACTGCCCATTTCTTCTTGTCTTCACTAGTTTGCACATAGTAGAGCTAAGTCTACAGCTGAGGTAGTGGGCATAGACACATACTCTTGAATTTTGTCCTGCCTTGCCCTCCTTGTCTTGAAAAAACAGGAGAGGCAACAGGTGTGCGAAAGCACTTAGCATTATCCCCTCTGTAAGGATGGCAAGCTGAGGCAGGGACAGATTTATCTCAGCGTCAGCTATGAAGACCGTGGCAAAGCCAGAATTGAACTGAGATCTCCTGTGTAATAGTACAGTGCCTTAATAAGAAAAGCATCAAATTTCCTCCAGATGCTTGCTATGGAAAGCATGCTAGAACAAGGCTGGCTTGGTATTTCACAGAAAGAGACCTGATGCTGCCTTGTTGATCATTTTGTTCATGTGTACCTCTCTAGGCTGTCCAAAAGGATTCTTCGGGAAGAACTGTAACAAGAAATGTAACTGTGCCAATAATGGCTATTGCCACAGACTGTATGGAGCCTGTTTGTGTGACCCAGGATTATATGGGCGTTTCTGCCATCTAAGTAAGTCACAGTAATTGTTCTGAGCTGTTTGTTTTAAACAGAAAGAACACGATAGATGTGAAAAGATTCTATAAGGATACAGACTATGGCTGTAACTGAGCAGGGTTTTTGGCAGTATGTTGTTCAATCAACTCTGGGGGGACAGCTCGCATCCTTAAGTTTGGTGGTGAAGTGACAAAAGTATACACACAAAAAAGGCAAAGGAAGATGACCAGATACCTAATACCTAAAAGATAAAGGGGAATAAAGAATTTAAAAAGAGAGAGAAAAAACAAAACAGCTTTTTTTTTTCATGTATAGTTTGTTGAAAAATTAGAAAAGTGATAACACAGTTTTTTTCAGGAAAGCATTCATTTGGGGAGAAATGAGGTCATTTTGCCCCAAAAATATTTGTTTAAAAATGGCAACCAGCATTCACTTTAAAGCTTACTACCTCTTGCACTCACCTCAGATTGCCCAAAATAAGATGGATCAGCTCAGTCAGGAATTGTCATTATAGTTTACATACACTCACACGCACACTCACGCTCATGCATGCATGTCTCTGAATGGATAGTTTTGCTGACAAGTAAAATGCACATTTCTCTTTACAGAAGTTGTCTTATCCACACACAGCTCTGCAGATGTTTGAAAAATAACTCATGTATAATTGCAGTATTAATAATTCCTTTTTATCTGGCTACAGCCTGTCCCAAGTGGGTCTTTGGAGCTGGCTGTTCAGAAGAATGTCAGTGTGTGAAGGAGAACACTCTGGAATGCAATGCCAGAAATGGTACTTGCACCTGCAAACCAGGTTATCAAGGGAGCAGGTGCCAAAAAGGTATAACCTAATATCTGATCCTCTGCCTTTAAAGCCATACCTATTCATTAATTCTCATTACTCCTTTCATGAGCCACCTGGCACTATACCAGATATGAATATATTTTGGCAATTAGTTCTCTAGTTTTCCTGTTGCAATCTCCAGTGGTCATTTGACTTCACTAAGGTTGTAGGGCTGTAAATGAGAAAGTTTGGCCCAGCAGACTTATGCTGAACTATTGGCATTAGGGATGAAATTGTAATACACCTGAAGCTTTGACATTGACTTCAGTGAAGTCAGGATTTCACCTTAGGACACAGTAATTTACAGCCAGTGCTTGCATTTTTTTTTTTTTTTTGATAGCTGGATTATTTATGAATGAATTCTACATCATGCTCTTTGGAGCATGGTTTACAGCTCTTTAAATTCTGCCTCTTTGTAAGTTTTGTAGATAGTGCAGAGGAAATTGTATTCTGTATTCATGCTTGACAGTCTTAGGGGGAAGTGGAGTAATGCAATAAAGCTGCTTGCCTCATATTCTTCTCTGAACTCTAATGCCATAGAGCCCCTTACAGGATTTTCCGAGGAGGAAAAAGGGGATGGAGGTTTAGCACGAGGGATGATATTTCGTATCTCCTAGTTCTGTTGGTGGTGTTCCAAAGCAGTTTGGAACTAGCCCTTTTCCTACCTCTGATCTCTCCATAAGGCACAAAGCAGCAGTGGCTGTAAAGGCAAGAGTTTTCAGGTATCAGGAGTAAAAGCATCAGGACACTCAACTGACTCTATTACAAAGGCATGTTTAACAGCTTCTTCTTGTGAATGCAAGCACTTCTTGTACCCTTTGCACATGTGTGAAAACTATATCTTGATTATTTTCACTGTCTATTGTAATGAAGACCCCAGTCATGCATTGGAGACCTATTATGTAAGTACTTTATACATATAACGCTTTTAGATGGAAAGTGTACAAAGACAGCTAACAACAGCTTACAGCTGTTGCAATCCTATTGAAATGTAGCCTGTTGAACTAGTTTAAGTTAGAGGACAATTAGGACCAAATTCAATCCCAAATTACACACAAAAATCCCACTGTTATTTGTACTGGATTCATAAAAGTATTTCAAAGCAGAATTTTGCTTTGAGAGAGTTGTTTCTTGCTCGTTACTCTTGTTATAATACCTTATACTGCCCCAAATCAGGTACCCTGAAATCTGTACTTATTTATTTGCTCATCCAGAATGTAACTATGTTATTTGGCTGATATTTGAACAGTAATCCAGTAGCTAAACTATTAGCAGTCAGTAACATAGCTAAAAATTTGTTTCAGATATTGTTGCCAAATTATCTTGTGACGTTTGTTTCAGTTTTCTCAGCTACTCCTTTTTTTGCACATATTCTGTGTGCGCTGTCTTTTCAGAGTGCATGCCTGGCTTTTATGGAGCTGGCTGTAAACTGAAGTGCAACTGCTCTGATGTTTTATGTGACCACAAGACAGGAGAATGCAAGCATCCATGCCCACCTGGTTTCCATGGAGAAAAGTGCCATTTATGTAGGTATCTGGATACACATTTCAATAAGAAGTATATCAGTAGAGGGCCAAGGATTTTTGTGGTGATCTTTTATTAGACCAACTGCATGGCTGGGATAAATGTAGACAGAAGTGGATCCAAGGGAGCATGGTGGTGCAATTGCACCTTTTTGGCTGTGTGCTACATGTACGTGAGCTCTTTGAGCTCACTGGCTTGCAAGTGGCAGCTCCTGCTGGAGCTTCATTTATGCCATGAGGTCTGAACTCACCATCTGGTCCATGAGTGGTCTGTCTGGAGTGGCTGCATTCAGGCATCTCCAGAACCCAGGTGTGGGCACCACTGCTGTTTAACTGTTTCCCCCTCCCCTGCTGAATTCAATGGCAGGAGAAAAGAGAGGGTGAGCTCCAATGCTCAGCCCCTGGGCTCCTTGAGAGCTGCATGAAAATAGGGACTAGCATCCCCATGGACACTTGTCCCCTCTCCTCTTTCCCTTGTCACTGAATTTAGCAGGTTTGTGGAGCTGAAGAACGAGGAAGGGTAAGCAGCAGCAGTACTCACCCCCTGGGCTCTGGAGCTATTTGAAAGCAGAGACACTGAGAAGACTGCCCTGATTGCCAATGAGCTCACTGAGTTCATGGTCTATGCAGAGCTCCAGCATCTGCTCAGAGAATTCAGTGACATCCAGGATTGTGACACGGTGGCCATAGCCCCTTTCTCTGTGTGGTTCGTGCACAGTGAGCAACCTTGGATTTGTCCAAGGAATTGAATCGAAACAAAGGGCTTCAAAGCAAAACAAGACTAGTTGAAATGTTTTGAAAGTTTTGAAACATTTTGAGTTTCAAAGCCAGCTGCAAGGTGGTGGGAGACGGGGAGAACCAGGGCTGTGCTCCCAGCAGCAGCCAAGAGCACAGCTCTGGCTCTCCCTGTCTCCCGCTGCCAAGCTGCAGGAAGCCTCCCACTGCCAGGCTGCAGCCCAGGCTCAGTTCCCCTCCCAAGCGCTGCTGTGGGGCTGGGGAAAGGAACTGAGCCTGATCGCTCAGTTCCCCTCCCCAGCCCTATGATTGGGCTGGGGATGGGAGGTGAGCCCAGCTGGGTTGAGTTCCCGTCCCCCATGCTAGATCCAGCTGGGGACAGGAAGTCAGCTCAGCTGAGCTGACTTCCCAACCCCAGCACAATGGTTGGGCTGGGGAAACGAACTCAGCTCACCTGGTCTGAGCAATGATCGCACTGGGGGTGGGAACTCAGCCCAGCTGGGCTGAGTTCCTTTCCCCAGCACGATGGTCAGGCTCCGGAAATGAACTCGGCCCAGGTGACTTCCCAACTCACTTCCCAGCTGGGCTGACTTCCCATCCCCAGCCTAATCTAGCACTGGGAAGGGGAACTGAGCAATTGGGTTCAGTTCCCTTCCTCAGTCCCAGGTGGCAGCACCAGCTTCCCTCTCTCATCTGGCAGGCAGATCAGGGGCCCGCAGCCCCAATCTGCCTTCCAGATGAGAGAGGCTGTTTCAAGCTTCCCCATTATAGTTAATGCGTGAAACATCGAAACAGCATTGAAACATCGAAACAGCATTGAAACAGCCTCACTGTTTCAGTGAAGCAAAATGGAACAGCTGTTTCGAATTGAGATAAAAGTCGAAACAAAGCGCTTTTCTGTGGAAACCTCAAAACTCAAGTTAAAACAGAACAGTGCCATTTTGCACAGCCCTACTAGGCAGCACAGTTAACTGTTAGACATAAGGAGAACCCTTTTCTGTTCCTGAGTTGGATGAGTTAGATCTGTGGCAAATATAGATATAGCAGAGAGGACAGAGCTTAGAGGGGTGATTTTTTTTTTGTCCATTTGCATGAAATACAGTAGGTGACAAATGCATTTGATCACCTAAAGCCTACATGACTCCCATTGTAATGGGAAGTGAGTTGGAAAGATAAATAATATTGACAGTTCATTTAAATCCCTGGAAAAAAGGCTATTTTTCTTTCCATTAATATTGTCTACTTCCAAAGATGGACAAGTGAAAGCAAGTGCAGCATTACTCTGCTTGTCATCTCAACTCGGGATAAAAGATCGAGGATACTTAATAATTCTATTTATTGGTTCAAGTAACTAGCTGTTTCCTTTTAAAGCTTCAGGCTCAGTTTTCTAAAATTCTATTGCACAGTTAATTAAAGATCACAAATCACTGAGACGTGACACTCGCATAGATCACTTTCTCCCAGCCCTGCTTATTTTAAAGTTACTAGTGTTGATGCCATCTAGTATCTCAAAAGAATGCTTTCTTCCAATAACCCTAGTCCACCTCTTTTGAACAGCTTGCAACCCAGGGAAGTTTGGTGTGAACTGCAGGCAAAGCTGTAGCTGTGGAGGAGCGTCATGCGATCCAGAGACTGGGCGATGCCTTTGTCCAGCTGGAAAAACTGGATCTGCCTGTGGTCAAGGTATGCTTGATGTTTTGCCAGAGCAAGTCTTACTCTGGCTGTGCAGAAAGTTACGTTATTCTGTGGCCCATAAACTGGATGCAAGGAAACAGTCTCTATTTAGAGAGGAAGTACAGCAGTCTTAGCACTTCATCCAGGCCTCCTTTGTGGACAACGGACTATAATTTACTCACCCTGCTCATTAGCTCCATTATGCCTCTGCTAGGACTGCCAACGGGCTTGCCAGTAGCAATGGTGATTATATCATGAACAAGGTTGGTATGAGATAGGGACATTTCGGTAGCTGTAGTAGGCTTAAGATTTAAGGTGAATTCAAGCCTGTCAGCAGATCTGAGCTGCTGGGTGCAGAGTGCCTTATACGCAGTCAGGGGGAAATGTCAAGTGAAAGTAGTGAGGAAAACAGGGGAAAATGTGGTCTGCTAGTGAGGGAGCCAAAACAAAGGGAAGAAGGAGCAATAATTATATCAACAGTAGAAACAAGGTGGAAGGATGGGGAAGGGTCTTTGAGTTGCTGCCCCCAGAAACCTTGTTGTTGCAGTTTCTACTGTTGCTCTGGTGATCAGGAACATCAACATCAACAATGAGAAGCCAGTTGTGGCTACTGACTCTGCCTCACCAATATTTTCAAAGCACAGTTTGTTTGGTAATATTATTTATTTAACCAACTATACAGGTAGATTAGTGTATGGTATTCCCTGGACCATCCTGGCTACAAGAACACTCCCACTCTATTACAGTGTCAATAATATTTATAAACCATTTTTACATGGAAAGCTCCATGGGAAAATATAGTGAATTGCTGCTATACTCTTTGCAAAAATCGTTCATTTATCATTTTCTGATGACCTACTTCACATTGACAATATATGAAATTTTAGGCTAGGTGTGATCCTGTCTGAATTCCTCAAACTTGACAAACATTCCCTGAAGGAGAAGGTACATCTTTAGAAGATTGCCCAAGGGGAAGAGAAAATAAGCCTAAACCAGACTCCCAAATCTCCCTGATGCCAACATTGGTATCTAGCTCCTTTCCTTCTGTTCTGTTCCCATTTCTACTGGAAGTGAAGTATATAGTTCCTAAATACGTGACTGCTTCTCTGCCTGTATTTATCCTGAACCTCCTGCCCCAAAACTCTCTTCTATTTCAGATCCTGTTTCTTCTTGTATGTATTAAGTAAATTACTTTTCAGATACATCCAAGCCTTTCTCAGTTTTGCTGTACTGAAAAACACCTTGAACGCACAGGTCCTTTGTGCTGGGAATTGGACAACAGCCTTTATCTTCTATGTTCAAGTGTTTTCCTAAAATGCTGCAGTACAATATTAGGATGATTTTTTTGGAGGGGTGGAGTGGGGGGAGGGGGGTTCTTATGAAAGTGCTACAGATCTAGAGAGATAACCCTAGGGTTCTCTTAGCAGCTCAACAGCTCAGCTTTGTTTTACTTAACTCCCTTAAGTAACAGTATAGGTTTATAATTATCTTGAGAAATAAAATGTTTGTTTTGTGCTTTTCTTTTTGTATAGATTGCCCAGAAGGTTTGTGGGGAGTAGGTTGTCAGTTCTTCTGTGAGTCCTGTGAGAATGGAGGTCAGTGCAACAGGGAGACTGGAATCTGTGACTGTCCACTGGGATACACTGGCAAATCCTGCTCTGCGCGTAAGCCATCAAACTGTCTTGGTCAATAAAAAGAAAAAGCTGATAAAGAAAAAAAATGATTTTTACTTTCTTGTTATTTTATGAGCCATTTGCTATATGAGGATATGTTAATAAATATTTTGAGGCATTTGAAACTTTTTAATTCTTTTGCCGTTTAAGAAATGACTCCAATGGATTTATAGTGTTTGTCTAAGAGATTACCAAGAATGGAAACAGCTACTCAAAAATGATGATAAAACTGCTTCAATGAGTGTATAACAGTTGCTAGTGACTGGCAAAATGTTTAGTACATTTTTTAGTCTGTGTCATTGATTCAAATGCAGGTTTAAACTGGCAACAGTGTACAAGTATAGTTAAAACTGAGATGATGAATTCTTATCCCATTCCATGGATTAGTTTTTATAAAACCTATAACCCTTAATGGGTTTCCTGCTTTGTTTTCCTCTCTTCTACCCACCTGGTCTCTCTCAGCCAGAGCTGACCCAAGCAGGGTATGGGGCCTGGGGCAAATCAGCCCATGCAGGGCCCCACCTCCACTCTGATCTCACAGCCCTGGACCCAAAGAAGCTGCCACCACCATTGGCAGTGGCGGCGTCAGCGGCCAGGGGGGCGGGTAGCTAGCAGCTGGATGTGGGGCCACCACTCCGTCCAGCTCTGCACTGCTACTGCTCCACCCGACTCCGTGGGGCCCCACAAAGTGCAGGACCTGGGGTGGTCGCCCCAGCTCTCTGCCCCCAGGGATGGCCCTGCTCCTTCCCCTTCCCTATTCAAATTACTGCTTTCTGTATAAGAGCTCTGCTCTCTGCAGTCTCTTCTTAGCATCTGATGAAGTAAGCTGTTGCTTACAAAAGTTTATGTATCTGATTTAGTTAGTCTGTAAGCTGCAACTCTACCCTTCCCTCTTGGGGATCTATCAGAGGCAAGAACTGGCACCAAACAAGGCTAGGGACAGAAGTTACACATAAGCCATTTTAAGTGATCAGAAACTGGTTTAAACCTATAACAGAACATAAGTTCAGTGCACATAAACCAGTTTCAAAATAGCCAAAACTAGTTTAAGATAAACCTGGTTAAATGTAGTATCAGATTTAACTGATTTGGGTCAAACTGGTTTATGCAACTTCTGTCCCAGGCTCCTTCCTGGTTTAAGTTAAACCAGAGTCCTCTAGCATCCCAGCATGCTCTGCAGCCCTGGGCTGTGCTCTCTGCTCAAGAGAGCAGGGCTGGCCCCACCCCTCTACTCTCTAGCCCAAGCAGGGGTGGGGACTGGCCAGACACATCCCGGCATGGCACTGTTAAGGCAAAGTTGACATGGAGGGGGTTAATTCTTCCCTCCTTCCCTTCCCCCCC
This sequence comes from Alligator mississippiensis, assembly GCF_030867095.1. NCBI lineage: Eukaryota > Metazoa > Chordata > Crocodylia > Alligatoridae > Alligator > Alligator mississippiensis. The sequence goes on from NC_081830.1 coordinate 73,815,646, forward strand.
CCCCCCCCCCAGTGAGGTATGCCTGTCTGCGGGTGAGAGGCCAAGACAGAGGCAGCAGCTGGGACTGGCAGACAGTATTCCCTGGGGCAGAAGCAACAGAGGGAGAAATTAACCCTCCCACTGCTCCCTTCACCTTGATGGGGCCATGCCCCCACCTTTGCTGCTGGAGCAGCGAGGAGAGAGGGAGGGGCAGCAGCCTCCATCAGGGTGCCCAGGATGGGGTTTATTGCCCCCCTCTTTCCTGTCCCACCAGCAGGGACCACAGCCCTCCAACATGGCCCCATTAAGACTAAGGGGGCAGGGAAGAGGTTAATTTTACCTCCCCCCACTGGGGGCCTGAAACTGCGATGGGGCACCCCACCCCACCACTGCAGGGCAGGGAGGGAGCTCTGTGAGGTGCTGCCCAGCCCTGGAGGAGGACTTTTCCCCCTATTCCTGCCCCTCCTCACCACAGGGGCTGGCAGGGGGGCTCTGTGCAGTGCTGGAAGGGGACTTTTCCCCCTCCTCCTTCCCCTTCTCCTCCCTGCCACCATGGGGAGGTGGGGAACTGTGTGTGGCCCCGGAGGGGGACATTCCATCTCCTCCTCCCCCACCCATCACGGGACAGGCAGAGGGGCTCTTCCCTCTCCTTCCCTCCTCACCCCCCTCTCGTTGCTGCCAGGTGCGGAGGGGGGGCTCTGTGCGGTGCGGTGCTGTCCAGCCCTGGAGGGGGACTCTTCCCTCTCCTCCTTCCCTCTGCCCCACTGCCACGGGGCAGAGAAGGGGGTTCTGTGCAGTGCTGGAGGGGGACACTTTCCCTGCAGGGTGGGGAGGGGGGCCCTCCCCAGCGTCCACAGCTCAGTGTCTGCAGCTCAGGCTAGGCCAGGCCGAGCAGCCCCTCCCCGCTCTGTGGCAGCTGTGGGGAGGAGGGAAGGAGGAGGAAGAGTCCCCATCCAGCACCACACAGAGCTCCCTTCCACAGCCCAAAGCAGTATGGGAGAGGGGGAATAGTCTCCTTCCAGCACTGCACAGAGCCCCCCTCCCTGCCCCATGGTGATGGCAGGGAGGAGGAGGAGGAGGAGGAGGAGTCCCCCTCTGAAGTTGGGCAGCTGAGCTGTGTGGCCAGATTGCTCCCGGCTGTCAGGGAACCTCTGCAGCAGGCAAGGCTCTCCTCCTCCTCCCCCACCATGGGGGTCCCACCATGCCCCTGTCTGGCCACGCTCCCTCCCCCCCCCACCAAACCCTGCAGGCCAATGTGGGGATTTAAACCCCTCCTCGGTTTTACTCAGGCCTGCTGGCGCCTGGCTATGTCCCCCTCTCCCCTCCCTCAGCTCGGTGAGAAGGGAAGCATGTACACTTAGTGGTCAACTTCTAACTCAGGTTTCAGTCAAATGAGTCTAGAGTTCTGCGTGTCTTGGAATTGCGCTAAGCGCTATTCTTTTTGTGCAATGTAAATCAGGCACAACTCCAAAGCTGGTTGACAACAACTTACAGGATTTGTTTTTTCCCCCCTTACCGTGTGTAATGCAGATAGTTCAATCACTTTGATTTCTGTTTCCCTTGTTTAATTAATACGTTTCAAGAGGTGGAAGGACAAGTTACGCTATGACTCCCTTATCTGAAATGAAATGCTTGAGTTAATGCATAAGTAAAAAACACTGTCTGTCTCTCTGTTTTCAGCCTGCCCCTATGGTTACTATGGGCAAAATTGCTTGTTGCAGTGTAGCTGTAATATCAATGCTCAATGTCACCATGTTACTGGAGAGTGTACGTGTCCCCCTGGCTGGACTGGCTATGACTGCAAACGTTGTAAGTCAAACATTTTTTCACTGATCTTATGTGCTGTCTCTCAGAAACTTAACTGAAAATCAGAGGAGTCGGTTCAGTTTATTCTTCGGCTATTAAACTATTTAATATCCTTTTGCTAATCTTATTGCTTCTGAAATCATGTCTTTATGGGATTATACAGCCCAGGGGGTATTAATCCTTAATTATTTATGTTCATATTATTGAAAAGGATGACTATGAAGCACAAAATGTTGATATAAGCAGTTATTTCAACACTATGCCTCCATTTGCCCAAGACTGTCTGTGCCATCAGCATTTTGACTGACAGCCAGTATTCTTTGTCATTTTCAACAGTTTAGTTTTAAGATTAATTCTCAATCTTTCACTTTGTTTGGGGAAGATTTATCTCAAGAATTGAGTGACACATGTGGTCTTGCGGTATAATGTCACTCCTTAACTTGTGAATCTGAGTGAAATTCTTTTCCCAGTTCCACTCGAGTATCTTGCCATTCACTTCATTGTTGTTCTCCACATTGATACTAGAGAAGGAAATAGATGTTGTCCTTTTTATAGCATTTATACAGTCCTGTCTAACAATCTGCTGTTTCCCTTGTTAACTCTCCTCCTTCTAAATCTTTGTTATCCCTCATCCAAAAACCCAACAAGCAAACAAACCCTTCTTTTTGTGAATACAGTGTTGTAAACATAAACTAATGCAAGTTAGTACCTGGGAACAGGCTTCTGGACCCCAGGTATCCAACCTAAGGATTTGGGGGAATCTAAAGCTTCCACTAACAGATATATTCTTAATACAAAATATATTGGTGAGATTTGGAGTGTATCTTAGGAGTCCATTTACCTAACGGTCCACAATCCCCAGGCTGAATGGTGTGATCACAGCTAGAAAAAGCTGGTTGTAATTGAGGAAGAGAAATGGGAAAATAGTTCACAAGCTGCCCTCCAAAATGCTAAGCCCAGCTCTGCCATCAAGGTAGTTAATTTAAGGTATCGAAGATAGGAGCCAAAGGATGTTACCAAATGTCTGGCTGAAGATTAATATATTACTAAGTGGGGTGTTGTTATTCACTTTTATCAACATCGTGGTAAGTTCATGGAGTAGATTGGTAGACAGTGAGCCCATCTACATGAGATGTCTACTGAGGAGCTGCTTCATTAGTAGGGCTGTGCAAAGCGTCAGCCCCATATTTGATTCAGCGGAGATTTGGCCCAAGTCAGTGGCCAAATCCTCAAATCTGAATTGAATCAGAGGACCCTTTAATCTCTCTGAATTGAACTGGAACCCTCCAAATCAATTCAGAGAGATTCAGATAGATTCAGCGATATGGACATAGACACAGCTTTAAATGTTTTTTCTACATACCTCAAGATAGCAGGGGCTGTGAGTGCTGTGGTGCTGGGGCAGATGCAGTGTCCCACAGAAGCACAGGGGATCCCCACTGTGCTCGGCAGCAGACCCAGAAGTGGACCAGAAGCACTTCTGGATCTACTGGGGAGCGTGCTGGGGGGGGCATGCCCCCCAGCTCGGCGACTGGTGCCTCTTGGGTCTGGGGGCACACCTGGGGTCCCCCTGTGGCTGATCACCAAGCCGGGAGAGGGGGGGCAGCATGCTCCCCAGCAGACCTGGAAATGGACCAGAAATACTTCCGGTCCACTTCTGGGTTCACTGCCGAGCACGCTGGAGAGCCCGCCGCACTGCTGTGGGACGCTCCATCCACCCCAGCACTGCAGCAATCACGAGCCCCTGCTACCTCAAAGTATGTAGAAAAAACTTTTAAAGCTGTGCCTGTGTTGAATTGCTTATTCACCAAATCAGCATTGAATCATCAGATTCGGTTTCAGTCAGATTGAATCAGGGACAGTGATCCGAATCAATGAATCGAATCACTGTCCCTGAGTCAGGCTGAATCCGAATTGAATAGGGCCCGTTTTGCACACCACTATTAATTAGCTCGGCAGTAAACATCTCAGCATCTACACGTGCAGCCCTGTTAGACCACAGTAAACTAATAAACTCAACAGCAGGATAAGTACAAGTATTTACTGAGGGGTTTTTTTATGCACAGCATAGAATGTAGATGCTGACCTAGCTGGCAGGGGCACGAGAGTGCTTCAATGTAAGGGCTGCCTGCCAAAAAGCACCCTCGTGCCCCAGTCAGCTCCTCTGCAGCATGTTGAGCTGGGCAGGAGCAGCTCTGGGCTGGCAAGCTGACCTCTGGGTCCCCCTGCCAGCTGGGGCTGCTCTGACCCAGTTTAGCATGCTCCAGTCCTGGTACATATTCAAACTGGTAACCTGGGAGCAATAAACTCCAGAATAATATGCACTGGAGTGTATTGCTGCCTGTTAATAGCACATATAGATGTGTCATGTCTGAATGACTGTATAAGGATTATGTGAATTTTGGAGTTAGAGCAGACTGGTAATAGACTATAGCAAATCTCCTACTTCCACTTGCAAAAGACATGCCTTTTGACCACAAAAAGGAAAATTTGTGGAAAATTTTTCTTTTCAATTTGTAAATGTTAGTCATTTTTCTTCTGGCTTGGGGAAAAATCCAGAACCTTTCTAAAAGCAAAAGGTGATATTCTGCCCCCCCACTTCCCCCCTGTTCTGGTAAATATTGACAATATGGCTTCCATAGACAGTGAAATTTGGAGGAATTTTGAAATTTCCCCAGGAATTTAGGGAAAAAATCACTGTTTAATTGTTGAAAGTCTGAAAGAGAATATAAATATTTGTACCCAAATTGGATTGTACCTTCTTTCTGAGTCATTATGATAAAATAAGTTTCATGACAAATTTCAAAAGAAAAAATATTTTTCTTTCAGTGTAAAATACTCTAGGGATTTTTTTGATTTTTTTTTTTTTTTTTGGCAGAAAATGCTTTAGATAAATATTTCCAAAAATTCTTGTTTCCTTTCAGGAGACGGCAACTATACTTTTTTTCAAAAAAACAAAACAAAACCCTTTTTGTTCTGTTGAGGAAAACACAAATGGAAAATAAGAACATGTGGCTTTTCTCCAGTAATATTTTTGCAAAAATAAAAAATTTCTACTAAAATGAAAAATGTCATGGTGCACAGAAATAAATAATCTGTATGTAATATAATAACACTGCCTAAAATTTACAAACACAAGTATGCAAGATTAGGAACGTAAATAAGACCAGAGTCGCCCAAATAAGACTAGATTTTGACTTTGTATGGAATCCATAGATTCACATATTTCTAGGGCCAGAAAGAGGACTTATTCATTTGCTCAGACCTCCTGCATAGCAGAAGCCATAACATTTCATTTGTTTTTACCTTCTATTCAACTCAATAACTTGGGGCCTTGTTACACCTTATACTGTGAGCTGCACAAATGTTGATTGGTGGTAGCACTAGCTTGACATTTGGAGCAGTCACACTTCTCTGACTGTCCCGCACCTGCACAGCTGGGACGTGCCACTAGAGGCCTGGGGAGCATGGGCAGGACTAGGAGCTGTAGCTGTGAGTTGCCACTAGGGGGCTGGTGAGCCAGGACAGGCTTCTATTCCTTTTTCTAAGGGCAGTGTGGGAGATCCTGGGATACTGGAGGACTTCAACTTGGGCAGCACATCTGTGGGGAGTGGCCACATCTTAATGGAACATGAGCTGGCTAGTACAGATCAGAGATAATACTGCCCTGGAGCGGCATAAATTTTAGCTGCATAACAAATGCTTAAAACCACTTAAGTTGTTAAACTGTGGACAAACCAGGAGTTAAGAGCTCCTGGAGCTATCCAAAATTATCTTTTAACAAGGCCCGTATATTCAACTATAGGATATCTTTCTGAAAGACATTCGGCCTTATCTGAGGCCTTCAGGTAATGAAGAATTTCCGAGTTAATCACTCTCGCTTTTAAAAAGTTGTGCTTTATTTGTAATTTAAAATAGTCTTGTTTTACCTTCCAGCCATTGATTCTTGTTACACCTCTTTCTACTTACTACATTAGAGCCCTTTAATACTTGGTATTTACTCTCCAGGAAGGTAAATATTTGTGAGTACTCAGCACTTTTGATTATTAAACTACATCCATGTAGGTGCCTATATCTGTTTGTGATCCATTTTCTCAGCTGGTGTAAATCAGCATAATTCCATTTATTTCAGTGGAGTTGTTCCAGTTTATCTCACCTGAGGATCTGGCCTAACAGGTCTAAATTGAAGCATCCAAGTTGGTAAACATTGGCCAGTGTATGTATTTTCATATTCCTCTGTCTGAATGCAAACTCTCCTATTATCTCATGTGTGAAGTTCACTCTTATGTATATGTTATGTTGCTTTGCAGCTTGTGACACTGGCCACTGGGGACAGCACTGTGAAAATGCATGTGTCTGCAGTAACAGTGATGGTAGCTGTGACCCAGTCACTGGGGTTTGTTTCTGTGAATCAGGATACACCGGGAAACACTGTGAACAAAGTAAGCTGCAACCAAGTCAAAGGGGGGAATTTGCAGGCTCGGAGAGCGGAAATTGTTTTTCCTTTTGATTATTTTCAGAAAGGTATCCAAGCTGTATATTCTTCAGTGTGTGGAAAACTCTACTTTGCAAGGGGCTCAAATTTCAGGAGTGCTAGACAGCTTAACTAATCATTTGGATTCCAGGAGAGTTATTTTCAGAATTGTTTTTGGATTAAACTGCTACTTGGGCAATTACAACTTCATGCTAGGGTGTAGAATTGCCATATATATGTATCTTTGTTCCCTTGTATAAGACTTCTCATCTCACTTGATTTTATCCGCACTAATGACTTTTCTTCCTAACCTCCTTTTACAATCATGTATATGAAAGCAAATGCAGGAATCCTGATGTCCTGACTTCATTATTGCCCACAACTGATACTAATCCCCTCCTACCTAATGGAATCCCCTCTGTAGACTGATAATACGATGTGCAATATTGTACAGAGGACAGATTCCTTTGTGCCTCTTGAGAAAATCAGGTCACACTATCTTACCATGTAAATTCAGTACAAATATCCTAAAATTATCTGATGCCAAAGACTTGCTGACCAGTTCCTTAGACTGTATTTCTTTATTCATTAGTTGACTCATGTAGGGGGAAGGGAATAACAAGAAGGACCAAAAACAAAAAACAAAACCAGAAGAAAGAGGAAGGGAAAGGGGAAGAATGGGAAAGAGAGGATTAAATCTTCAAGAGTTTCCAGTAGTTTTCTCTTCTAAAACCTTGGAAACCATGTTGGCAGGACACTAAAAATTCTCAAACTTGGAAAATTTTATTGTGATGACCTAGACATAGCAACGGAAAAGTAAACTATGGGGAACTCCATGCACAGTTGATTGCTACCAACTGTTTACATGTTGTAGGGAGGAAGAAGAGATGCATCCTAAATCCACACACCAACTTCTAGGTTCCACAGACGGCATCCCTGCACGATGGGAATAAAACTGTCAGTAAATGTAGATAGCATGAAGGGCCATTAATCTTCATTCATGTGCCGTCATGAGAGATCCCTGACTCCCTTGCTTCTTGCATTGATGTGTAACATCAAAATGATACATAGGACACATTGCTGAGAGGCATGACTGCAAGTTGAAGGTAGGGGGTGAGAACCATAGTTAAAACAATGGACTGTACTAGCAATATCATAGTGACTTATCCCAGCAGATTGAAATCAAGGGCAAAAGAGAAAGGGGAGCCATTTTGATTTTACACAGTATAGATTTTAAAATAATCTCTTGGTATTTATCCAAATCGGTGAAATATAAAAGATTCCTGCACACATTCAAGAGTAGAAAGCTCTGTTCTACTATGGGGAGAAAATATGCAGAAATGATTATATAGCCTGTACTGTTAAAGATAATATGCTTTTAGGCAACCTCAGGTTTTCTGCCCCAGACTCTTTTTACTCCATAAATCCAGATACTGACTCATTTTATTAAGTGGAAAGTAGAGAGGAAAAATAAACCCCTTTTGCTGGAATAAATTCTAGGTCTGCTTTCCTAGGCTTCTGTAGTTTATTACAACCCTATGTTATTTCCAGAAGTACTTACAGCAGGATTCATGTGGGCCTCGCCAGTGTTCATTGTGCAGCTCTAAACACAAGTAATGAATTTTTGGTACGCCGCTTTCCTCCACTTTTATCATAAGACTTTTTATTCTTATATATGTTAGGCACTTAGAATCATAGAATCATAGAAAATTAGGGTTGGCAGGGAGGTTATCTAGTCCACCCCCCTGCTCAAAGCAGGACCATCCCCAACTAGATCATCCCAGCCAAATCTTGGTCTAGCCAGGTCTGAAAAACCTCCAAGGATGGAGATTTCACCAGCTTTCTGGGTAGCCTGTTCCAGTGTTTCACCACCCTCCCCATGAGCAAATTCTTCCTAATATCTAACCTAAACTTTCCTTGCTGTAACTTGAGACCATTGCTCCTTGTTCTGTCATCTGCCACCACTAAGAAGAATCTAGCTCCATCTTCTTTTGAACTCCCCTTCAGGTAGGTGAAGGCTGGTATTAAGTCCCCTCTCAGCCTTCTCTTCTCTAGACTAAGTAAGCCCAGTTCCCTCAGTCTTTCCTCAGAAGTCATGTCCCCAGCCCCCAACCATTTTTGTCTCCCCCCGCTGGACTTTCTACAATTTGTCCACATCCTTCCTGGAATGGGGGGCCCAAAACTGAACACAGCACTCCAGATGTGGTCTCACCAATGCTAAACAGAGGGGAATAATCACTTCCCTGGACCTACTGGCAACATACCTACCAGTGCAGCCTAGTGTAGTTTCATAGATGGTAGGGTCGGAAGGGACCTGAGCACAACAAGTCCGACCCCCTGTCATGGCAGGAAAGACTACTGGGGTCAAACAACCCCAACCAGGTGTTCATCCAGCCTCCTTTTAAAGATCCCCAAGGTAGGAGCCTGCACCACTTCTCTTGGAAGTTGGTTCCAGATCCTAGCCACCCTGACAATGAAGTAATGCCTCCTGATATCTAGCCTGAATCTACCCTCTGCCAGCTTGTGACTGTTATTTCTAGTCACTCCTGGTAGTGCTCGGGGGAACAGGGACTCCCCAATGCCTGCTGGTCCCCTCTGACTAGTTTGTAACAGGCCACTAGATCCCCCCTCACCCATCTCTTGTGGAGGCTGAACAGGTTCAGGTCCCTTAGCCTCTCCTCATACGGCCTGCCCTGCTGACCCCTGATCATGCGAGTGGCCCTCCTCTGGACCCTCTCCATGTTGTCCACATCCCTCCTGAATTGCAGTGCCCAGAACTGGACATAGTACTCCAACTGCGGCCTGACCAGTGTTGCATAGAGGGGGAGGATCACCTCCTTGGACCTGCTTGAGATGCATCTGTGAATGCATGACAAGGTACAGTTGGCCTTCCTGACCGCATCCCCACACTGTCGGCCCATGTTCATATTGGCATCAATGACTCCAAGATCCCTTTTTGCCTCTGCACTGATGAGAAGGGAGTTCCCCAGCCTGTAGGTCTGCTGCTGGTTCTTCCTCCCCAGGTGCAGTACCTTGCACTTGTCAGTGTTGAAACCCATCCTGTTCTCATCCACCCACCCCTGTAACCTGTCTATATCCGATTGCAGCCTATTCCTCCCTTCTAGTGTGCCCACTTCACCCCACATCTTAGTGTCGTCTGCAAATTTGAACAGGCTGCTTTTTACCCCCTTGTCCAAGTCACAGATGAAGATATTGAACAGTGCGGGCCCGAGGACTGAGCCCTGGGGGACCCCACTGCCCACATCCCTCCAGGTCGAATAAGGCTTGTCCACCACCACTCTCTGGGTTCGGCCCTCCAGCCAATTAGTGACCCATTTGACTGTGTATGTGTCGATGCCACAGTCCCCTAGTTTTTTAATGAGAATGGGGTGAGAGACAGTGTCGAAGGCCTTCCTAAAGTCCAGAAAGACTATGTCCACTGCTACACCTGTGCCTAGTATGCCAATAGCCTTCTTGCCAACAAGGGCAAACTGATGACTCAAATTCAGCTTATTGTCCACTTGAAACCCTGGGTCCTTTCCTTCAGAGCTGCTGTCCAGCCCGTCAGCCCCCAGCCTGCACTGGTGCATGGGATTGTTCCGTCCTACGTGCAGGACTTTGCACTTGTCCTTGTTGAACCTCATGAGAATTCTTTTGGCCCAATCCTCCCATTTATCTAAGTCACTCAGAATCCTAGCTCTACCCTCCAGCATATCTGCTACTCCCCCCAGCTTTGCAGACTTGGTGAGGGTGCACTCTATGCCATCTTCCAGGTCGTTGATGAAGACATTGAAGAAAACCAGCCCCAGGACCGACCCCTGGGGCACTTCACTTGATACCAACGTTGAGCCATTGATTGCTACCCTCTGAGCCCAATGCTTCAGTCATTTTTCTGTCCACCTTACAGTCTATTCATCCAGCCCATACTTCCTTAGCTTGCCTGCAAGGATGTTGTGGGATGTTATCAAAAGCCTTGCTAAAATCGAGGTATACCACATCCACTGGTCTCCCCTCATCCACAGAACCAGTCATCTCACCATAGAAGGCAATCAGGCTGATCGGGCATGATTTGCCCTCGGTGAATTCATGTTGATTGTTCCTAATCACCTTTGTCTCCTCCAAGTGTTCTAAGATGGATTCCTTGAGGATCTGCTTCATGATTTTTCCAGGGACTGAGGTGAGGCTGACTGGTCTATAGTTCCCTGGATCCTCATTTTTCCCTTTCATAAATATGGGCACTGTGGGCATTTAGATGCATATATTTTTTGTGCAGGACTGCATCAGAGATCTGGCGTGTCAGAGCAGACTTGATTAATCAAGTTGCTCCACACGCGAGTTGACACACACTGCGCTGTATCACATGCAATTGTATAAGTGGTGAAATGTGCATCAGCGTACAGAAAATGGCAGTGGTGTGCTTTTGAGATAAAGCGCCTCCAATGTGTTTTAGTTCAAAAGCGCACTGCTGCCATTTTCTGTGTGCTGATGCATATTACTCCACTTACACAACTGCGTGCACTGCAGCACCAGGTGCTTTTCAAAGCATCCACTGCTGTGGTGCATGCATGTGTACGTATGCCCTATGCCTGCCCTTTTCTAATCATCTAGGACCTCTCCTGATCCCCACGAGTTTTCAAAGATGATTACCAGTGGCTCTGCAGTCACATCAGCCAACTCCCTCATCCTCAAGTGCAACCCATCCGGCCCCATAGACTTGTATCTGTCTAGCTTTTCTAAGTAGTCCCTAACCTGTTCTTTTGTCACTGTTGACTGCTCCCCTCCTCCCCAAACTGTGCTGCCCAGTGCAGTAGTCTGGGAGCTGACCTAGCCTGTGAAGACTGAGGCAAAATAGGCATTGAGTATATCAGCCTTTTTTGCATTGTCTGTCACAAGCTTGCCTCCCCCATCCAGTAAGGGGCCCACAGCCCTTATTATCTAATGGTCAGTGCTACATGAATCTTATGATACCACCACTCTCTGCTTTGCAAGAACTTCATATTGCCTCGACTAGTTCTTTGTCATCTGATAGTTCATCTGCTCCTGCTGCCTGTCTGGGACATCACAATCAATTGAGGTCCTTTTCATTTGGTATGTACTTCGGTGTGCATTACCACTGCAGCAGAACTGCCCCTGACAAAGGTGGGGTAAATATTTTTTAGGATGTGAGACAGCAGCCACCCCTGAAAATCATTCTCTCCAGAGAACACTTTCCAAACATCCTCCCCAGGCTAAAGACTTAGAGCCTGTTTATTGTGAACACCATGGCTAAGTACAAACAGTCAAAAAGCCCAAGACTGAATCAATTCAGTCTTTGCAGGTTAGTCCAGGGGTGGGCAATTATTTCAGGCGGAGGGCCACTTACTAGGTTTTGGCAAGCCATTGAGGGTCACATGACAGTCAGCCAGGGGCAGATAAATATTAATTTTCTAAATTTTTTAGGGGCCCCGCGGGCAGGATAGAATGGCCTGGCGGGCTGTATCCAGCCCCCAGGCCACATTTTGCCCACCCCTGGGTTAGTCTAAGCTCCACAGATTAAACTGAGAAACAACTGGACAGGCATTCACTTTTGATTCACTTTTGATTCAGGAAATGCAGCCACATGTCTGCAGTGGCTCAAGCCAGAAGCTGGGGGGGTGCTAGAGCACCGCACTCTGGCACATATCCATCATGGGCTGTGTGTTCATTTCCTCTTCCTGCTGCCCCTAAGGTCTCTGAGATTTGCAGTCCACACTTACAGTAGCAGGACTGTGAAGTGTTACTCATCATTTCCTCTTCCTGCTTCCAGGTGCCTCTGAGATTTGTAGTCCACAATTGCAGCCAGCAGTGAGTTTTAAGCAGGGCAGCTCTGTACTTGGGGGAAGGGAAATTTACCTGCTGTCCCTGAGCTGGGGTTTGCCTGTGGGAGGGGAGGGGAGGGGACGGGAGAGATGGGACAGTCCCTGCTTGCTCCACCCCACAACCCTTCTCTGCTGGAGAAGGCAGCACAGCACAGGGCTGGAAAGCATGCTGGGATGCTGGGAGACTGTGATAAACTTGAACAAGGAAGAGGTCTGGGACACAAGTTTCATAAACTGGTTTGACTCAAATCAGTTAAGTCTAATATTACATTCAACCAGGTTTATCTTAAACCAGTTTCAGCTATTTTGAAACCTGTTTATGTGCACTGAACTTCTGTTCTGTTACAGATTTAAACCAGTTTCTTATCACTTAAACTGGTTTATGTGCAACTTCTGTCCCTAGCCCATGAATTTTTGCAGTAGTGATCACTTAAGAGTTAACCCTTACTTTGGATCTGAAATATGTTTTTACATGCATACCCAGCCTGAGTCTGGCTCTGAAACTTCAGTTTTAGGAATAAGGAACAGGAGTGTGCAAGCTTTTAAAAAACAAGTAGTCTTGTATGTGTTTTCTAATTATAAAAATGTATAAAGAAAAATGCAGCAGACACATGGAACCAAATGTAGTCCTTAGTATGTAATGAAATTTTGCGCCAGGGCTGAATTTGATCTATAAAACATAATATGACTAACCTATATGTAGACAAACCTCTAGTCTTTGGTCTCATCCAGCTGTGTTTAGCCACAGACCAGAAACTGAGGGAGCAAAGGTGTATTCAAGCCACCTTTTATATTCCCTACAATCCTTACAATGGGCTGCATCTATCCCAAGAGGTTGTTCTGATAGCTGGGGTTTATTTGATGCATAGGATTTGCCCAGCCATGCCCCAAAAATGGGGGTGACTTTGGATAGAATAGTATATTGCTGCATCCTAATCCTCTGTGACCTGGAGATCCCCTTTCCATCATGGAAACCCTTGAAGAACCGATTGAGCCCATTATTTTGCCTAGCCAGAATACCATATAGCTTCTTTTTCAATTCCATTTTATCTCCAGATGCAGAATCACCTATGAAAGTGCATGTTGTTTCTTGGAATCAGAACTCATGGTAAAGGTGCTATCTTTTATTAGACCAACAAGATTTTTGCAAAAAAAAGTCTTTAATTGCAAGTTTTCAGGCACCAACACCCTTCTTCAGGCATAGGAGAAAAGATTGTAAAAGTTCTCCTAAGTAGAAATGAAAGTTCATATTTCATAGAGGAGTTGAAGGTGTGATAAGATCTCCTGTTTGGAATGGTTAATTTTATGCAGGCTGGGCTCAGAGAAAAGTTGGAATAGTCTGTTTACCTTGAAGTTGTTTGGTGGTAAGCAGGATGTAGGCATATTTTATTCTGGTTATGGTGTTTCATATTTCACAGAAGAGTAAAGGATGGCTGTTTCTTGTGTGCTCTGATACTTGCTAGGTTGCTTAAAATGACTGCAGATATAAATGTTAGAATACTCCCCTTTTAAAAAGATCTGGCAGTGATCTACAAACGTTTAGGAATAAATTAGCAGAACCTTTCAACCAGCATAAAGGCCCTACACTGTTGTGTCTATCCTAAGCCATCTCTGCCATCCATCGCTCTGCAAAATGTGTCTAATGCCAGTAAGGCAACTGACCCTATTTTAATTGATTTTTCTGTAGTCCTGGAGAATACAATTTGCATGCTGAAGTTGTGTTTTCTTAAGATAGTAAATGACTTGGTAGGATTCATTTAAAATTAACATGACCTGCAATAGAAAGAGAACTCCCTAAGCCATTCCCCCAGATGTAATGTTTCATTTGGAATTTTTCAAAGCAGAGGCTGTAAGTGATGTGTGCAGCTTCCAGCTTAAAGCTTTCCCAAAGGAAGTCCCCATCTTTAATATTCAGTCAAATTTACATTGGTTTGACTAGTGAATCAGGATTGCAAGGGGAAAAGTGTGTGCTTGTGTGTGTGTGTAGGAGGGGAGAGAGAATCGGAGCTTAAGGGCAACTCTAGAAATCCTGCACAGCCCCCATCTCATCCCAGCAGGTGAAGTTCTCAGCAATCACTTCCCAGCAGGTGAAGTTCAGGGAGGGGAGTTGTGCAAATAAGTAATTCTAGACTGATGTGTAGCAAGTAAACAGTCACGAAACTGAGAACTGCTCCTCACAACTGTGATCTCTATTGCTTTTCCATGCAATCTCCGGTGCTGCAAATCTTCCATTTTTCCTAATATACACCTTTAACCACCCCCACCCCCCCCCTCCGCAAAAAAATCAGCCACCTGAATTCCTACAGGAGCCAATCTCTCAAAGGTAATGCCTAATATTACCTCTTTCAGGGTAGAGAGTTAAGCCTTGATCCTCCATTTCAAACAGAAAAGTTCAAATGGGCTTGTGTTTTGCGGTTGTGCTACACCAATCTATGCCCGATTCCACCCAACACCTGCTTTCGGTTGTCTTTGCACAGGTTGTCCCAATGGGACCTTTGGGCCAGGCTGTAAGTACAGCTGTCAGTGCAAGAACGGAGCTGTCTGCGATCATGTCAGTGGAGCCTGTACTTGCGCGGCTGGCTGGACAGGAACTTTTTGTGAAAAAGGTACTTTTTCTTCCTTTTACATGGAAGCAGCCATTTCTCACAGATCACTCCAGAGCTAGGTTCCTAATGGGCAGGGCCTAACCTGAACAGAATGGTGAAATATAAATATGTTTATAAATATGAATTTATATTTCACTATTGGCAGATGTATACACTAGTTTAGCAAGGTAACTAAGCATTACATTTCTGAGTCTCATTAGCATCCTGGGACAATTCATGTGCTTTAGAATGAAGTAGGGATTTAAAAACCTTGTTGAATCAAGGCCTTTGTGAACAAAGTCTTACTGCTTTAGAATGGGGAAAAAAAAAAAGATGTTCTAAATGAGTTAGAATTCTTTAATAGCCCCTTGTGCTTGGATCTATGACTCTCACCCAGCTGGTGGCTTAAAGCAACATGTTTTCTAACAGTATTAAAGTCTCACTTCCTAACAGTATTAAAGTCTAGCAATGCATCTGTGATGACCTGGTAATTTGTTAAAATGAAGGAACAGTTATTTTGGACAGGATTTCTTAGATACCCCATTCCTGAGTTGATCTGCTGCATCTTCTTGTGATCTTGCTTTCATACTGCAAGTAATGCAGAGAATGAAAGAAAATCTATTCTGTTTAGAGCACAACAGAAATAATACGCATTGGATCGGTCATTTTCCAGGAATATTTGAAATACTATTTATTATATATTTTACAACCAACAGTCACTATACCAAAGCTGTAATTATTTTGTTTATCATACACAAATATCACTTAGCTTAGAATACAATACGTGCATGTTAGAAAGAGACAGATTATATCACTTGCATGCAAGTGGTGCCCCCTAATGGAAATCAAGGCATTTTTGTACCTTTGGTACTACTGTCAGAGTCAAATACCCAATACATTACATATGGAAAAAATGCATATATAATTTTCTTTTTTCATTCTGTCCAGGAAACATGACATGCAAAAATACATTCAGTTTCTGAGTTCTGCTTGTGAACCTTATGACATAATTTCTGTTATTTTCCTGAGGCTCTTTTTAAAATAACTTACCAAAGTCTTTTTTTTTCCCCTTAAATCTGTTCTTTTTACTTTTTAAACCCATAGTTCGGTGAACATTTATAAATGAATCCTAGCATATCTACATGAAACGTTAACTACAGAATGAACAAATGTGAAAACAGATTAATTTTCCCTAAAGATTCCTCCTTATTAGGTCTCTATAAAACTGGCCAACTGGGAAGCATGAAAAAAAACTTATTACTGTATTTACTCAAATATAAGATGTGTGTGTCCTCCCCTCCCCCAATCAGTATGGAGAAAAAAGTTCTTTGTCTTGCATTCACATACAAGGAAACCTCCTTAAATACATTGCCCATCATTAAAAGGCTGTGAAAAGCAGTATGTGCTCAGTGATGAAAACCAACTGTGAAGGTGATTAAATGTAGCAAACGCTGAGCATGACTATAAAACACATGGCCCATATTGGGCAAACATACTAATATGAACCTACCACAAGGATAGGTTAGTGCATCTCATCTGAATAAGATGTATAGTAGTGCCCATTGCACTTACTCCCCCTTAGAGCTGACTCTCTTTCAAATCATGATAAGCCACTACATTTAATACATGTTGATTTTTCTTTTCACTCCCACAGCTGAGCTGTGCCTTTCTTTCCCATTTCCACTGATTCCTGTTTCTTCATCAGCCTTAAATGTCTGATAAACATCACCAAACAGCGACTGAGCAAGGAAGCTTGAGGGAAGACTGAGAATAGGGCAGGGAGCGTGGAAGAATGAGAGTAGGACTTGCTAAACAAGGAATTAAAAACATGGAGAAGGAAAAACACCTAGTGGTTGGGTAAGAAGAATGGGATCGGAATAAAAAAACATGAATGGGAAAGACAGGACTAGTTTTGAGAGGGATTGAAAGAGATGGGGTAGACGGATCCAACTTGGTGGGGACAGGCAGAAATTGATATCCACTAGGACACACTCCCCACCAGCGTGCCACAGTGCCTGGAACTGTATGTCTTATCATTTCTCTGCTGTCAACAAATATCTGTGAACCCTACCTGTGTCTCCTCATCACCTATGTGCTGTTCCCGTAGAGGATGACACGTTCAAGCTGCTATTAGTTTCTCTGTCATCAATTAGCTCAAGTGGCAAAAGTGTGTGCAGTGGATCTAAAGGTTCTACGCTCAGGGGAGAGCTCAGGCAACCTTATTTCTGGCATTTCCTAAATTGGCCGATACATAAAGGGCAGTTATGCTACAAAATAATACTGTGTCCACTGTGCTGGCATTTGTGTGCCAAGATTTCTGGGGACACTTTTCATGGTTCTTTGTGCTACAGTAAGCTGAACTGTATTGTGAATTCTTTCCCAGTGAATTGTGAGATAGCCGGTCCATCTTGATGGGGACATAGGGGAATTGTAGGAAGGTGTTAGAGTACCAGTGGCATGTGAGTGGAGCTAGTCCTTCTTTGTATTCCAGAATGGTCATGCTAGCTGCAGATGCTTTGCAGTAGCTTGATCTATAGCTGGATTCCCTAATGGGCCCAGCCGTTTGAGTGAAAATTATCATCTCACTTGAATGAATGAATTTTATTTATGCAGTGGACAAAAGTCAGGTGCAGTGCCTGAGCCGTAGCCTGAGTTCACTGTAAGAAACAAACCTACTGATATGCTGATCCCTGGCACTGAGCATTTTGAGGAGACAGCCTGAGACATGGAATTTGGCATGATATTATATGGAAATGTTAAAAACTATAGCGTATCGTTTTAGTTTTGCAGGGAGGTGATGAAGACATCTGTAACTGAAGCCAGGTTGTCTGCCAGGATGTGACAGAGTTGCCTAACCTGAGAGAATAGAAAGTCTTATTCAAAGAAACTGCTTTAGCATCACTGAAGAGCCTGGGAGCACTTCCGACTGGACTGAACTGTCTGATTGTGGCTATCCACCATCAGCCACAGGAGACCGCATTATAGCTCCCCTTCAGTATGGTGTTTGTTTTTCTCAAGTTCAGCTGAAACCAGCTATTCTTTACCCATAACCTGACATATATCTAAGCAGGTGGCTATGATGATAGTATTTGTACAATCTTACACAGCAAGACGTAAATAGAACAAAGAGGTTCTGCCATGTTCTGAATAGAAACCCTGTACTCTCAGGGGTGACCCGCTGAGATCTAGTCACTGCAAAACCCAACATAACAATCTCTACACTGCCTTGTGTGTTCAACAGGGCTAATTTTTGGTGTGAGAAAAAGTTTAAGGTCTATAAATAAATATTGAATTAAAGAAATATACCAAGAGAGACCAGGTTGTAGGGGTGAGAGATACATCATGCAACCAGAGAAGAATGAAATTTGTCATTTTCGACTTCTTGAAATCAAAAAGTAATTCAAACAGAATACAGCAAACTGTACATTTCCCTATGGTTGAATTCACCATTGTTCTGATTCCCTACCAGTTTCTTTCCCTCCCCTTCACACCCTCAATTATCAGTTCCTCCCAGTTGGTCACTGCTGTGTAATTTCCCATCATTTGTATTCCATTTGGAATGGCAAATTAATCAGCGTTTACTATACAGCAAAGGCTGTACATTGCAAGTGAAATGTGCATGCTCTAAAAGATCTAGAGTTACCACAGGACAATAAATCATTTCCTGAGTAATGCTACCAGCAAGTAATCTCTCCCCTATCTCACTTGAGAATGTTCCATATGTTTGAATGCCCATTCCTTTCAAATGTAGTCTCAAGGTCCTTAGCCTTAGGGGATGATAATGGGGTTTTATCTGTATGTGAATTAAAGTAGCAATTAAAGTCTTTATTACTGGAGTATGCAAAAGCAATAATCATAGCAAAAGATCTTATAGAAGATCTTTCTCTGTTCATTTAAAACATAGATTATATGAGTAATATTTTTCCCAGCAAAGATGCCAACCGCAATCATCCATTGCCCTGGGGTTTAAGTTTCAATGCACTTCTTGCAAACCAGGCGAGTCGGAGTAAATTATTTCAATTCCCTGTTGTAAAAAATTGCTAAATACATCAGAGCTTGTCTTAAATAAATGTAAACATCTGAAATGTGAGGAACCTAAGCTTCCATGAGCTCCTGATGACAAACAACCCAGCAGTTGACCCAGCAAAAACCGAGATCCTCAGACTCTGGCTTTACTATCCAATTAGTGTTATCAGTTCCTTCATATTTGCCAAGTCATCCAGATAGGTCACCCTGGTCTGGTCTGCTGCTGTTCAAAAAAGCAATTGTTATATGTGATGTAATCTTTGTGGTACTGAGTACCCACAGTTTCCATTTTAAGCCACTGAGAAAGGCAGCATCCCTAACTCTCCAGACTGATCTCCAGCTGAGCTTTATTCCTTCCAAAACTATTAGCTAGTTTTGTTAGGATGAAGAAAAGGATTATGTAAGGTAGTGTTGTCTTTAAAATTACTTTTAATTCTCTTCATCTAACATGCCCTCACACCATTTCATCTCAGCCAAAACACTAAATTCCAAAGTCCAACCAGTAAATTAATTATCCAGTTTCCTGCTGGGCCATGTAGAACGGCCCTACAGTACCAAACAATTCATCAACCCACAAAATGTAAAGTGGCAGAATCCTCTAGTTACTTTTCCAACAAAAGTCTTTTTCTCTTCAATTAATATGGTTATAGCATGGAGTCACAGGCTTTTCAGTACGTGTAGTACTGAGGTCTAGACTAGCACTTCTGTATCCAAATCAGGACATACTAACATGACTCACATTGGCCACTTGGGATTTCTGCTGGATGAACAAATTCCAAACATGGGAAAGTTACTTTAGTGAGATGGGGTAGTGTCATAGACTTCCAGGTTCTGACAAAATTTTGTAATCCCTTTGTCTGCGAGGGATTTGTTTGCAATCTCTTTAGCTATCTGTAGTTGGATAATGTATTTTCTCTCCGGTATTCTGTGTGACTCACACTACAGAAGGTTAGTAAATAATAACAGGCAAGATATGATGATCCAATTAGATTTGGAACTGCAAAAAGGCATACCACCTTACAGCTCAATAACAGCCTTTCTATCCATAAAAACTAAACAAGAGGATGACTGGCACTTCCAATATGCTTTACAACAATGTGTGTTACTTACCCATTTTCACATGAAAGCCAATTTTCAGAAAATTTTCCAAGCTTGAAAAGCCAAAGAAACTGTAGTCTAGACTGTCCAAAGGAAAGGATTGTGCTTTCTCTCTTTGCATAAGGCAACTATGAAATCATATATTAAAAAAAGAGCAAGCTGCTGCCATCAGAATCAAATTAGCTCTTTTTCTGGATCCCGAAGCAGAGGTTGCACTCTGTTACTGCTACTTCCTTTTACCACTTGACGTCTTAGATTTACTTTCTGTTTTAGTGTGCAGATAGTGCATTGAATTTCATAACATAATACTTCCTGCTGTCAGGCCCTGTTTCCAGTTGCTATAGGAATAGATGGGATTGATCATAAGAAGTAGAACAAATGACTGAGATCTGGTGAGGTGAGTGTGAGATAGATGCCAGGACTGGAAGTTGAGGACTGGCAGGGAAAATTAGCGCTACTGGACAAGGAGAAGAGAGGACCCAAGAGGGGGAGGCAGGAGTTGGGATGTGAAGTCCCAAAGATGCTGAGACTAGGATTAACTAAGCAAGAACACTGAAATGGAGGACCAAAGGGGTGCCAGCAGGAGGTAGTGAGGAAGAGACCAGACCGACAATGGGACAAAACTATCCACTAATTTTAAACACCCAACTGAAACCCCTATCAACATCAAAAACTACTATAGAAAATCTTGTAGGTAAATTAATAATTTTGTATTCAGGCTATTGTTTGAACAGTGTATGATAAATAAAACGTAGGACAACACATTGAACAAAGAGGTTAAACAAAGTCTTGAAGAAATGCTTAAAGGAGTAGTGTCCACCATGCACTTACTGAAGTAGGGGAAGAAATGGCATGAGACCTCATAATTAAAGAGTTTGTTGTGATACATATGTTTAAGGCTGGCATATTAGGACTAATGATGGCATTTCCTAACTCTTGAGCCCTATACATTGCAACCTTAATGTTATCTTAATGCATAATTTGAATGCATAATAATTACACCTCTAAAAATCACTGATACTTCATTCTCATTATTTTAGGGTCTCATAATTGGTGGAGTCATAGCCTGAATCAATGAGTCAGATCTTTTTTATATTTTCTGAAGTCTGTTTATCAAATTCCTATGATGCTCTGAAGAAGTCCTATCATACTCAGTTTCTCTTGATGGTCTTTGCCCATTTCTGAGAAAGAGCTAATTCTTTTCTCAAGTTTTTCATTTAATCTCAATGTATCTTATGTTTGCCATCTAAAAATCCTTAGGATTGGGTCAGGAAAGTAAATGGCAGCAGCACATTTCCACTTCCAGAGATTTAGAAGATAGACTAGAGGTGGCCAAAACTTCATATGTTGTCTGAACTCTGCCTTTATGTCTCCTTCTTTGCCATACCTACCACTGAGAAGTCTTTGGTTTCTTTTCCTATTTTTGGAAACAAGCTGTTCATTCATGACAAAGCCATTATTTTTACCTCTGTCCTGTATGATACTACAGCTATCGGTTTCTTGTGAAATCACATTAGCCCTCTAGTCCTGTAACTTTGGATTATAGCCTCACGTGATCCTATATATAGTGATCTCTACTAGGGCTGTGCGAAGCTTCGGTCTCTGATTTGACTTGGTGGAGATTCGGCCCGATTTGGTGCCTGAATCTCCAAATCCAAATCAAATCAGGAGACCTTTTAATCGCTCCAAATTGAATCGGAACCCTCTGAATCAGTTCGGAGAGATTTGACAATTTGAACATAGACACAGCTTTAAATGTTTTTTCTGCGTACCTCAAGGTGCCAGGCAGCTCATGAATGCTGAGATGGGGCAGAGGGAATGTCCCACGGGAGCGCGGGGGGGGCCCAGTGCACTCGGCAGCGGACCCAGAAGTGGACCAGAAGCACTTCCAGTCCACTTCTGGGTCCACTGGGAAGCGCGCGGTGGACCACCCCCCCCCCCCCTTCTCCCAGCTCTGCAACTGGCGCCTCCTGGGTCTGGGAGGGCACCCAGGGTCCCCCCATGGCCTTTCAGACTTCTGGTCCACTTCCGGGTTCGCCGCCAAGCACGTGGGGGGCTCCCCCACACTCCTGTGAGAAGCTTCATCCACCCCACCATTGCAGTGTTCACAAGCCGCACCTGGTACCTTGAGGTACGTAGAAAAAATATTTAAAGCTGTGTCTATGGTCGAATCGCTGATTCTCCAAGTTAGCATCAAATCTTCGGATTTGGATTTGGCCGAATCGAATTGGGACAGTGATCTGAATCAATGAATCGAATTACTGTCCCCTAATCTCCACTGCAGTATATCTTATGTTAAATAATGATTTGGATACCTTTTTTCTGAGATGTGTCTAGCAAATTCTAGTACATGATACTGAGACGTGTATTTGGACTTCTACAGAACACGTTTCAAGATTTAACCTTTAGTGGAGTGTAAGTTCAAACTTATAGGGCAAAACAACATGTGCTATTAATATGCAGCAATAAACTCCATCGCTTATTGCACTGTAGTTTATTGCTTCCAGGTGCCACAATTGAACATGCACCTGGGACTGTAGCACACGGAGCTGGGGCAGAGCAGCCTTGGCTGGCAGGAGGCCCAGGGGGTCAGCCTGCCAGCCCAATCTGCAAGCCTGACCAGCTGCTCCAAACTCAGTATGCTACAGAGGGGCTGGCTGGGGTATGAGGGTGCTTCAGTGTAGGCTAGCTAGCAGGCAGCCCCCACACTGAAGCACCCTTGTACGCCAGCCACCCCCATCAGCATCTACACGTGCGTTGCTGCAGAGTAAAAAACTCTGCCTCAGGATAGTACTTGTGTTTACAAGGTCTCACCTACAGCAAAGTTAATTAGTTTATTCCATCCTAATAGCACTGCATGTGTATATGCTGAGATGTTTACTGTGGAGCTAATTAGACGCCTTCACAGTAAATATCTTGTGTAGATGTGCCCACAGAATAACCAAAAAAGGCACCAACTAAATGTTTTCCAGGACACAGCATTTCCAGAACCTGGAGTTTCTTGTTTCTAGACATGACATGAAGAAATTGGAACTGTGTTAAAAACTTATTTTCTACTTTCAGCTTGCCCAGATGGATTTTTTGGACTTGACTGCCACCAGGTGTGTGAATGCAAGAATGCTGCCAGCTGCAACCACATTATAGGAACATGCCACTGCCTTCCTGGGTGGGTGGGAGCAAAATGTGACCAGTGTACGTATAACACCAAGTCTGCAAGACCCTTTCTTCCTGAAGTCTAAAATATGTTCTTTATTAAATGTACAAGAATCTTATACAGTAGAATGATTAGATAAGTCACAGTTCTTCCCACGGAT
This sequence comes from Alligator mississippiensis, assembly GCF_030867095.1. NCBI lineage: Eukaryota > Metazoa > Chordata > Crocodylia > Alligatoridae > Alligator > Alligator mississippiensis. Next base: position 73,838,765 of record NC_081830.1, read on the forward strand.
TCCATAAATGGGAGCATCTTTAGGTTTTATTTCCTCTACTTCCGTTGAAACATAACATTGTAAGCATTTTGTTGAATGTCCTATTAGTTTTTAGATAACAGAATCATGTTGTGTAGTATGATCAAGCCATTTACAGCTTCACAAAAAGTAAAAGGTGAAATATTATATCCCTGATTCTGGTGGGTCTCATCTGATTTTAAAAGTGACTAATTACATAAGCACAATGGTGGAAAAAAATCAAAGCTAGGATTATTTTACTACTTGGACAGGGCAAAATGGTTTCTTAAAAATGGCATTTGCAAAACGATGAGTTTGAAATTTCAAAACTAGCAACACTGAGCTCTCCCACAACCCAGCCAGTTCTGTTTGGTTCTTGGTTTAGTTTTATTTTGGTTTGTTGTCAGTTATGTTTTCTACATGGGTAGAAATCAGCCCCCAAATCTGGGAGGTAACTAGTTCTTTTCCTTATCTTCCTAGCATGACTTGTAGGCATCATTGAACCTTCTTGTTAGTAGAATTCAATGCAGGTGTTTTCTTTACCTCATTAAATTTTATCTCTTCAAACCTTAAAGGTAAAACCCTGGGTTCCATTGACTTCAGTGAGACCAGGATTTCACCAAAAATGTAATTACTCTACAACAAAGAGTACTGGAGCTGAGGGGCAGCATCATAAAGGAACCAATTGTTATTGTTTAAGTGGATGGTACAGGTCTCTTCCCACTGACAAATAGCACGTTCCTCTCAGAAGAAGATTGGGTTTAATGCAGACGGGAGCAGGGGAACGATACTCTTGTTTAACCCGTCCCCCTCCTGCTTCTCACTCTCTAATAACCTTCCTGTAATCTCTCCAGATGTGAACCCTGGTTTGATCAACACTCACTGCAGCTTCCTGCTACACTTCCCATGACAGGACTGACCTGGTCCCATATAATACTCCATAGCTCCTCCTGATAGTACTCCACCTCCTTCCTGTAATTTCATCTCCACATCCGTGCTGAAATGCAACCATCCCTTCCATCTAAAAGTCCTCTCTCAAACTCTCCAAAATCCTGTTCAGACCAGCTCTCTAACTCCAGAAACACAGCTAGGGAGCCTTTACCTTGTCATCCCACCTACTGCTCGTATACCCCATCGGTTCCAACCCCGTCTGCGACCTTAGAACCTTTTCCTCTTAAAAACACCTGGCCAAGCTTTCCACCCTCCGCTTAATGAATTAATTGAAATTTTTCCTTTCAATAGAAGTAGCTGTTTCTACCATGTGTCCACAGGGTCTATAGAATCTAATGCCATTGAATTATGTCCATACTGTTTGGGAGCAGAGGTGTTGCTGAGCAGGTGTGATCCCTATTTCTTGGTTGCAGTCCATTTACGCTGCCCTTCAAAAGAGGCACAAAGTTAGCAATCTGTCAATGGAGTCCTTGACTGCTCTGTAAATTGTATTAAATATGGGAAGCTTTGTTCCTACATATTTTATTAAATTCAATTAAGAAATGAAGCCCTTTGTCATAGGCCTTGCATACCCCCACCTCCCGTACTCACATAAGAAAGCAACTATTTATTCTCTTGGACTGCAACCATTAGAGCGTTATGCTGTTTTTGATTTATTCTTTACCCTAGTTAAGATGCCAAAACCTTCAAGACTTTTTTTGCTTGCAAGAAAAAAGGTAAGGTTAAATAACAATGCAAAGGGGTAACCTGTTTTTCTCTTAGCTAAACAATGAATCTTCATTTTGATTTTAAGACTGACTACTAATGCCTTGTACTACACGGATGACTTTGCAGGTTTGTCCAAAGGTTGCTAATAAAATGTATGAAAGTGGCCCGTTTCCAAGTAATCTGACCATGGATGACATTGTATTTATATCACAGCCATTATTGAGGGTCTTGGTAATGGGGAACAGGGGTAAGGTTTGGAGGGAACCTAATTTACACAGCCATTGATTTGATCTAAGACTTAATACTGTTAAGAGCTGCTGGCTTAGAGAAGTTCCAGCGTACAAATGAAAAAGCTTTCAAAATTGACAGGAGAGGATGCAGCCTGTCTAGAGAGAGCTTGTAAACATGGAAGGATAAAATGAATGAGTCAATCTTGTTCTTTTACTGTGTAGGGAGCAGGGACCGGCAATGCAATTAGAAAACTGTTCCCACATTGAGTCAAACGTTAGCAGTATTTACAAGCTTCTCTCATGGTTTGAGTTTGTGTATTTCTAGAAGTTTAGAAATAATAATCAGTCCCCCAAGGAGCAAAATGTCTAAGGAATCTGTCAGGAAAAAAGTCAAGTAGCTAATATTGATAACTCCAGGGTCAGTTCTTCCTGGCTTCTAATCTGGAGGTAGGCAAGGATATAGGGAGAAACTTAAAGGAATTCAGACTCCCCTACATAAACAGATGATCAGGATTTACCCCACAATTGATGGCACTATAAGCATGTGTTTGTTTAATGTGTTTGCACACTTGCCACATATAAGGTAATATGATCTGTTTGTCAGTAGGGCTGTGCGAAATGGCACTGTTCCATTTTGACTTGCGTTTTGATGGAACAGCATGTCATTTTGAATTTCATTTCGATTCGAAACCACTGTCCTATTTCATTTCATCGAAACAGTTTTGCTGTTTCGACGCTTTTCGACGTTTCGCCCATAGGCTATAATGGGGAAGCTTGAAACATTGTCATTTCTGGCCTGATTTGGATGAAACATACAGGAATGGTAGCCCCTTCTGAGGGCATGAAGCCTGCCAAGTCTCAAGGAGACAGGTGCAGGGGTTTGGGGGAAACTGCACCTCAAGCTGCTGACAAGCAAAACTTGTGACATGGGTGACCCTGTGTGTGTGTTAAGGCACAGCAGGGTGAAAACTGCAGGCATCCTAGCCCCTGCTGAGGCCATGAAACCTGCCAGCTTTCAAGGATAGAGGTGCAGGGGCTTCTGGGGCCTTGCATCTCTGGCTGCTGACAGGCAAAACTCATGACATAGGTGCTTGTAGGACAGTGTCTGTCTTGGGGCACAGTGGGGTGAAAGCTGCAGGCCTGCTGGGCCCTGCTGAGGCCACAAAGCCTGCCAGCTGTCAAGCAGATAGGTGCAGGGGGAGTCTGGGTTCTGGGGCCCTGCACCTCTAACTGCTGACAGGCAAAACTCGTGACATGGGTGGGTGGGTGACAGTGTGTGTGTGTTAAGGTGCATCCTCACTCAAATGACACCAAGGCAGAAAGCAGGGCAGTTCAAACAATGCTACCTTTTATGCAGGTTTTCCATCCCTCCCCCAGAGCACTGGGAGTGGAAGGGACCCCAGGAAAGGATGACAGTCACTGGCCAGCTACACAGTCAATAATAAGAGCAGACCTTCCCCCACTTCCTCCTTCTTCCCCCTCCCTCTCCTTACTTTACTTTCTGTTTCCCTGCAGGCAAGCCCAGCTTGAGCTTTGAAACTCGAAACATTTTGAAAATTTCAAAACGTTTCGGCTTGCCTCGTTTTGTTTTGAGGCTGTTTCGAAGCTCTCTGTTTTGTTTCGATTTTGCTATTTTGAGTTTGATATGAGACAAAACTGCCGGTGAAATTTCGTACAGCCCTACTTGTCAGTACTCCTGTCCAGTTAGCTAGGGCATGTGCTGTAGTCAGCAATAATTGCTACCCAGGTGCATACAATAGTGTTCTGCTCTGAATCTACCCCTGGCTCTTGCACTGGATGTATGGCCAGCACTGTCCAGGCTCCAGGAAATGGGGAGACATTGCCTTTCTGGAAACCTTTTTAAACAACAGCACCTGAAGAAGGAAACCATTCTGAGATTTAGATCCATTGCAATGTTTGTCCCAAGTGGTCTAAACTGTAATTCAAGCCTTGCAGGGAGTAGTCAGATCACTGCTTTGTTGGAGTCTTTCACACATCCCTCTCTGTCTTTGTTCTGTCTTGAGTGTTTGTGTCAGCATTTCCTGGAATCTGCTAGCTGGAACAGCTGGAGGGGCAGCATTTGTTTTCAAGTAATCAGATTGCTGGCACTCTGCTGGAGGATGTTGAAAAATAATTCTGATGTCATGGGATTTGAATTGATGTTAGCTAGCTATGTGAAGCATTTTATACTGGTATCTGATTATAGGATACATGGGTAGCAATGCCTTTAGTTAAGCTTGCCTAACGCTTTCCATTTTAAGACCGTTTTCTGTTGTTTGTAACATGGCCAAATTTCAACCATTTGGGTTGACATTTTCCCTTCAGGGATATGTCTTAGCCTGAATTTTTGCCTGCTTTTTTTTTTTTTTTTTTGGGGGGGGGGGTTGGCTAAAATACTGCCACTGTTCCCAAGAATGAGATTATGGAAAATATGTTGTTTTACCCATTCAAAGAAATAAACTTACAACCAGTTAGTTGAGAAGCAGCATTACCTCAATGTTGTAGGAGTGGGAGCTTAACACTCAGTATCCCTTTGAGGCAAACGTGCTCTTTGTCATTCCCACAAACACTCGCACAAATTGTAGCTAAGCCTCCAAAAATGATCAGAGCTTGCACGTGCTTAACAGAAGCTTGCTAGAGTTGAGCATCTAAAGTCTCCCAAGATTGGGTCTGCATGGAGCACGCCCCACCCTAGGCCTGCATGGGCTAAATAAGGGTTGCCTGCAGTTGCCCTTCCTGGTGGCCAGGGATATAGTACTGGCTTCAGATAGTGAGACCAGAGAGGCTGTTTCTCCTGTGTGCTCAGCTAAGGTACATATTATCCACCATAAGTTTGGCACTTCCTAGGATGCTTTAAAGAAACATTTAATGTAAGCTAATTGAAGCCAAACTGTCTGTGATAACACACCGAGTTTTTCCCATTTAATAAGTGGTTGGCTCCCTGCCAAAGTTTCTTTGGCATCTAGGCTCATTTGAGCCCTCATTCGGAGCAATAAGAAGGGTACAAAGAGACTGCAGTTTAAGAACTTTGCTTATGGGATCCCAAAGAAAGATTATAGTACTGAGGGGTAACACTGAAAGCTGGAAGAAATTTAGACATTTAAACCTTGCTTCCCCTCTTCCCTTTGCATTCTTCACTGAAATAGAGCTCTGTGGTGCTTTACTTCATCACTAGAGAAGCCTGAATAAAACAGCTTGATATTTTCATGTGCTGTCTCATTTCTCTAATAGCAATTCCTCTGCTAAGCGGGATAGCCAACAGATGAGCCAAGCAGACTTATATACTCTGAATGAGAGAGAAAAACATTTAATTTTCCTCTCCAGGAGTTTCTGCTTTTGCTCTAGAATTTCCAATTTACTGAATAACCTCATCTGTCACCGTGGTAGGTATGACAAGAGATTTGTATGCATGTGTTGCAAACTATTCACAGTAGTCAAAGGACCTACTCACAACCTGTTTTGCCCGTATGATACACCTTGCAGGCATATTTAATTCTGTCCCTATAATTGGACTAAAGCTTAGAGAGAAAATTGGAGTCTTAATTTGGTGGCGATAATATTTGAACTTTATTTATCATATAGATTTTTAACTATTTTGCAACCAAGTAGCTTAACTTGCTCGTAGTGTTGTAGCATGAATAAGACCCAACAGATGAAAATAAAGGTTGTATTTAAAGGGAGCTACCAGTAAAATGTCATCCATGCAAATCACAGTTGAGACCAAAGACCTCAACCAGCAAGCTAAGGGTAATGAAAAGACCAAATGCTGGCAACTAGATTCATCCCTCAAGTGAAGAAAATGCCATTCTCCTGCTCTTCCCCCAGGGATGTGTCCTTCATGCAAGACTACATTTTAGTCTATAAACTGACCCTCTAAAATGCTAGGGATTTTGATGAAAGGTCAAAGTTTGGACCCAATCCTCGAAAGGTCTGTGCACCCAAGACAGAGCGAGCAAAGAGTAGGTTAGGCCACTGACTATCAGGCTTCTGTGTTTTTTCACAGCTGGAATGCTAATAGTGATTGCTATTTCTACAGAAAACATGGGGGTGACACCCATTGACAGTAAAATGAAACACTACTTACATAAGGCAAAAACAAAAAAGCACCTGATTCTTTCACCTCAGCCAGCTATTATAAGCCAATCCAACTTTTCTACTTGAAATATCTTTATGTTCTGGGGTGGTACTTTAGAAAACAGTGAAATATATGCTCTACCTACTACCTTTTATAGAGGGATATCCATGACAGTGAAGGCTACATCTCTTCTAAAATGCCACTTTTTATGGCAGGCAGTACTAGTACAGAAGCATAGATGTGTGTCTGAGAGATACTGTATTAAGTTTCACCTGGGAGCCAGCTGCTTACATTGTGTGATCATTCCTCTCTGACCGAAGAATAAGGCTCTGGGTGAACTAATGCATCCAACTGTGAAAAATGAACAATGAAAACAATGAAGTTGTCAGTTCTCTTACCAGGATGCAAATAAATAACCAGCTTGTCAAATAGGCTGCTCTGCTGGACCATTAGTTTAATACAAAGACATTCCGAGGTACGGGGACATGACAGCTGATCTATCACCCAAGTGATTCCAGTCTTAGATAAAAGTCTGTTCAGAATGTGTTATGATACATATTTTTAAGCTCACGTTATTTAATGTCAGGCATGGCTAATACATGAACTTGTGTACTTCAGTGATATGGAAAATGTATGGTAAGAAGCCAATTTCTAACTGATTTCCTTAGATTTGGGTTATGTCTGAATTTAGCTCAGTATGATGCCTCCTTTGATGGGTTGTAATTGAATTTTATGGGCTTCTCTCTTTGCAGCCTGCCAGGGTGACAGTTTTGGGGAAAACTGTAGTCACGTTTGTAATTGTCACAACGGAGCACTCTGTGATCATGTAACTGGGACATGTATTTGTAGAGCAGGCTGGAGAGGAGCTACTTGCCAGGAAGGTACGGTGCAAATTTAATTTCAGTTGCAAAAAGATTATGGAAGAGAAAAAAATTTCGATTCAGAACTTTTTATTAGTATTGAAACTCAGTTTTTACACTGTTGTCAAACTGCTTTTGATCTAAAGACTATTATCTAAAATAGGTATATATATTGTAAGAACCTTCCTGCTAAGGTTTTCAAAACTTTCCTGCAGATTTAGTCAGACAAATCCTCTTAATGTCAGTGGTGAATGTTTTTGCAGAATGCCTTAATTAAATTCCAGTATGGGTCTTCAGTGTAACCTGTCTTAAGTGAAGGGGCAGAAATACTAGTTGAGATTAGTCTTTTAGTAACTAGCTTGTGGATTGTCACTTAATAAGAGAGGTGTTTTGCATATGCAAAAATGGCAGTGGAAGCTGGAGGAAAATAAAGATGGAATTAAGACCTGGAAGCATTTTGAATTCAGCATGTCACTTCCCTAGTAATAGATGAACAGCTAGGAGAGGTCTGCACATGCATAGTCCAGAAAAAGCTGGAAAGGATCCACAAGTAAAAGGATACAAGGTGTTCCCAGGGATAAGTGATTTAGCTCAAAGAGATAAAGTGACCTAGGACAGTGGTGCTCAACCTTTTGACTCTGCAGGCCACATGAGTGCCACAGAGCCTGTCTGCAGGCTGAATTAGGCCCTGTGCCACCTTAGCTGGCCCCTGCATGTGAGGATCAGGCCTTAGGTCCCTACGCTGCCTCCACACCCAGCATCAGTCCCAATGGCCCTGCACCACCTCCATCCAGGCCCATGTATTGGATCTGTGCAATCAATATAATGTTCAGGGCTGCAACCTACTGGCATCTCTGTGGACTTGTGGGGAGCCTCATGGGCCAGATGACCTGTTTGACAAACTTGAGTTCAAAACACCCCACCACCATTTTTCAGGGTGTGGACACCGATACACATCATACTCCGGGTGCTTTTAATTAGCACAGCTCTCAGAGCTGCTCTAATTAACACCCCCCAACACACGCATGCACGCACACACACACACACACACACACATGCACGCACACCCTCTCCTGGAATACAGCTATAAATGCCTTAAGTGTTGAGATCATGATTTTAGGACATAGTTCATCACTTTCTTCACTTACCCTTAATCTTCATTAATAGTAACTTCTTTCAAATTTTAGTTTTGTTCTTTTGAACATTGATTGTGTTCAGACCAATTTTGAATTAATGCATTTCCATTTGCTTCAATATTGAGTTACTTATAATTAATTCCCATGTAAGTCAGATGTGAATCAGTTCTTGTAGGTCATATCCAAATCTGACTTTGAGCCACTTGCACAATCAGCAGGACTGTACAAAGTGTAAAGAGATTTAGGTTCTATATTTTTTCGCTTGCAGTGACTTACTTAAAATGTGGTGCTTTCCTTTATGGTTAAAAGTTTGCTTATCTTGATTTGTTAACTGTTTGGGATTCTGAATGTTGCAGAAACCTCAAATAAATTAATATTTAGTGTTCAAATTATAAAGTGAAGGAATGTGGAGTATTGACTCTGCCAACTTTAGCAAGAATTCAGCAGTCTGTATGGCTTCCTGTTTGTGTAGTTTATGTGTACTTTTTTTTTAATAAAAGTTTTCAATATTAATTCTTGCAGCCTGTCCTCCTGGTTTGTATGGTGTGAACTGCGTGCAGTACTGTATCTGCCACAATCGGGCTACATGTGACCGTGTATCTGGAGCGTGCATTTGTCCTAGGGGCTGGACAGGGATAGTCTGTGAACTTGGTGAGTTCCATCATGTCCTCCATTGACTTTGTCTAGATGTTTCGATCCCTGGCAAATCTAGCCAAGTTCCATCCTGTTGATTTCAGAGTGTCAGGAAGGGAAATATGGAGAGCGATGTGAGCAGAACTGCAACTGCAGCAATGGTGGAGTTTGTGACCGATACTCGGGGAAATGCAGCTGCCAGCCAGGTTGGATTGGAGGCCAGTGTGATGTTGGTAAGGTGGTTCATTTCTTTATTTTGAGTTTGTGTGCCTGCGTCAAATTAACTCTCTGCCTTAATCAGATTAACTCTGTCATCCAAGACAAACCAAAGTCACTTTCTCCCTTTAAATTTAATCTTAAATGTTTTATTTATTGTATATGATGCAAATGAGTAAGGTAGTGATTATAGGGATCAGCCTGTGAATCAGGAGTTCTGCATTCAAGTTCTTGCTCTGTTACAGATTCCTTGTCTGACCCTGGGCAATCTTTGAATATTTCTGTGCTTTTATCCCTTGTCTGTGGGGAAAAAAGGATCACTTCCTTACCTCACAAGGTTGTTATCAGGATTAATAGGTTGTGTGACTCAGGCCTCATCTACACTTACACTTAAAACGTGATTAACCAGTTAATCATGTCCTAAATTGTCACATGACCACAAATTCAATCAATGAATGGTGTGGTAAAAGGAGAAATAAGGCACAAAGTTATTCCACAAAATATGTGTAATAACATTATGGCTCCTTACTGTCATGTCATTAATTGGATATGTGGCCAGGGGCCCCTGTGGCTGGGAACCCTGTGGCTGGGCCCATGTGCACCCCAGAACCTGGGAGCTCACAGCTTACAGGGCTCCCAGCTGCTAGGATGTCCCAGTCAGCCCCATGGCTGGGAGACCACAGCTGATATGGGCTTCCATCTGAGTGGGGGTGCTCCTGGAGCACTCCCAGAACTGGGTGATTGCATTAGCTGTAGTCTTACAGCTTCAGGGGTACAGCATTTGCCACTGCCAGAGCCAAGCAAGTAAGTTCTGGTAGCGAGAGGGATGGGAGTGTGGGTTAGCTTGGGTTGGCGGGGAGAAGGTCAGGAGGCTAAAAGTAGTCTCTGATCCCCTCAAGCCCCCAGCAAAGCCCTATGGATTGCACCTGTCCCCTCCTCACCCATGGGTTGCACCTGCCTTCCCAACCCTCCCACAGGTCACGCCTGCCCCCTGACCCCTCGCAGGTCATGCCTGCCCCACCACCTGCAGGTCATGTCTGTCCCCCATCCCTTGTGGGTAGCGCCTCCCACCCATGTCCCGACAGACCCCTGATCCCCTCCAGCCTGCTTGCTAGCTCCCCCATCCTGATTTACCTTATATAGAGCAACCATTTTAAATGGATTTAACATCCCCCTAATGCCCCCAAATGTCTGTACTTACCCAGGATCTTGCTGGCTCTGCCACTGGGTGGCACAAGATTACACAGCAAGTCACACCTGACTCTTTATGATGCTTCCAAAATACTGAGAATGTACAAGTCACATTATTCAGCCAGAATCATAGGAATCTGAAATGCAGGCTTCTTATTTCTGCATATCTGAGTTTGTTTTATAGCTTTCTGAAGACCTTTAAGATAAGAACTGTACAGGTATAACATGTTATCGTTATTAATGAGATATGATGTTGTTCAAAATGTACAGGGAAGTGTAGAAGCCTAAATTGTTACCCTTACTATATAATCCATTCTCATCTACAAATTTCTAGATTGCTATTAAGACTTTACAATCATTCATGTCCATGTTTACTAAGAGTCAGGACTGAACGTAACAATTTTTATATGCCTTCTATATAGACTCTTTAAATGATACATTCTGGTTTTTCAGTATAGATCATTTCAATGTGTGCCATATAAAGGCTGATGGCTTGCACATACTTTATACATATTTGAAAAAACAATTATTATGACCATCTCCACATGTTCTTCTCCTCCTAGTCTGTCCCTCTGGCTTCTTTGGAGAACAGTGTAAAGAACGGTGTGACTGCAAGCACAGCTTGTCCTGCCACCATCAAACTGGAGTGTGTCACTGTCATAAAGGATGGCGAGGAAAACAGTGCGACAAACGTGAGTTCCTCCTAAGTATACTGTAAAAACATCTTCCTGACATGCCGCATGTTATGTTAAGACTCCAGTCCTTACACCCATGCATAATCTCACTGAACTCAGTAGGAGTTAAGGGAGTTCAGGACTTTACAGAATTAAGCCATAAGAAATATGTTTCTGTGGGGATATGGTAGTTTTCTACTTCTCCACAACTCAAGCTAGAATTTCCCTGTCAGCAGATTTTCATTATGTTATTTCACATTATTATGATATTTAACATTCTTTCATGCCAAATACCATCTGTTCCCAAGTCTAGCAATTCATCACCTTCCAGTACCAAAAAAGAACACTAAATGTTAGCATCTTGATTCTGATCACTAGTACATGGGCCCAGTGCTGTTCAATGTGTTTATTAACAATTTGGATGCTAGCATAGACAGCTTCTTGAGCAAGTTTGCGGAAGACACAAATCTGGGAAGAATTGTAAACACGTTGGAGGATGCAAGTGCAATTCAGAAGGATCTCGGCAGATCGGAAAGTTGGGCTAGAACTAACATAATGAAGTTCAATGTGAACAAATACAAGGTGCTACACTTTGAGAGGAATAATCAAAAACACAGATATAAAATGGGTGATACCTGGCTGTATGGCAGCACTATGGAAGAGGCTTTGCAAGCCTTGGTAGACCACAGATTCAGTATGAGTCTGTAGTGTGATGCAGTTGCACAAAAAGCCAGTCCAGTTTTGGGATGCATTAATAGAAGCATTAGGGGTGTAGACAGAAGTGCAGCTCCCCACTGTAATGAGAATACTTTGCAGGAAGCGTTCTAAGTTTGAACGATCCCCTGGACCAAACAGAAGTTCATTGTTGGTTCCAGTGGCCAGGGGCGGGGAGGAGGCAGGAGGAATCTCACTGCTGGCTTTAAACCTCAGCTGGCTTTGGAGGATGGGGTAGGTGAATTGGGGCTGAAAACCCCCAGACTGAATTTATTCCTCTCCCTTTCCCCCTTCCCATTCTGAAAACAGCAACAGGCTGGGAGGCAGCACAGGCACAAGTTACAGAAGACACTGTTTTGAAGTGTCTTCATCTGAACCCTCATGCAATGAGAATTCAGATTTTCACCCTATCAGCCATTTTTTTAAGTGGTCTGCAGCAGTTTGAAGTGGTCTGCAACACTTGTGTTTGGTCACTTCTGTAAATCACTTTCTGTGACCAGATCAGGTGAAAATTGTCACTTCTGTCTGCACCCTAGGGGCAAGATGTAGGAGGTGATAGTGCCTCTATACTCGGCATTGGTTAGGCTTCATCCATAGTACTGTGTGTAGTGCTGGGCTCCACATGTTAAAAAGCACTTGGAGAAATTAGAGAGGCAACAGAGATGGTCAGGGTCTTGGAAGGCAAGTCATATGAGGAGATGCTGAAGGAGCATATTCAGCTTGCAGAAAAGGCACTTAAGAGGAGACATGATAGCAGCCATAAAGAAGAGGGAAAACATCTTTTCTCTCTTGCTGTAGAGAGGAGGACATGGACCAATGGCTTGAAGTTGCAGCAAAGCAGATTTAGGTTGGATATCTTGAAAAACTTCACTGATAGAATACCAAGGTAGTGGAATAGACTGACTAGGGAAGTTATGATCATCACTGAAAGTGTTCAAGAAGAGGTTGGAGAGCCATTGGTCAGGGATGACCTAGGCATAGGTATGCCTATGTTCTGCTTGGCAGAATTCAATTTTTTTATATATATAATTTAGACAGATAATATCAATGTTTATTTGTAAGAATTTATTTCAATTGTTATCGATTTAAATTTTCAGGATTGCACAAAATTAGGAGTGGGAGGCAGACAATTTATTGACAGTATACTATTTATTAATGACAGCTCCCTCATCTGCTGTGTCACTTCCTCTTCCTTTGTTCCTCTTCCAGTTCCCTGGGGTTTCTGGGAGTTGCAGTCTGAACTACAGTCAGTACAGTTCTGTAGAACTGCTTTCCCTCTCATCACACCCTCCATCAGCCATCATTTTTCTTAAATCCCCTTTCTATAAATTTTGATTATTAATAATGGAAATATTTTTTCATCAGTCTGTGAATGTAAGGTGAAATTGACATTTATCAACATTTACTGATAAAAATCAAATTCTACCAAGCCTACTTATGTTCTGCTATAGGTATTTCCCATGTTTCTAGGCTTTGCTGGTTGGCCCCTCCCCTTTCTGCTACATGTGTCAGCATGTTTTTAAGCCTTCCTTAGAGGCATTGGGTGTTGGCTATAGCCAAAGCTGAGGGCTTCAACTGGGACAATGCTTCTGCTGGGACCAAAGCCAGAGTTTCCTGGTGAGAGGATCTTGCCCCTCCACTCAGGGTCAGACCAAGCACCATTTCTGGAGTCAAGAAGGAATTTTACCCCATGGTCAGGTTAATACAGGCTGTGGGGGTTTTGCCTTCCTCTCTAGCAGGGGGTGTTGCCCGCTACCCAGATCTCTTGAGCATCTGTTGACAACACTTCATAGAAGCAGGACATTGGTGGCTGTGGTTCTCATGCTTTACCTGTGGCAGGTTAGGTTGATGGTAATCTTATGTAGTATTTAGATTACGGTGTAGGATGGCTTGGATAGGGATGATCCTGCCTCAGGCAGGGGTTGGACTAGATGACCTCTGGAGGTCTCCTCCAGCCCTTCTTCTCTATGGTTCTACAAATTCTACTTAAACATTAGAAACAGGTGCTTTAAAAACCAAGATTTTATCTTCTTAGGAAAAGCAAGAAGTATCTAAGTACAAGAGAAGGCCTGATCTTGTCTCTTTTAAGTCTTTTATTCATGATATTTGTAGTTCAAGTCAAGTTCATATAAAGTTTCCTTGTGTGCATCATAAAAATGTGCATATTAAAGATGCAAATAAAATCCTAGTCCTATCAAAATTGACAAGAGTTTGTCAGCTAAAAAGGGTTTAGCATTTCAGCTTCTATGATTGCTGGTCAGAATTTGTCTCCTGTCTATGGAAATCCTGAGCAGCTGAACTTTTACTCCTTTTGCAGTCAGTTCTCCAAAGAACATGGTCGTTTTGAAAGCACTGCTATTTTTCATGTATATTCACTGTTTTGTCAACTCCCACTACATCCACTAAAGTCAAAGATAGTATCTGGCCTTTAGTTGCTACACTCTTTTACAGTTTGCTTTACTGAACATTGTTTTCTTTATTCCAGCTTGTTTGTCTGGGTATTATGGCATTAACTGTGCCCAGCGTTGCAATTGTGCTTTGGGTACCCCTTGTCATCATGTGACTGGAGAGTGTGGCTGCCCTCAAGGATTTACTGGCTATGGCTGTGAAAAAAGTAAGTTGTCATAAAAGCATTCGACTAATTGCCCTTTAAAAATTCTACAGGGGGATGAATCATTTGTTAAATAACTAAATAGCTGATATAAGCAGTAGGACAGCAAGACCTGTGCAGTAATAAAGGTGGCTTAGAACTTGAGAGCAGCATGTGGATACACAGCTTTCCAGCTGGCAGAGGAAGAAGACAGGGATTAAATTCATCACAGCTGGCATGGGTAGGAGCCAGCTTCAGCTCTGTTTGCTGTGCCCAGTAGGCAGTTCTGTCCTGTGAGAGGGGAGAGAGTAGGGTCACCTCTGCCCTCCACTAGGTTCTGCTGGTGGGAGAACAGATTCCATTCTTGCCTGCCAGAGTTCTGCTGGGTTGCAATTATCTTTATTATCCTAATTAATAGCCATCACTGAATGTGGCAAAACCCCCAGCCATTCTGTAGTTGCCCTGGAAAGCAATCTATGTTTCCGCTTTGATCCCACCCAGCTCTATAATTCCTATTTTGTGCTTTACTGCAGAATTTCCAAAATCCTTGCTTTGAGTATAATTTTTAACATTAACATTTCAGTTAATATGTATGTCCTTAATTGATCTTAAAGGCTTTGAATGCTTTATTTGATGCTTCCCACGTAGAGCATGATCCCCAGTCAGGGCTGCCTGATGTTAAAAGGACCAGAAATAATGATAAATAGCTATAATAAGCACCATTGCAGTATATTTTGTTGAACCAGTTTACCTTACCTGAGGATCAGGTCTAAATATTGTTGTGAGGGTGCTGAGGTACAGAAATGAACCCCCATATAAAAATTGAGATGTAGTCAGATAGAAACATGTAGGCAGCATGGCTGACAAATGACAAAATGTACTGCGTACAAATGTTTCCGCTAAAGCAGTCTTGCAAGTTTAAACCATTTGCACAAGGTACAATGTCTTTATCCATACACGTGGTCCCCTGTGAATTGTACTATTATTTTAGTCAATTTTGCCTGACATCTCCCTATGATTTTCTTTAGTGACAAGAAAATTGTTGCTGGCCCTTGACAGTTGGGTACAAATTGACTGAACAAAACAAAACCAAACAGTGAAGTAATCCCCAAGTAAATTTAATAAAACTCAAGTCCCAGAGGTCAACATACTTCTGTAGGCAGGGATCTTATTTAATAAATTTTAGCCTTCTCTTTGTGTGAATGCTATAGTTACCAAGACAAATTTAATTCATTGGTTTACATTTCCTCGTCTCTAAGCTTGTTCACCAGGCACATATGGTAAGAACTGTAACCAAGTGTGTCAGTGCTCTGCAGAAAATGAGGAGTGTCACCCAGTCACTGGCAAATGCACCTGCCTACCAGGTTACTATGGAATTCACTGTGACCTCAGTAAGTATAATTCAGGCTTCGTATTTTTTTCTTGTGTTTCTTTTTAAAGAAAAAGTTTGCATAATCAATTAGGAATGATTGATTCTTGGGGTTTTTTTGGGGGGGTGAGGGGTTCCATATCTTCAGTCTTGAATGAGACTCTTCCAGGAATAAAGTTTTTTCTTTCTAAGCAAGGCTAGTTGAATTGGCACTTTTTTGTAGGAATGAGGATTCTTTCCTAGAGACAAATGTTTTACATTTTTCCAGTCATTTTTGCTTCAGGCCCCTCTGTGGGAAGTAATATGAGCATGGATTTGCACATACACATCTCCTCTGCAGCTACATATGGATATGGTATAACTCTCTTCCCTCAAAATACCAAAGCCAAAATGCTTCCCGAAAGCTCTGAGTGCTAATGTAAGGACAAATGGTTATTATAAAACAAAAGAGTGCAATTGGCAATAAATCTAAAGGGATTCATAAAGTCAGTTAAATTGCATGGTCTTGTTAGGAACAATCAAATTAAACAAATTGTTATTTTAGATTGAAAACTAGTGACTAGCATGAAGGACCAAATGCCAATTGGCTGCATATTCCATCATAAAAAATATTCCCAGATCCACATACCTCACACTAATATTTTAGGAGATCAATAAAGTTGTTTGTGGTGGAATGTGGCAACTGAGGAAAAACACGTACTAAAGCGACCAAAAGGAGACAGCCAGTTACTGTTGTATTTACAGCTTTAATTTAGGGGGGTTTTATGTTGTGGTCTGTAATATCCCTCTAAAGAATGAAACATTTTCTCCTTTCAAGCTCAGTCGTTCTTTCCTTGGCAAACATTAATTGATCTTCCTCCATGTTTTCTAAGAAATCGGCTGAGCTCTACCTGTGGCCCCTCTAGACAATGATTTTGAGACTGAAACCAACAGCAATGAATCTGGCTCTAACCAAGAGTTAAAAATGGTGCTTAGCTACTAGAATGGAAGTAGATAAGAGGTTCACCCATTTCACAGGATTTCATCCATATCATCATCATCATCATGCTAACAGAAGTTATATTTGAAAAAGGATAGGGTCTGATTCTGCTCCTATTTACATCAGCTTTATACCAGTACAATATTACTGGCTTCTGATTTACATTAATATACACAAAATCAGAATCAAGCCCTTGAAATTTTAATTATAATCAGTGTTGAAGTTATTAACACTCAAGGGCTTAAGTCCTTGACAGTGCCATTTTAAATATATTGAGTCAAGGTTGATGTGAAGCCCTGACTACCAGTGTCTTGGCTGTTTTGGGACTAGTCAATATGTATGTGTACAAGCGGCCAGACTTTGACAATTTCATTGAAACTTCCCTAAATAAAATGGAATAAGAAGCTCAAAATTTAGCCTTAGAATTTGAAAATTAAGGCAGTTAAACTTGCTATGATTTAGCAGAAATATTTACAGAGTGAAATGTGGGCCCCATTGAAATCAAGTGGGATTTTGGTCTTGACTAGAGGAATGATTTAAACCAGAGTAAATGAAGCCTATTCATTCTTGATGAGACCTAGTCATTCTTCAGAAGGGCTGGAGCTGCACAGTATCTTCTACTTCTCTATGAATCAATTGTATTTTGTTTAAGTTTTATGTCTAGTAAAACAAAGGGACGGCCTTGATCTCTAGGATAGGAATTTAGAGAGAGAGAATGCTCCCTCACATCTACTTTCTTCTTTTGTTTTATACTTTTTGCTCAATAATTTTGACCAGTCAGTGGCACAGTGTTGGAGTGTAACCAGATTGCTTTAAAATTAGGATAACTTTTGTTGTAGGAACAGCTCTTGCAAGTATTCTAGGATCAGTTTTTGATCTCATATCATCTTAACACTGGGATTGTTTCAATGTCTTTATTGGCTTTATTTATTTATATTCTGCATGCACACTGATGTAACTAAGATGAGAATTGGACCTAATCTATCCCACACTAAAGAAGCTTTCACTGTATTATGGAAAACTGGACTTATTATCGGGAGCCACTCCCAATGAAAGTCAAGCTGGCTTTAGTCCAGTCAGTGTGTGGTTGGATGCTGCTGGAAGCAGTTTCTGGCAGCAACTGCTTTCATATAGTACTGTGCAAAAAGATTCAGGAAAATATCCTTAAAAGGTGTAGCTGGCTGAGAAGTTAATGCTCCAGGAGCCAAGAGCAACTGGGCTTTCATGTTCTCAAGTTTTGGAGTGAGGGTGAAGAAATGAAATAGTCTCTTGGCAGGATATGGAGGAAGCAGACAAGTATAGTAATAAGAATCCCATCAGTTGTCCATAACTCAGTGGACAAGCAAGTTTGCCTGCATGTGGTCAAATTAGGGAGAGAAGAAAGAAAGAAAAAAGTGGCTGTAATAGATGCAAAAACACTCAGCATCTCTAAACTGTTTAGAGATGTAATTGAGCCTGGTGAAGTTTGAGCAAGAAAGACGTCCCCAACCCATTGTCTACTGATTGACTTTCCAGTTCTAGGTAATGAGGCACTGCATTAGTGTACTCTTTGGCAATGCAACTAGCAGTATTGATAAGGACACCCATAGTATATGCTGTTGGTATGGAAGGATTTAGGAACAGTTGCTCAAGACAAAATGCTCCCTAGTTAGAAGGAAGAGATCAGGAAATGACTGAAATCTGGCTGCTGTTCTTGCAGTTCTCAGAAAAACATAACTCAGATACACAGGAAACTGTTAAATTAGAAAATGTCTTTATTAGATAACTAGTGGTTAGAGGCTAAACCTCTTTATGGATGCATAGCCTACTTAAATGGCAAGATAGTGTGTAAATTGCTGTAACTGTCTGGCTATAAGCTGTCTTGGAAAGTAGTAACAGATGAGCAAGTCTTGCTGATAATTATGTTGAATGTCGCAGCAGATGTGTTTGCTCTGCTTGTGTTGCTCCCTGTTGAACTGAAATGAAAAAAAAAAGTTAAAAGGGATAAGTACTTGGGAGAGGAAGAATTGCATGAATTATGGCAACCTCTGCTACTTATGAGAGAAACCCTATCTGCCTGAGCTGAAAAACAATTCTGAAACCTCTGCCAGGGATTAGAACAACAGAGTTGGGGGTGTGAAACAGTAAAAAAGGAAAAAGTCAAAGAATGACCAAAAGGAAGGGGGAGGGGACGTAAGAAGAAAATCACTGAAGATGCAAAATGAAATCATTGGACAAGGGCGTGTCCTTAACGTTGTTTCTTGGTGGCTATTAAATGAACACTACAACAAACCAAGAATGCTAGGCACTGACATATTTCTGTGCATATAAAATAGCAACTTTTACTCTATAAAATTTGCAGCACAAGATGGATCTCTTTTAGCATATTTAAGTAGGAAGTGGCCAACATAATGTGCAGATGTTCTATTCTGATAGACTGATAGCAGTGTATTCAGCAAAAAGAACCTGGAGGGGGGCAAGGCATCTATATGCTGTAAAAACAGATGTTTCTGTGGACAAGTGAATCTGATATCCTGACTTAGGCAGAGACCAGTGCCCAGTTTTGTTTTAAAAGATAACCTGATTGCATTCACTGTTCTCAGATAATAGAATGAACGGCTAAGGGAAGCAGCAATTCCTGCTCCATTCACATAGATCATGGTTTTATACCCATGAAAGGCGTGTGCATTATTAATACCAAAAACTCCTTAAAGACAGATTTGCAGAGATCTGTTAGTAGGACGCAGCCAAACATTTACTTAGCCAGGGATTTCCAAAAGGCCAAAGGCTTCCTGTTTTTTGGTGGAGAAAAGTAAAAATGTCATTTTCAGGAGCAAGGAGGCAGCCTTTAGCAGTGTGAATTGTGTTTATAAAGGGCTGCAGTGCTGCCCTTAACACAGCAGGTCTAAAATGGTATTCACGCTCCTGACAAGCTACAGCTTTCCCTTCCACCTTTCTGTTGCTTTCGACACAGGGCACAGGAGAAAGGCAGGCACATTCTGGCCCTTTAGAAATCAATATTAACAAGGCCAGGTTAAGCTACAAGTACTAGAAGCCAGTGCCTTACTCCTGGAGCAGTATGTTTATTGCAGACACTCACTTTTCACTTAATACTGTGGTTAAAGGAGTAACCTGAGTGGAGAGTAACTGGGACAACCTGAAACAGTAGCTCAGAGTGGTGAATTTCCCCAAGCATCTCAATGGTTTTAACTCCAAGACCCTGAGCTCTGAGGATTTTGCCAGCCTCCCACTGCAGAGGACTCGGAGTATGACGCAGTCCAGTCCTCCCACCTTTGCACTACTCTCTTGATTCTTAGGAAAGTAGGACGTTAATGGTATCCTTCTCTCTGGATGTAGTCCCAAGCCATTGCTCCTGACTCTCTTTGGAGATGGCTTCCTGCTACTGTCACTCCAAGTAAAAGAAGTCAAGGCCAAAATGGGGCCCCATGCCCTCGTGTTCATAGGGACCTTAGTTTGACCTTGAACATTAGGAGTATTAATTTAGTTCTCTACTGGTGCAGTAAGCATTAGATTCTTGATTCTCACATTAGTTTTATGTGGGTGTAACTTTACTAGAATTTCGGATTGACACCTGGTATAAATGAGGTCTCAAGTCCTAGAACTGTTGTCCTGAAGCGGGGTATAAGAGCAGGGTAGGTGTTTGTCCTTGGCCACTGGTGTTAAAAATGTACCTGTGAACATAAATAAAACCATGGAAGGAAATAATAAATCCCCATTCCACAACTTGTTTAAAATATGATATAAATGTTCCCTATTATCTAAAAAGCCTATTTTTACGAAGTCAGAATAATAATCCATGGATAGCTCACCCACACTTAAAGATGGCCCCAGTATTACATCCAAACCCAGTCTTAACTGGGGTTACTAGTACTATAGGGTAATGTTTCTTTTTATCAAGATGAATTACAAGCTTTGTGCTTAGTTTTGAGTCTACTGAAATATTCCATTTGATATTCTCTTTGCATATTTGCAAAACTTTCCATTTACAGACCAGGGATTACCTCAGATAGTGCAGCGAAAAACCCAATTCAGAAAAAAAAACATAGGTTAGAAAGGAATTTCACTTTCTACTGCTTAAACTTAAAAAAATACAAATAAAGGATTGATGGTTTATGAGCAGCTAAAATGATAGGGAATGAAGATGGAAAACCACATTTGGAACTTATTGGTCAAACTAGCAATATGTCCTAACTGCATTTTTCCTATTTTAAAACAGGGTGTCCAAAAGGAACCTATGGCCCATATTGCCAGAAAGCATGTAAATGTCTCAATGGAGGCCTTTGTGATCCTATGACAGGAACCTGTGACTGTCCTCCTGGCTTTATTGGAGCCAACTGTAGTAAAAGTAAGCCAGTGTTCATTGAGATAATGTAATATATCATGTGCTGCTTATATAAAAATTAGTTATATGTGAGACTACTTAGGATAACAGCTCATCAGTGTAGAAGCAAGCAGGTCCCAACCAGCCTTTGACTGAAGAGCAAATCAAGGACTCACATACGCGAGCAGCAAGGCTGCTCTGATGCACTGTAATTACAGCCTGTTGGAGCAGACTCGATTAATTGAGTCTGCTGGAGCGTGGTAATTATCATGCTCCAGCATCTTGTGTATCAGCAGTGGAGCCATGGGGGTGCTTTAAAGCTCATTCGATTAACTTTAGTTAAAGTGCCCCCACTGCCATTTTTCAGCACGGGGACTCTGATACATGAGATGCTCCAGGCACTTTAATTAGATTGGCTCTCAGAGCCGCTCTAATTAAAGCCCCCCTGCCTCACCCAGAGCATGCATATAAATGCCCCATAATTCCATATTTCTGGAAGTTCTCTTGTAAAATGTTCTCTCGTCCTTCTCTGTGGGTACATCTACACATCGCTGTGCTTCAGTACTTCCTTTTGGAAGCACTAAAGCACAGCTCAGTAGGGGTGGTTCTTTACCATGTGCATGGCACACAGGTAGCTTTCACCGCTACGTTGCCATAGCAGCACGCTATACCCGGGGAGCTATGGTCACTATGGTGATGTAGCTGGTGATCATGTGTAGACACAGGTGATTGCTACGTTGCTGTAGCACGCCATACAGCATTGTATGTCACCATGGGACGATGTGTAGATGCGCCCTATGTCTGTGAAACAAGGCCACCATTACTAGGGCTGTAGCCTGTGGACCTGAATTGCTTCTCGAGCCAGATCAATGTGAAAGAGGTACTCAGGCTCTTCTTTTCTGCCCAAACTCTCTTAACTTTCTTTTTCAGTATCGTTCCCCATACTTCTGTTCAGCTCAGTCCCAGCATGGCAGGTTTTATCTTTGGGGTTGAAGAAGGAATTGAAGAACTCCCATCCAGTTGAGGAGTTTGCTGAGGTATCCACAGCACTAAGTAAAGCACTAAAACAAGCACTTGGTGTACTGCCTGCTGATGAAATTGGGACATTGACAACCTGGGTGCAATCCTTAAAGTGCAAATGTATAGTGCTTTACCCTCAAAAAATTGTTTCAGTTATATCTCTTCTATTTCTTTATGCAGTTCAATTCAGGTTCTTCAGAAATACATGTGGTAATCTAAATTTTTTCTCTTTGGCAAAGGTATCATCAGTGTTCAGGAAATGAGAGGCAAGGATTTTTAGAGTGATATCTTTTATTGGAACAGTTGCATGGTTGGGATAAAGTTGGTCCAGCTTTCAGATGCAAGGCATTGTTCCTCAGCTCTGAGGAGGGAGGCAAAAATTGTTCCTAATAATCGCTGGGCGCCTGTACAAGTGTGGAGATGCTGCTCCGATGTGCTGTAATTACAGCACATTGGAGCAGACTCGATTAATCAAGTCTGCTGGAGCATGCTAATCAGCACGTTCCAGCAGCCTCTGCATCTCATGTATTCAGCGTCCCCACACTTCAAAATGGCAGAGACACTTTAACTAAAACTTATCACCCCTGTGGCTATTTTGAAATGCAGAACAATGGATGCACGAGATACTGCAGGCACTTTAGAGTGGCTGTCAGAGCTGCTCTAATTAAAGCACCCCCACCCCTGGAGCACACGTAAAGATGGCCACTGTGGTTGCTTCCCTCCTCAAACCCATGAAAAAATGTCTTACATTAGAGAACTGGCCTAACTTTATCACAACCATGCAATTGGTCCAATAAAAGATATCACCCTAAAAATCCTTGCCTCATACAATTCCTGAACCATCATTTCAACACGACCAGCGAATGTCAGACACAAACTGAAAAAGACAAGGATGCTGCTCTAGGGGCACATCTACATGTTGCCGTACGGCAACATTGCTACAGCACGCGGTTAGATTTTGCTACTACTTTGCTGTAGTGGCACGCTAAAATGGGGAAGCACACAGCTACAGCCAAGTAGTTGCCTAACACACGTAGACTCACGTGATTGCTATGTTGCCATAGCACACCATACAGCAATGTAGGGCAAGATGTAGATGTGCCCTAGATGTGGAAATAGGAAGCATCCATGTTTTCACACTGGATATTTGATAAGACTTTCCAACAGTCAAGTAAAATTAGGAAGGAAAAAGCAAGCAGCCCTTTGGATTTTTTTTAAGGAATTTATTTGGATTCAAAACAATGCAAGAATTTTGCCTGATTTAAACAAAAAAAAAGGGGGGGTGTGTGAAATATGGTTCTGGACATTTAATGAGAAAAGTCTATGTTTTCTCTAGGTTGTCCTGAAAACCGTCATGGCAAGGACTGTAGTCTGTGGTGTTCATGTGGTAAAGGACAGTGTGACCCAGTGACTGGCAAGTGCTACTGTCCCCCCGGCTATATTGGACCTGATTGTCAGCAAGGTAACAGAATGAGATCCACGGTCATCTTGTCGGTGTCGGCATTTATAAACACCCACAAAAAGAAACTGCGACACCAAACATTTAAATAAATAATCATTTATTACAGTTGCCAGGACTTTGTCCTATGCAGTAATCGCTGTGCTCTCTAATTTGTCTGGAGCAAAAATCTGTCTTTTGGTATAGCCCTCAGTAAACTGATGGGTTGATAAACCAGCCAGAGGTTGTGAAATCATGCTCCAAACAAGTGCATGGCTCCTGGTCCTTAGTTTAGGCCTCTTCTTTATTAAAACAGAAACATTCAGAACGACCCAAAACAACGCAAAGTCTCATCATGCTTTAGTGTTCTTGGTAGACTGAGTTTGCAGGGATTCACAGTTCCTACAGCCCTCCCCAGCCAAAGCTTCCCTCTGGCAGCACCTGCTTGCTGCAAGTGTCTACCTGCCTTACCTTCTCGGTGGTATACATGATGGTGACTTCCCTCCTCTGCTCTTCTGTGGATGCAAAAGGGAACGTTATGCAGAATTTCATATAGATTTCCTACAGGACTCAGGCAATAATGACAACTTCTAGTTCTAAAAGGCCCGAGAGCCATAATATTGCCTGAGAGCAATGTTGGAGTATTGTTGTTAATAATTTCATATATATGTTATGGTAATGCCTAAGGACTAAAAAAGAAGGTGGCACTGTGGCATTATTATGCTCAAAAAAATTCTTTGCTCCAAAAAATTTACAAGAGGTGGAGGAAAGGGGCACAAGGAGAGCAAAGAGACACAAAGAGACCGAGGAATATACGAGGGAAAGAAGAATCGTGTTAGGTCTGAGGGGAGGCAGGATGGCATAAGTTAAATGGAAATGAAAGTGAAAGAAGCAGGACAAGGGAAGAAAAATGAGGGGACAGGGCAAGCAAGAAGTGGGTGAGAGAGGAAGGTATGAAGGGAAGCTCAGGTGAAGAGACTGTGGCCACAACCCAGCATATATTTCTAGTGGTAGAGCGGCGGGTGGCTGGTCCACTCTCCCACCTCGCCCACTGGCCCCTACCAGTAGGGGAGGGGAGCAGCAGGGAAAAGCCCTCAGCCCATTCCCTAAACTGTGGTCTAGGGAGAGGCAGGGACCACTGCCCCACTGCAGACAAGACCTGACCAGGAGGAGAGTGTACAAGCATTCAGTCTTTCAAGACAGTTTTTCTCATAAAGGAGATATTCTAGGTTTCAACCTGAGACATCTTTATCCCAGAGGAGGCATGTTTCCCCTGGGAGAAACTAAATGACTGTTTGTATGCTGGTAGTTTTTACCAGTAGAGCAGTGACTCTCCTGGTAGAAAAGTAACACCTGTATGTGGTCTTTGCAGAAGGCAAGGAAAAGGCCTGGCATGAAGTGCTAACTGGCACAAGACAGAAGGGTGTACAAATGAGACCAGGCCCAGTGCAGTGTTACTTCAATGCAATATTATATGCTGAAGAGACATTTTCAAGTTCACATCTTCCCCATTTTGATGTGATCTGTTTTGTGATGCTGATTGTTTTAAAAACCTTTGTTAATTTACTGTAGTGTGTCCCCAGGGAAGATATGGTCCTAACTGCCAACGAATGTGTATCTGTAAGAATGGTGGTATCTGTAGCCATGTGGATGGGTCTTGCACCTGTGGTCTTGGCTGGACAGGAAGTTATTGTGAGAGAGGTAATTCTTTTTCTCTTTGTTTTGACAAAAAAGTAATTAGCATTAGTCTCAGCTTTTATTACATACTGTCACTGTCGTTATATGTATTAATGTTCTTGGAAGTAAAAGTTTGTGTTAAATTACCCAAAAGACTGTAGTATCCTGTTTGTTTTTTTTAAACCTAACAAACAAATTTATGGAAAACTCTTAATCCAGGTTGGACTAGCAAGAATGAGATGACTCTAGTAGATTCACTGGGAGGTTTGGATAATAAGGACTGATTACAGTCTTCAAAAGTGAAATAGCAACATTACATTTTTCACGGTTGGTGCACAATAGCAGAAATATTGGGCCAGATGCTCAATTGGCATAAATCAACCTAGTTTCCTGATTTTGAGAGCCAGGCTGCTTCACACCAGTAAGGATCTGAGCGTGCTTATGTATTTTTCTAAAGAGAACTTCTCATGCACCTGTCTCCAGTGATTAGGTAATATGACAATGAAAAACTAAGGCAGAAAATATGTCTTTTTTTTTGTTCTGTCCCTTCCACCCACAAACCTCAAATTTGGGTAACCATGCTGATTTCAGTATATACATAATAATATACTAACAGTGGCAGCTAGACATGGAAGCAGGCAGCAATATGTATTTATTGTGATCTGCTCCAGATTTAAGATGTCATAGCAATGGAGCAACTACAGTGCTGCAGAAATAAGTAGGTTGATTGTATTGACACAAGTTCACGTTTGCATGACTTGGCTTTGAACAGGTTGAGGTAAATTTAGTTCATTAATAGGAGTACTCTGGCCTGTATGTGTAAATGCATCTTGTTTTGGCTGAAACTGAGTTCCTTCTATTTCCATTAGACATTTCATGGGAATTACCAGCATTCATAGGCATTACAAAACAAATTACAAAAAAATAGTTGGCTTTTATATATTATAGATATCTGTAAGAAAATATTAGTGTAAGTGCAAAAAGAAATCTAAAAAGGTGCTATTTTCCTAAGACCATAAAGGTTTCTCTTGCATATGAACAGACAACTAAGCAAATGTGACTTGTGGAAAGGAAGTTGCTTTTGAGGGCTGCACAAGGTCCACAGAATTAAAACTATTTTTCACAGAACTTTGGTAAATTGTTCCCAATTGTAAAGAAATGTCATGAACTCAGAAAGCAGATAGGTTTCACTGACGAGAGGAAATTCACAACCAATATTTATCTCAGCTCTGCAAAATGTTTTGTGACTTGTGGTTGTTTCTTTCAATGTCTTTTCAGTATGGAGTCAGGATAAATAAGAGGTGGGTGTTTTTTGTTCTTTCATTTAACAGAATGCCCTCCAGGTAGATATGGCTCTGACTGCCACTTACACTGCTCATGTCAGAACAATGGTACTTGTGACAGGTTTACCGGCTGCTGCCAATGTCCAGAAGGTTACTATGGGCATGCTTGTGAGCACAGTAAGTAGACAGCTGTCCAGCTTTGCACCCAGCTTTACAAAACTCCAGCTTTGCATTAGGGCCGTGTAACTGGACCCTAATGCCAGAGTCTGAGTAGTCTATTTTCCAGCAATCACATAAGCCTTCAGAATAGTCCCTTGCATGTCTCCCAGGTTCATTCAGAAAGTCTCTCTTTGGAGCCCCAATTCAGTTTAGGGATGTATGTAACTCTGTACACATAAGCAGTCTCTCTGCAGTAAACAGGTTTGCTTATGAGTTTAAAACAAATACACCTGCTGAAATACCTTGTGGAACAACAACAGCCCATAACTGTTATTACTACTGGGGACTTCTGCTGAACTACAGGCTACAGGAGGGTATTATACGTTTTCTATGTAGACTTTGTTTCCCAAAATCAAAATAACATCTTGGCATTTTTATTTTCCAGCCTGCCCTTCTGGATTTTTTGGTCTAAACTGTCTTCATTCTTGTGACTGTAAAAATGGAGCCAGTTGCAATATAGTGACTGGACAATGCATATGTCCTGCAGGTTATCAAGGGATCCAGTGTGAAAAAGGTATGTGTGAATTTTTTATTTTAAAAAATGAATGTCAGTACACACAGATTTGGACTGCTTGGGTATTTTGGGTTCTTGATTCTGTTTTACAAAGAATATTTAAAAATGGATATTTTAGGATCCTATTTTAAGCATTTTATTGTTAATTATTGTACAAAGAGCATACAAATTAATATCTTCATCCACTACTTGAACATATTTATCATGCTCTAACATTCCTCTTGTTTAAAAGGATGTTCCCAAAGAAAAATAATGACATCTTTTATCAAGACTTTTCCATGATGTTTTATACCACCCTGACACTATGTTCTTACCAGTGGCAAATACCTTCTGCCTTAGAGAAAGGGGCAACAATGATTTGCAGTAGAGAGGTATCAAAAACTCTGATTGCAGGGGAAAAAAACATATATAAGTCAGAGCTTGGATGCTACCCTGAAACCCCAAAAGCTTTTGATTATTTGCTCATTATATATCTGGATGTTCTCATTTCCATAACTTCTAAACTTGTCATTAGGAATACTGTTAAGTCAATGATATATTGTGGCAGTGAGTTCCTTATGTTAATTGTCTTAAATACATTTATATTACCAGCTTTAAATAAGCTGATTATAATAAATAAATGTATGTTATCAAATAAAATTATCAGTGCCATATGAAAATGCTATTATGTCTCATTAAAATTGGTTGGTATTGCATAATAATCTTCTGATAACTGCATCTTAACAGCGAAATGCCTAATTACTGCAGTCCTTAGGCATATTACGTAGGTGTATGATAGGTTCAATTAGATTAAACCCACATAAAGAGAGGCTGTAAATGCTACGTCTCTTGATTAATTTCAGAACTCACAAACTGGCCTATGAGATACGCACAAAAGATTCAGACAAGACAACGTTTTTTGCAAGTACAAAGCATCTAACTAGTTTATTTTTTGTTAGGCTGTAAACCGGGCTGGTTTGGCGACAGATGTCAGTATCAATGTGAGTGTGGAGGAGTAGCTCTATGTGACCCAGTGACTGGAAAGTGCCTTTGCCCACCTGGCAGGACTGGAGACAGATGTGGCAGTGGTAAGATCATTAAATGTCTCTAAGGGTTGGTCTATACATAGTTTTTGTACCTCTGTCTAGGTTTACAAATTCTTACAGTTAAATCAGTGCAATTCTTGAGGGTTAGCACTGTGGAAGAATTCCATCCCAGTTTCTTCCCACTCACTACTATTAGGTATTTTCCTTGCCGTTATTTTCTCACCTGTCTGTCAATTTGGCTGTCCTGGGTTATTGCAGATGTGAGGAACTTCAGGTAGAGGATGGGAACTCCCCCTATCTATTGTGTGAACCCTGACCTCATGGCATGGGGGCAGGGACTTGAGCCCATGTCACTCTCTTAGGTGACCAGTGATGTTTTTTAAATGTATGGGTCCGCATCAAACAACACCTGGCTTTGTTTGGGTCTCAAAGGTGATGTCAAAAGGGCCATATAAGCTGAAACTCCTCATGACAGTGGGGATGCATAGGGGGTGCATGGGGTTGCACATGCACCCCATAAGAGTGCTGGTGACCCCCTGTCAGCCAGCGTTCTTGGGCAGGGGGGCAGGCAAGACTGCTGGTGCCCCCCCCGAGAGCAATGGCCAGGGAGTGCTCCAGGAGAAGCAGTCCCCCCGCAGTGGCCAATCCCGCTGACCCGGAAGTGCCAGTGGCACGCCTGGATGTGCCAGTGGCGTGCCACTGCCAGTTGCAGGTTGGCAAGATTGGCCATGGGGGGACTCTTTCCCCCCTACCCCCTCCCAGTCTGCCACTTGCTGACTGTCCTGTCAGGGGGGCAAGTGCGCCTCCTGACTCAGGAGGCACCAGTCACCCATGCCTCTGGAGATGGGGCAGCAGCCATGTTAAGTCACATACAACTACTGGAACATCTGCAACTCTGTCTCTCTCTCAGGATACCGAAGTGAGTAAACTACCTGGAACTTATCTAGATATA
This sequence comes from Alligator mississippiensis, assembly GCF_030867095.1. Lineage (NCBI taxonomy): Eukaryota > Metazoa > Chordata > Crocodylia > Alligatoridae > Alligator > Alligator mississippiensis. The sequence continues at coordinate 73,867,537 of NC_081830.1, forward strand.
TGGCTTACTGTAATGTAGAAGCATGTCAACCGGCTACTAAGCTGACACTGTTTGCTCTGGGTTCATAGATTCATAGATGTTAGGGTCGGAAGGGACCTCAATAGATCATCAAGTCCGACCCCCTGCATAAGCAGGAAAGAGTGCTGGGTCTAGATGACCCCAGCTAGATGCTCATCTAACCTCCTCTTGAAGACCCCCAGGGTAGGGGAGAGCACCACCTCCCTTGGGAGCCCGTTCCAGACCTTGGCCACTCGAACTGTGAAGAAGTTCTTCCTAATGTCCAGTCTAAATCTGCTCTCTGCTAGCTTGTGGCCATTGTTTCTTGTAACCCCCGGGGGCGCCTTGGTGAATAAATCCTCACCAATTCCCTTCTGTGCCCCCGTGATGAACTTATAGGCAGCCACAAGGTCGCCTCTCAACCTTCTCTTGTGGAGGCTGAAAAGGTCCAGTTTCTCTAGTCTTTCCTCGTAGGGCTTGGTCTGCAGGCCCTTGACCATACGAGTTGCCCTTCTCTGGACCCTCTCCAGGTTATCCGCATCCTTCTTGAAGTGTGGCGCCCAGAATTGCACGCAGTACTCCAACTGCGGTCTGACCAACGCCCTATAGAGGGGAAGTATCACCTCCCTGGACCTATTTGTCATGCATCTGCTGATGCACGATAAAGTGCCATTGGCTTTCTGATGGCTTCGTCACACTGCCGGCTCATGTTCAACTTGGAGTCCACTAGGACTCCAAGATCCCTTTCCACCTCTGTGCCACCCAGCAGGTCATTCCCTAGGCTGTAGGTGTGCTGGACATTTTTCCTCCCTAGGTGCAGCACTTTGCATTTCTCCTTGTTGAACTGTATCCTGTTGTTTTCTGCCCACTTGTCCAGCCTATCTAGGTCTGCCTGCAGCTGTTCCCTGCCCTCCGGCATGTCCACTTCTCCCCATAGCTTTGTGTCATCTGCAAACTTGGACAGAGTACATTTCACTCCCACGTCCAAGTCGCTGATGAAGACATTAAAGAGTATCGGTCCAAGGACCGAACCCTGCGGGACCCCACTGCCCACACCCTTCCAGGTCGAGACCGACCCATCTACCACGACTCTTTGGGTGCGACCCTCTAGCCAATTCGCCACCCACCAGACTGTGCAGTCATCCACATCACAACCTCTTAATTTGTTCACCAGTATGGGGTGGGATATCGTATCGAAGGCCTTCCTGAAGTCCAGGTATACGACATCCACCCCTCCTCCTGTGTCCAGGCATTTCGTAACCTGGTCATAGAAAGAGACTAGGTTGGTCAGGCACGATCTGCCCGCCACAAACCCATGCTGGTTTCCCCTCAGCATAACTTGTCCTGCCGGGCTCTCACAAATGTGAGCCTTGATAATTTTTTCAACTACTTTACCAAGGATGGAGGTGAGACTGACCGGCCTATAGTTGCCCGGGTCCTCCTTCCTCCCCTTTTTGAAAATGGGGACCACGTTAGCCCTTTTCCAGTCCTCCGGGACTTGGCCTGTGCGCCACGAGCATTCGAATATTCCCGCCAGTGGCTCTGCAATGACGTCGGCCAGTGCCTTCAGCACCCTCGGATGGAGCCCATCCGGGCCTGCCGACTTAAAGGCATCCAGTTCTTCCAAGTGACTCTGCACCACCTCAGGATCTACGCATGGAAGTCTGGCGCCTTGCTGCTGCCTCTCTACAACCCCAGTGAGAGACTTGTCGTGCCCCTCACTTAGGAACACTGAGGCAAAGAACTCGTTGAGGAGTTCAGCCTTGTCCCCCCTATCTGTCACCAATTGCTTCTGCCCATTTAGCAGGGGTCCTATTCTTCCCTGGGCCTTCCTTTTACTCCCTATGTATCTAAAAAACAATTTCTTGTTGTCCTTTACTTGGGTTGCCATCCTCAGCTCCATGGTAGCTTTGGCCCGCCTAACTGCCTCCCTACAAGCACGAGCAGAGGAGGTATATTCATCTTTAGTGATCTCACCCTGTTTCCACTTTTTATGTGCTCCCCTTTTGGCCCTTAGGCTGCCCTGGATTTCTCTGGTCAGCCATGGAAGCCTCCTGGCCCCTTTCCCTCTTTTGCCTCGCTCGGGGATCGTCTTGCTTTGTGCCCAAAGGATCGTTTCCTTTAGGCACAGCCACCCTTCTTGGGCACCCATCCCATCAAAACTCCTACTCTGCAGTGCTTCCTTGACTAATCACCTGAGTGCAATGAGATCAGCTTTCCTAAAGTCTAGCACTTTCACCCTACTAGTTACCTTACCCACTCGCCGTCTTATGTTGAATTCTATTATAAGGTGATCACTGTCTCCCAGATAGTTACCGATCTGGAGGTCCCCTATCATGTCATCTCCCGTTGCCAATACCAGATCCAGTATGGCATTCCCCCTAGTGGGACCATGCACCTCCTGTGTCAGGTGGAGGTCCTGTACACAGGTTAGAAACCTGCGTGAGCGATGGGACCTTGCTGTCTGCGTCTCCCAGCAGATGTCCGGGTAGTTTAGGTCCCCCTTGACTACCACCTCTTTAGCTTTTATGGTCTCCGAGAGTTGCCTCAGGAGCCCCGCATCTATTTCTTCCCCTTGGTGTGGGGGTCTGTAACATACCCCTACCACCAAATCCCTTTCTCCTTGCCCCCCATGTAGCCTAACCCACAATCCTTCTACATCCTCAGCCTCGGATTCTGTCTTGATGAGGGTTGATGTATATTGCTCACTGACATAAAGTGCAACCCCCCCCCCCCCTTTCCCACCAGTGGCTTATTCTTTGATACTTCTTTATCCTGTAGCCTTCCCCAAGCCTACCCTCTTTAACCAACAAAACTGTCCACTATAACAAGCATGGTGGACTTGCTGGGACAGGGATTGGGCATGCCTTTTCTAGTTCCTATGCTTGGCTGACTCAGGGAGGCTACTTTCTGTGCCTCAGGCTTAAGGAAGCACCCCAAGTTCTTGCAGTGGCTCCAGCACCCTCCAGGTCTATTAGGCCTGTGTACCCCAGGGGCCACGTGGCCCAGAAACAGTCCAGACCCCTGGGTGGTGGCAGCGGTTACCCCAAGCTTGCGGGTGTGCTCCAGGAATGGTGTTGGCCAGACATGAGGCATCCCAAGGGAGGCGCTTGGAGTTTGGTAGGTAGTCGGGTGCACTGAGGTGGGTGGCTTAGCGCAGGGGCACCCCTACTGGTCCACAACATGCACTGTTATAAAAAATGTTTCTGTTGATGTAGCATATTTGCGCATACACCTGCAACACACTAGTCTCTTATGACTATAAACTGCACTGCTATCAACACCTTCCTAAGCTGCAAGGTGCCCCAGCAGGAACTAGAAGACATCAGGGCAGGAGGAAGGGAGGAGCGAGGAGGAGGGGCGGGTGGGAATGAGTTCGCATAGCCTATGAGGTTAAAGGGAAAAACAGCAGGTGGCTTAATAACTCTTCATAGGCTGTGCTGTGGGTAGTGGGCCCTGCTGTCTCATGGGACTTGCTACTGCCTCCTCCCCATGCATCAAAGGGAATAGGGAGCAGCTCCCAGCAGCAGCTGTGTCCAAGCTGATGTGTTGTTGATTAACTGTTTAACCGACGTGATTAGAGAAGGTTAAACAGATAATTTTTTTTGTTGATATTTACATCCCTATTTCTAAACTGAGATAGCAGGAGGAAAACTGTTTGTGGAGCATACCTAAAGATACCCTGGCTTCTGCCTGACTTTAGCCTAACATGGTGACTACCCTAACTCTTTCTGCATAGCTAATTTGTCAGTTCTTCTAAGCTTTACCCACTGCATAATATGAAAGGACAGAGTGAGAATGTGCTATGAATGTTCAGATTTCAGGGGAGCCTCTCTCAGGACATGCAAATTGGGCATGAATAAATTTATGTATGCGTTGTGCAGGGGTAGTTGCAAGGCTTTGCCAGCCAATGTAAAGATAGTCAAGAATCTGTAATCCTGCCCCCATGTGGAAGCACAGATAATTGCCCTTGGGCAACAGTTACTGCTGGCTTTGGGCTGTAGCTGTAAACTTAGGTTATGACTATATTGGGTCCCTGGGCATAGAGTGGGAGAAAGTAGATGATGTTTGTTTCTTAACAACAGTCCAGAGCTCAGGAAAGAGTCAGTGGACTCCAAGTGGAATCCCTTGGTTTATACATGCAAAAATCTATAACTCTTGGTTCAGAGATGATACCTTTTATTAGAAATCGCAAAAAAAATTATCTTCCTTTGCAAGATTTCGAGCACACGCGCCCCTCTTCAAGCTGGGGGGAAATTAAATATGGTAAAAGTCCCCTTTTATAAATATCACTTGGGCTGTGTGTTAGGCAACTGAAAGTGCTGACAGGCACGGAAAAAAACCCAGCACGTTAATGTAGGAGGAATCTCATTAGTTGAACCCAGCTTTGCAGTCTGTATAGATCAGGTGCTTCAACAGGACTTTTTGGTGCTTTTATCTAAAGCCAATTCAATCAGTAATTAGCTAAAGGCACAAAAAAGCCCTGCTGAAATGCCCAGTCTATACAGATGTTGGGCAAGCAGGGTCAAACTAGCACGATGACTCTTCTAGGCAGGCGTTGTTCTTGGTGCGAGGGTGCACTGAGCTTAAAGTGCCATTTTTAATTTTTTTTTTTTAAACATCTGCAAGCAGCCTGATTTGCCCAGGGAAACAGAATTCTTTCCTGCATACCAAGATTATAAAATGGGCGAGAAAATTCTGTTTCAGAGAAAACCAAAAGAATTGTATCCTAATGAAATCATGACTGTTGTGGGAGAACACAGATGGCAGTTGAAGTTTTTGGGGCAGATTCTGATCCTTTCATCATGCTGAAGAATTCTGAAGAAATTAGAGAGATAAATGGAATGACCCCAGTCATCTAAAAACATGTGTAAAAGTTAGAATCAGGCCTCAAATTTAAATGATAGGAAAGATAGAAGGACTGTATCTAGTTTTGTGTCTTGAGGCCTTAGCTGCAGATGCAATGTTGTAGAACACCAGAGCTCCTTTTCAGGGGGACAGTCTCCCCAATTTTTTTCCTAGGAGACCGCATGAAGCATTTACAAACGTAGCATATTATCAATGAGAAGGAGAGGTTAACTAATTGCTGGGAACCGAAGAGTTGGTACAACCCAAAAGAGTTCAAGAAGAAAATGACTTGTTTCCCCTGCTGTACTGTCCTGTGGTCAAAATCAAAGTAACTCAATCTCCAGACCTTGTGGTCTGAATGAGCAACTGAACCACACTATGCAGTGAGTAAGGCTGCACGAATCCAAAAATCTTTCCAAATGAGTCTGGAAGCAAGACTGAAACACAAGGGGGAAGCTTAGCACCAGAAATGAGAGAAAAATATCTGCTTCTTGCAAGATATAGGAGTAATTTTTATGTTCTTAAATTAGCTATAGCAACCCCCATCCACAAAAAAACTGTTATGTTATGGGGCAGGTTTTATTTGCATTTTTATTTTCAATTAGGCTCAGTTCATCTGTGATATAACTGCGAGCAGCTGTGACTATGCAGCAGCTATAAAGATAAAAGGCCTGATTTTAATTTGAACTCTGGTAAAGCACCCATTAAACAGGCAAAATCTTAATTAAAAAAAAAAGAGGATATAACAGACTTTTATGGGGGCTCTTTTTCTGTGGTAAATTAACATTGCAGACTTTCAAACAGATGTCTTAAATAGACATTGTTATTAACATGAAAATGTGGTATTACATAAATTAAAATCAGGTCCAGAGGTGTTCACAGAGACCCTGTCTCATAACATTTCCTAATTGAAAAGACTTAAGTCTCTGAGACCAAGTTAAGAATTCCCCCACACATCAGGGTAGCAGCTGAAATGGCACTGGGAAACATTTTTATTTATACAATGATGGATGTGGTAAAAGTGAAAGATCCTATATGTTTACAGTGGGTTTTGGGAGGTGGGTAGGGTTGTTCTTTATCATTTATTTAGGACCCCACTTTCTTACCTCCTGCTAACTGTTCTTCTAAGCATCTACCCTACGTGCATAAAATACCTTGAAAAATTTTGATAAAGCTTATGAGCCTAAGCATGAAACCTATTCATTCATCCTTTACAATAAAGATAGATGATAATTAAAAACTTAGTGATATTTTACCTGTCTGGGGAGATCAGGTAAATAAAATGCCGCAAAGTTGGCATAAAATCTACTGGAATGGCTGTTATAAAATCATTTTCAGTTTGACTGGGCTTGTGTGGGGTTTAACTACAACATGTCTAGAGAGCCAATGTTGGTAGTGGAGAATTTTGAAAGTCAGTAAATCTGTACATGCTGAAAGTGCTTTCTTCAAGAAATTCCTGACTCCCTGATGGCCAAGCCTCTGATGTGCTGGTTTTATAGAAGCTGTTTTTGCCATAACAGGAGTTTCTTTAAGACATTTGGACAAAGAATTGGCCAGATTTGATGGTGAGGGACACGTACAGGCTTCAAGGTTCCCCACAACATGTGGTGTTTATCATTGTAACATCATTTTGGGTCTCAATTAGGTTTCGTAGTACCAGCAGAGAGTTTGACAGCAGAGCAAGGAAGGGTGCAAAATGGTCATGAGCTCTCTAACCAAATCTTCAGCCGCTTGCAATGAACTAATATCAATAGCCAATATTATTTTCATCCCACCATCTGAACTCAACAGAGCTTTAACATTTTACTCCCACTTCACAAATCCTTACAGAGGTTTGGATTTGAACCTATTCCAGTGGAAAAAGCCAAGAACTATGATTTCTTGAAAGAAATATCCCTAGTTTCATGCTGTATACGGTGTTTTCCCTGAAATTCTGATACTTGCCAGTTTTACGCTAGGTTTGCTATTCCATTTCCCAACCGCTGCTGAGGGCAGGGCTTACACTGAGGTTCTCTAATGGACTGCAGCTGCCAGTTCGGACACTCGTTGCCCATCTCCTCCCCTTTTTTCCTCCCCTTCCTTTTCTTGCCAGACCCTCTTCTTCAATGGGACAAAGTTGCTCAGTGGCAAAACTATTTATGGTTTAAAATCTGTGTATTAAACATTTCTTAAATATATTCATTTTCTAGAATGCAAGTCAGGCCAGTATGGCCCTAACTGCTCTCTACAATGCCAGTGTGCTAACAAATCCCAGTGTAATCCTCAAAATGGAAAGTGCAGGTGCCCTTCTAAGTGGATGGGGCCAACATGTGAAGAAGGTAATGTCGAACAGAGATTGATGACCTCTCTTAATAGAAAAATGCATGCAGTTTCTATACTGAGTTGGAAGAGAATGACAGTAATAGGCCAGCTTATTTTTATTCTGTGGGTTTCACTAGCTTATTCCAGTGTAATTCAGGTTCTGGGTCCATGGCAACAAAGGCCCATGGAGGAGTTGCACTGATGTGAGCTATTCACAATACCCACTCCACTACCATTCTGTTTGGGCACTTATACGTGTGCAGGGAGGCTGCTCTGACACACTGTAATTACTTGTAGCTGTTCTAATTAAAGCACCCTCCCCCCAACTCCCAGAGTATGTGTGTAAATACCCTTTGTTACCAGACAATTCTGCATTTAGTTTGGGAAATACTTTGGGACCTCTAAATGCAAGAGGCTTAGCTATTATTCCTGAGGCTGTTTATTCAGTCTGTGCTAGGACATTGTCATAACCTAGTCCTGGTCCTCTACTTGTGAATGAAGGTGGCATTTTTATTAAGAGCAAATTGGCTAATCTATATTATATCTCACAATTACATAATGTTTGTTTCTGTTTAATTCTCTAGGTGACCCTACAAAGCTTCCTTCTTATGAAGGATAAGCTCAAGAAAGAGGAAATATTTTTCCAAGACATCAACAACAGTAATGTTTGGACTACTAAACAGGCTGCTTGATATGCACAGATAGTATTTAAATTTGGATATGAGAACTGCTATTCGATTCAGCTTGAACTGTACTGAAATATGCATATTTCTTCCTGGAAGACTACAGTGGCTATTGGATCCCAATCACAATGAGAAGTAACAGACCCATTGACAGTGAGCCACACCAAACACTGGTGATCTTCTAAACCCTGTTGACAATCAGACTGGAATTAACGTTGATATCATGAAATTATAAGGCCAGTAGTTTCTGTTATGAGCATGTAGTCTGACCACTTGTGTATAGCACAAGCCACAGGACTTCCCTGACTTAATTCTTCCTCAAACTATGGCATGTCTTTAAAATGTGTGTGTGTGTGTGTGTATCATCTCAATTTAAAAATTGCTCATGATAGAGCATCCACCACAGCCCTTGTTGTTAGTTAGCCTTGCTGTGAAAACAATTACAGCATATTTCTTCTCTGAATTTGTCTAACTGATGGGTCTCAAGCTTAGATCTTGTTATAGACGTGATATATCTTCCAAAGGATAAGGTGGACTTTATCTGGCTTTTATTATATTGCTGTCCTGGAAGTTGAGCTTATACTGGTTTATCAGAGCAAACTATTCAGTGGCTCTCTGGGAGAACATACCTTTCCATCACAGAGAAAGTTATGTCTTTAATGGGAGGGGAAACAGGCAGAAGAAGCTGACTAATTGGCTGAAATAAGACTTAACATTCAGGGTGTTTTAAATGGTTCAACTTTTTTTCAACTTAAGTTCTCAGGCCCCTGAAACACATTATACTTAAGAGATAATTAACTGGTAATCCTGGCCACACATTTATTCAATTAATAGTGTGATAATACCAGGAATAAGTGTCAAAATTATAAAACAAAATATATGTAATAACTTTGTCACTGGTTCCTATCAGACCTGTCATTGAACATGTGGCCTCCCCCAGCAGGGAGCCCCAGTCACTGACAGAGATCTCACCCCTTTTCCCCCCCCAGCCCTTTGCTGAGAGCTCCAACCGCTGGCAGATCTTCCAGGCATGGGGGCACCCTGCACTCCTGTGCCTAGGAGCCCTGTACGCTGAGTGGAGCTTTCCATTGTGGAAGCATATAGTGTACCCCTGCAGCTGGGAGCTCTGATCACTAATGGGGCTCCTAGCCCAGCAGCAAAGATTTCTGGTGCTGCAGGAGCCTGGGATCATGATCCGGGGCTTCCCCTGCACCAGCAAAATGACATGATGGGATCTGATGCTTGATCCCACAGTTGTGTCTCCTGCCATGCAGGTGTGGCGTGGCAAGGAACATAATTGTAGGCATTGCATATCAGATCCCTTTGCACCTTCTTGTTAACGTCTGTCAGTGGCCTCGGTTACTGAGAACACATCATCGTGGTTATTGAAAAAAATGGCTAGTTCTATTTTGACAGGTTATTCACTTAACAATCAGACTAAGTAACTATAAAGAAATAATATTCTACATTTTAGTGTCTTAAGCCAAGAAGGATGAAAGATTAAGTGTACCATTTAAGCCTCTACCATTGTTCCACTCTGGAAATTATACACTTGTGGGTAAGAACCTTCCTGTGTGATTAGGTAAGAAGTGGAATTTTCTTTAAAGTGTTTAGGCGTATAAAATCCTTAGACTCTTTAGGATAAAGAGCTCCATGTTTTTAGTACTCAGTCCTCTTCATGCACCACAACAAATTGCTACTTTTCAGGGAAGGGCCAATGTCATCTTAAAGCCACTGCTTCCTTGCCAAGTCTGGGACCACTGCTGGGAAAGAAGCTCTGACCACTCAGTCCTGCTACGGTACATGAAAGCCTGGCAGTTCGGCAATATATATACTGAGCAGACCTGAGCTTGTGACCCAGTGCTGCTCCTGAGGCTTTCTTGAAAGTCGATTGCATGTGGCCTAAGAGTCATAATTGCAATAATGGTTTTCTTTTTCTTTTCTTTCAGTCTTTCAGATTAAATATCAAGCACTCCTAGCTTCTCCTGTCACAGCTCTAGGAAGGCATTAGCTGCCTAGTAAGTAACAAGTCACTAATGCTCACCTGGGACTTGAGCTGAAACTAGGATCATTAGAAGCAATAGAGGTTTGGGTGGGGTTTGTCAAGCATAATGGAAGTATGATAGTTGTTATCCATCACTTAACTGCTATTGAAACCCATTCCAAAGACAGTAATGATCCTTGTGACTGTAACAGAGCTAATTAACCAGCTGTGCTTTGAGATAGAAAATCATAAGACCTAAGTCTGATATCCCACCAGTTTTCTTGTGTGGACATCCGTGGAGTTATTCCCAATTTTCAGCGAGATGGGGCAGACTAGAATTAGTGATTTTCTAGAACCACTCAGAAACAGGTAGCTCTCAGCAGGCCTGCGTCACTAGCTACCACCGTCTTACATGTCTTTTTAAGGACACACAGACTTCATTTTGTCAGGGGTGTAAATCAGTAGTAACTCCAATGAAGTGAATGAAGTCTATAAGATTTGTGCAGGAAAAGAATCAGATGCCCTGTTTTTAACTGCTGGAGAATTACAACGTAAGGCAAGAGTGACGGACAGCCCTTAACTTTGCCAGTATACTTATTGGTTAGTAAATAGTTCTAGGAAACCATATTTATTGCAATGAATATGTTATGTTCAGTATTTTTCATCTGGGATGCTACTAATAGTTTGTGGAAGAAATATTTGGGTTGTTCACTGATTACCTGAAGAACAAAGAACAGACTTTGGTTAATCCTCTCTTATAAGGGTATGTAGTGTTAATTGTTTTGATATATAATAAAATGTAATATGAGCAGTTTATTAAAGAAGCAAACTTTAAGAAGCCATATTTTTAAGTAAATCTGCGTTTTTAAAGAATTATTTTTCTTACTATATACCAAACCATTTAAGTATATGTTTGTTTACATTTTGCACAATACTTTAATATTAGCATTGTAAATATGTACTATAAATGAATAAAGAATTTGCATGTACTGTTTTTATAACAATTACACACTTAAGATACAAAGAAAAATCCTTAAGAAAAGGTGAATGATATTGATTCTGTACTACAGTATTGGAAGCCAAATAGATCCATTTCAACATTAAAAAAAAACCACCTTCCCATTTGGGTAGAAATAGCTTTTTTATTTCAAAATGAATGCTATATGAATGCTAGTAAAAGAAAAACAAATTTTTAAAGTAAAAATGAAAGTGAAAACATCATAACAAAGCTCGCTGAGCTGAAATAATTTTTAGATTTTCACTAGTGAAAATTTCCAGACTTCAACAATTTTTTCAGGACCGAAAAACTAGTTTTTGCAAGACTCTTGTTTTATTAGCTATTCATGGTCATAGTGTTTGGAAACATACTTGGAATGTCAAAAATGGAGGTTTTGCCTCTCTCTCTGGGGATGAACAGACTTACCGACAATGAAATGCCTACACAATGTTGTTCATTAAACTACATGAGCTTTTTTGACATAGGAAAGTTAGCATCCATTAAGCACATTTTGTCAAACGGTGGCCAATGAATTGTATTTGTTACAAAAACAGTACCATATTTTTAATGAACTGTGATTCTGATTAGTAAAGGTCTCTGAACCAAATTCTGTTTACACTGTTGTAAATCTAAAGTAACTCCAGAATTAGACTGGTATAAATGAGCAGAATATAACTCAATGAATCCAGAAGAATTCTATTCTAAGTGAGTACAAGAAGCCAGAACAACATGTTTTAGGTTAGACTTCTGTAATTATAATGTTATACTCATAGGAAAACAATCAGAATTTTTAAAATTCCCCAATCCTCAGTGCCAAAAATTATTGCTCTGCTTTTATCCTTTTTATGTTGAAGAATCATAGCTATTAAAGTTTGCCCAGATTTCTTGCCAACCATATTATTTTGATTGGCTGCAGATTTCTGTTTGTGTAAGTAATAACCATCACAGTGTCTGAAGTTGCCAGCAGAACAAATATGCAAATTATACCTTCTTACCCCTTCCATAAGATGCAAAGAGACATTTTTGGAAGCATCATTGGTTAATACTACTGATTTAACCATGACAAAGTAATCATGTTTAGTTCAGAGTTTATTCTTTTATCAAAGAGAAGGGAAGTCTTGGAATCTCTCCTGTTTTTGTAAATGGGAGTTACGTGGGAGTTAACTATGCTATCTTGTGAATCTGTAGAGCTATAAACCTCTACCCCATTGTTTTTTAAACTTGTGCAATTAGGTCAGATACCATATTAGGCCTCAGTACTGTGAAAGGATCCCAAACACAGACACTTGCCCCACATGGAGGCTCTTTTATCAATTAGAACTCCATGCAAGACAATAATCATACCATCTAATCCCTTTGCAAGGCCAGAGCTTTCAATTCTAAACCTCTAAAGCAATAGCCAGTGGTAAATAAATAATAGCAGATTTGTAAAGCATAAATTGTATATTCTGTTTTTTATATGGCATTTAATAAGCACATGCATAGCAATAATATGTCTTTGTCAATTTATACTCAAAGCATACTTGAGATGTTATTCAAAGCTGTACTGTATTTTCTGGTGTACACATGTTTAAATGATTCCAGTTTTTTATAAATGTGTTAATAGAACTTGTTCTCATTCTCTCTCTCTTTTGATCCTCTTTAAGGGAGTTATGCCACACAACACATTCTGATGTGTTACACTGACATAAATTCAGAATGAGTCCACACAAATTATGGTACTTCTGAGTGTAAGTAGGATCAGATTTTATGTAAATAATAGCAAAATGATGTATACATAAATGACTAAATACACAGATCTATTACCAGAACAACTTCTAGATGATAAACAGAATGATTTGGTATTCAGAGCCTATGGTTATGGTAGCATCAGAAAAAATGTAGTTACATAAATCCAAACTGAAGACAATGATTACAGATTGCAGTCTTTCTGGAAGACCTGGGTATTACACACTTTGAAGGCATTGAAATCATACACCTGCAGCCTCCCATCAGACCTCTTGGACAGTTCCCAAAGCTTAATATTTGCCATACAAATAGCTTCATTCACCTAAAGGGTATTGTCTTCTCTCATTGGCAAGAATTAAAGGAACATATGCGCTTGCTAAATGCCAAATAATGCAGTAAGTACGGGGTGTTTAATTGGAAGTAGCATGCTAGATTTAACTCACAATATGTAACAAAGGGTGAATAGTACATCAAGCTGTCAAATGAAAAAATGAATAGGTAGACAGATATTGTTAAATAGATCCTGGGAGAACAGCTTCTCTGGCTTAGGTTTATTTTTAAATTTCAGTGCACACAAACTCTTAAACTGAGTTTAGGTAACAGAGTTTGATAACAGGATGCTTTTTCGTAAGTTATAGTTTTCTTGATGTCATACAGTTCTAAGCCAGAAAAAAGAATGATCATAGTCATTTATTTTGGCCTTCTGTGTGACACTGTTTATAGATTTTCACCTAGCACTTCCTGCAACCAACTCAACAATTTTTTGTACCTGAAGCTATGTTAAAACATCTCAAAAAAGGGATTAAGGTGAGTTGCTACACTAACCTTTCCATTCTGATCACTGCAGTTCAGATCTGATCAAAACAACAGACGTGGTAAATTTATATTCTCAAGCCAATATAAAGTTAACATTACAATATATATCACCATCCTAAAAAGAAAAATCTTTACACAGTATTGGGTGCAAGCTAGCAAATGTCTCTTGACTTATATCTTACACAGGAGCAAAACTAGTCTTGTCTTTGTTATTTAACAAGGCTTTGTGGGATGGAATAGTTTCCTCTGCATTTGTTTACATTATTAAATTTACAACTACTATTGTCTGTGTCCCATTTTAATTAACACTAAAAATTCAGAGAAGACTTGTCTGCAGGCACAAACCAAACCAGAACTGTTAAAAACCACCACAAGCAATTCCAGAATTCATATCTTAAAAGGTTTGCAAGAGTATCTGCTGCTTTGTAGAGTCTTTCAAGCTCAGTCATAAAAAGTAGGCAATGCAACCGAATGATGATATGTTTTATGTATGAGCAAAGATGTCAGCAACTAGTAATCTAAGTGTCCATGCTATTTGGCAGGATTTAACTTCTTTTCCACTAATAGCACAATAAATCTTTATCTCCTCGAAAGCCAATGACAGGGAAACGTCTTGAAAAACTGCATGTGGCAGAGATAGCATAATTTATTTTTGGAATTTTTAAATTGCTTCATGCCATCATTTATTGGGTGTGTACTCCAGTCCAGATGTAACCTGGCTTAATGTAACAAGCTCGTGTCTCCCCCTAGTGATTACAACAACCTGAGGCATGCAACTAAAGGAAATCTTTACTTCTAATGGCAGGGATCTATATTTTTTTAGTTCAATCCCTGATGGCAACCACAGACCACATCTTCATATTTTTACATCCCATGTTTACAGCTTGTGTTGCTTCATGTACAGACTATGGCAGCCTATGAGCAGCCTAGCCAAGCTGAGAAAGAATGAACGTTTCAGGTTGCATGGGAGTTCAACTTTTGAATGAACAGGATGGTTCCACCTATTTTCAGCATTCTCAAGCCCTTCCCAGTCAACTTTTTAGTATAACTCTGTTTACAGAGAACACTGTCAATGCCAGTTATTTTTACTTTTTTTATATATATATTAAAGTAGTGTTTAGAAACACCATTCATGGATCCAAGACCCCATTGTGTTAGGCCCTGTACAAAAAATCTCCCAAGATGATGGTCTGGTCCAAAGAGCTTACAGTCTAAACAATGAAGCCAATGGAACTAGGGCTGTGCGAAATTTCACCTGGCGTTTCGTTTTGAAGCTGTTTCAATGTGTTCCAAGCTCAAAACAGCAAAATCTAAACGAAACAAACGCCTTCGAAACGAAGCAAGGGAACTCAAAATGTTTCGAATCTTTCAAAACATTTCACGTTTTGAAGGCAGGCTTACCAGCTTTGGGGCCAGTCCAATCCAGCAGCACCTACCTCCTCTCATCTGGCAGGCAGATCAGAGGCTTGCCTGCACCCCTGGGAGGGCTGCGGGGGCTGTGCCGAACTCCTCCCAGGAGTGCAGGCCCTGATCTGCCTGCCAGATGACAGGCAGGTGCTGGGTGCAGCCTGCACCCAGTGCTGGGAAGATCAGTGCTGCTACTGGCCCCAGATGGCAACGTGTGGCTCCTGTCATCCTGCACGCAGATCGGGGACACATGCCCCTGAGAGGACTCTGGTACAGCCCCTGTAGCCATCCCAGGGGTGCCGGTGGGCCCCTGATCTTCACACAGGATGACAGGAGCCAGGTGCTGCTGCCTGGGGCTGGTGGCAGCACCGATCTTTCCAGCACCTGTCCCAGGTGGCATCACCCAGCTCCTCTCATCTGGCACGTAGATTGGGGGCTTGCCTGCACCCCTGGGAGGGCTACAAGGGCTGTGCCAGAGTCCTTCTGGGGCTGCAGGCCCCCTATCTGCCTGCCAGATGTCAGACCAGCACTGGCCACAGCCCAGACCCAGCACCAGGAAGATCCATGCTGCTACTGGCCCCAGGTGGCAGCATCTGGCTGCCTCCGGAAATCCAGCAGGCAGATCAGGGGCCTGCACCCCTAGGAGGTCACCGGTATAGCCCCCGCAGCCCTTCTGGGGGTACCGGTGGGCCCCCAATCTGCCTGCCAGGTGACATGAGGCTGCCAACTGCATTTTATGATTTCCCATTTACCCTATGGGCAAAACAGTGTCGAAACAGTTTCAACAAAACAAAATAGAACAGTGATTTCAAAATGAAACAAAACTCAAAACAAAACACTGCTCCGGCAAAATGGAAGGCGAAGAGGAACAATGCTGTTTCACACAGCCCTAGGAACTATGGCATTTTACATCAATTGAGGTATGTTTTTGGTATGTATGTGGCCCCTAACATCTATACGTGCATTGATGGCAGTGTACTGCAAGGCAAAACATGATGTTTTCATTTTGCTGGGATACAATCAATCTGTCATCTGTTTATGGATACATGTTCAGACTTCCTTTGTTTCTCAGTTTTTCATTTAAAATATCATTGAAATATATCTCCTGTAAGATATTCACAAAATTCCTTCCTGTCTGGCATCACCAAATAAGGAGAGTCTGTATCCACAAGTAATTCTAGGCTTGTCTTTTTGCTGTTTTTGCTTTAGAATTTAATGTATGTATTATGGTAGCATGTAATGAATTATATGATGGTAGGTGCATAGATAAAGAAAAGGGCTCTCAATACTTGAAGCATGTTTACTATTCTGTATTACTATTACCTTATAAGAGCTTCTCATTGAATACAGTTACACGTAACTTGTTGAATATTTAAAAGAACTGATCATTTGATTTTAAAAAGAGAGAGAGAAAATAGAGGGGAACAGGGTTGACTACTAACCTAGCAAAACCAATTAAACAACAAATTCAAGGATGACTTCAAAGCAAAGGGTTTTTGCCAATATTTCTATTGTTGCAGCAAAGCCTCATTTCTATTGAGGGCCAGCAGCTTTTTCTCAAAACAATATTTTTAGAAACTGAAGGTGAAGGTGACCCTGTCAAACATGTCATACATTTGTTAAGAGAGAGAGAGAAGTAAGTTTGTCTTTTTTGGGCGGGGGGGTGAACATCTTTGATTATGGTGTTACAACAGGCTGCAAAGCTGCTGCCCTTGAGATGCCCCAGTTAAGGCACTTATACTAAATTTTCAGATTTCAACTTGATAGTCAGGGGTCAGCTTTCTTTGAAGACTTGCCATCTGTAAAGAAACAATGGAAAAGTCTGAGGTAGCATACTGTATAATATTGCATCCAGATCTTTAAGTCTGGCGTTTCACTTCCAGCTGTTACCTCAAAATATTGTTTTAAAACAAAGCCATTCTCTTACTTCTGGGCTAGGGACAGACATTGCACATAAACTGGTTTAAGTGATCAGAAACTGGCTTAAAGCTGTAACAGAACTGGTTTATGTTCAGTGCACATAAACCAATTTCAAAATGACCCAAACCAATTTGAGATAAACCTGGTTGAATGTAGTATCACACTTAATTGATTTGGTTCAAACTGGTTTATGCAATCTCTGTCCAAAACCCCTTGCTGGTTTAAGATAAACCAGACTCCCCCAGAATCCCAGCATGCTCTCTGGGCTGAGTGGGGCTCTCTGCTCCAGCCACAGGGCTGACCCCACCCCTCTGCTCTCTAGGGACCTGCCTTAGCATGGCCCTGTTAAGTCAAAGTGGGCAGGGAGGGGGTTAATTCTTCCCTCCTCCCCCACTGCAGCCGGGGTCAGCCTGTCTGCCAGGGAGCGAGGGGAGGGAGCTGCAGCGATGGCCCCTGTAGCTGGCAGACCCCAGCTGCAGGGAAGGGATGGAGGGAGGAATTAACCCTTCTCCCAGCCCCCTTCACCTTAACGGGGCCATGCTGGGTAGGTTGTCCTGCAGGGTCGGGAGGGGGGCTCTGTTGTGTGCTGGAGGGGACTCTTTCCCCTCCTCCTACTCTCAAGGTGGGGAGGGGGACTCTGTGAGATGCTGAATGGGGGCTCTTCCTCCTCCTTCCCTTGCACCCCTGCTACTGTGGGGCTGGGGGGGGGGTGGGCTCCATGCGATGCTGCCCGGCCCCAGAGAGGGGGCAGAGGGAGGCTCCATTTCATGCTGAGGGGAACTCTTTCCCTTCCTCCTTCCCCCAGAGGGGCAGCAGGAGTGCAGAGCTCAGCTGGGGAGGGTGTGGGTGTGAGGGAGGGTGCGGGGTGTAGGGACTCCCACACACTCCCCATATGGAGTGCAGCCCCCATTGCCTGGCGGCAGCAGCAGCAGGCAGGAAGGTCAGGGCACTTGTGCCCAGCGCAGGTGTGGCTCTGGCCAGTGATGCGTGGGGGGAGGGAGCAGAGCCTGCCTAATCCCCATGACTCTGGTCCCTGAGCCTGAGCCTGCAGCTCCAGCCCTTGCAGTGGGAGAAGCCCCGCTTTGGAGCCGGCTGCTTCCCCCAGTCCCTGCTGTGCAGGGTCCCGCACTCTGCTGGGAGTGGAGGGAGCCCTGCCCCCTGGTTCCCTGCCACACTTGCCGGGGGGAAGAGGAGGGAGAAGAGACTCTCCAGCACTGAACAGGGCCCTCCTCATGGCCCCGCAGTGGTGGAGGAAAGGGACGAGAGGGAAGACTACCCCCCCCCCCCCCCGGGGCCAGGCAGCCCAGATTGTTCCTGGCTGTCAGAGAGCTGCTGGGCTGGACCTGCCAGGGTCTGGCCATGCCCCCCTCCCCCCCCCCCCCCCCAGCTCAGTTTCCCTGTGGGAGGGAAGACTATCCTAGCGCCCCCAGGCTTGTGGCTTGAGCCACTGCAGCTATGTGCCAAACGTCTATCCACTTGAAAACCGGTTCACTCTCTGCAACTTGGATTAACCTGCAAAGACTGAATCAATTCAGGCTCAGGCTTTTTGAATGTCTGTCCCTAGATTTTTGTACTGGTATACATCCCGCTCACCCACAGATCTCAGTGCATGTAACCAAGAAGGGTAAGTATCAATAATTCAGTTTCACAGATGGGAAATCTGAGATGCAAAGATGAGTGGTACTATCAGGAATCCAGGCCTCCTGATTCTCGGGCCAGTGAACCATGCACATGCTGTCTCCTGTAAAAAACAAAACAACAAAAAAAACCCCAGCAGGTAAAGTGGGACTTACATGCTTCCCAGGATGAAGTCAGGAACTTGCTAGTTCCTCACCCCCTTGTGAAGACGTGGATTTGCAAATGAGTCAGGGCTACAAATTACAGCAGCAAACAGTTGTGTGGGACCACTGAGGTGCTCTATTTGTTTGCTGCTGCTTTTATTTCAAAGGGCACCACTTCTCCAATTTGGCTGTGTAGGACTGCTGATGAGTTCCAGCTGATCAGAAAAGCAGTGCCCTTTGATGTAAAGATTGAGGCAGTCAGCTTGAGGGTCTTGTTCTGAGTTCAGCAACGCACTGTCAGTTAAGCAGATTGTGACCCACTCAGTTCTACTACATCAAAAATCCGGGAAGAGATTCTGTTGAAATAATGTTGTTGCAATGTCCTTCCATAGATGGCATTTTCCGTGGTGCAGTCCGGGCATGGGAGGATCACTTCATGTCATTTTGAAACTATGTTGTCCAGATTATCCGTTTGTCACATGTTGTTTCAAAATCAGCCTTTCAGTTCACAAAGAGACAGAGGGGCAGTGATGCTTTGGAGGAAATCAAATGACATATTTTTTCAAAGTGTCACAGAGGTAAAATGGAGCAGTGGGAGTTCTGAAAACATATAGATTGAATAGGTGAACACTTTGTAGGGTATCCAGACCATCAAGCACAGCATTAGCTATTATTAAAGATAATGCAACTTGATGTACCTGGCAATAGCTGCTTTTGTTCAGAATCCATTAAAAACTGCAATAGGTAAATACAAGGGGAGCTACAAGTGTTTATAAATCATATTGATGATCAAAGTCTAAATGCCCATGTAAATGAGATGAGTTATCTGAAGTAGAGTTGCGCTAGAGCTATAATACCAGAAGGTGGTCTGTCTGTTTGGAGCGCTCTATTACCAACCTCGTTGAATTGAATAATGGAGTAACAATGTAGGAATATTTTTGTAAATAAAAGCCACAAGTTTAGTTTGCATTTTTGCTTGTATGTCTTTGGGAAAAAGACTGATTATTGCTTTGTTGTGGGCCTTTGCAGCATGCCAGAGTTGTGAAAATGACTGGAAATGCTGAAACTTTGCTTATTTTCATATGAAGGATTATTCATCGAAAATGAAAAAAGTGAACAGGTTCCCACCAATTGAAATTCACTTGCATACACATTCCAGTAAATGGTGTCAAATAACTGTGCAAAAATTAGATTCAATCCCTGAATGACTCAAAACTGAAAAACAGAATCAGATGCGGCTATTATCTGCAAAAAATAATTATATCAGCTGTTGTAATTGCAGTGCCCTGTTCTAATCATAAGATAGATGTGCCAAGTCACTTGAGCTATAAGAAAACATTACAGTAAGTAAATGAACATTTCATTTTGAGTAGGCATGAAAGAGGATGTTGAAAATTGGGTTTCTTCCTGACTCTGCTGCCAGGAATACAATGCACCACACAAGAGACTTTGAACGTCCCTCTGGGAAAAATGCCATTACCAACTAAACCGGACTGCTTTGTCCAAGTTGCCCTGAAGGAGTCCCTGCCAGAAACACCTGTTAACAATAAATACTTGTTAATGTTTCACAATTATTTTCCCAAGTATGTTATTGATATACCAGTCTCCAACCAAAGAATGGAAATTGTGATACATATTAAGGGCACATGATACTGAATATCGTGAAGCACTTAGAGTAAATCCATGGTCCGTCCCCCTGCCTGCATCTGCAGAGGCCAAAACTCAACTTTCTGTGAAAATCTGATACAAGTTCCATGTGTCTGACGTTGAGTTTGGTGTGAAGGGAGTAATGAAGCATGTTGAACAATGTAATCACACATTAGGTCTCCTTTGAAGATTGTTGTTGAAGAAGATGAATTGGCCTGAAATGAATCATTTTACCTCTCCAGGGCTCACTTACAATAATATCAACAAAGTCATCTCCTTTTCACTTATCTTGGGTCTTTGGCACTCTCCCTCCTAGGGAACCTGATGTTCCTATCCCTATCATCTCAGTCCAAAGTTGACTGATGACCCTGAAGAGGAAGTTCAACTGCCAGCATATAGGCCATGCCAGGCCTTTTGTATCCTGCTTCCATGCAGGAAAAGTCCTTTTTGCATAGGTAAGAATGAGAACCCATGAATCCAAAGATAGTATACAATTCATAACTCCAGCTGTTTAGGAGAGGCCTGACTATAATAGCTAAGAAGTCTAACAACGTTAGTCATCTGTTCAGCACTGATGAGGCCACATCTGGAATACTGTCTCCAGTTTTGGGCCTCACACTACAGAAAGGATGTGGACAAATTGGAGAGAGTCCAGTGGAGGACAACAAAAATCATTAGGTGTCTGAGGCACATGACTGATGAGGAAAAGCTGAGCTTATTTAGTCTGAAGAAGAGAAGAGTGAGAGGGGATTTAAGAGGGAAAGACAGAGAGAGCAACTTTCAATTACCTGAAGTGAGGTTCGAAAAAGGATGGAGCTGGACTGTTCCCAGTGGTGACAGATGATAGAACAAGGAGCAATGGTCTCAAGTTGCTGCAAGGGAAGTTTAGGTTAGATATTAGGAAGAGTTTTCTCACTGGGAGGGAGAGTAATAAAACACTAGAGCAAGCTTCCCAGAGTGGTGGTGGAATCTCCATCCTTGGAGGTTTTTAAGACAAAGCCTTGTCTGGGATGATCTAGTTGGGGACGGTCCTGTTTGAGCAGGGGGTTGGACTAGATGGCCTCTTGAGGTCCCTTCCAACTCGTATGTGCTACCATTGCTCTAATATGTGTTATTTTAACAGTAAGTGAAAATGTTCTGTCTTTCCACATTTGGTAGTTTAAAAAGAATTTTGTTCAGGTTTCTTTTCCATCGAGCTACAATTTTCTATTTACAATCGTAATTACAACACAGCTAAGGAGTCTAGGAGTTGTGATATATAATATTTAGGGTGTACTTTGGTACTGTGCAACTGTTACAATATCTTGTCTGTATTACAAAGCCAATATAAGCTAATTCACATCATTAGTATATATTAGTTAATTGCAAAATCCATGGGTTCATACCCAAAAGACATCTGCATAGTCAATGATCTGAAATGCTCATGTCATTATTCTAAATACTGCTCTTCTTCCCTTACCTGAGCGGAACGCCTGTTCCAGATCTGAGAAACAAAAACAACCCCATTGATCACACATTTCATTCAATTAATAAATGAATCAATCAATCAACCAGCCAATCAGTCAAGTTCTATCCTTGTAGAGAAGGGTAGTGATACAAAGAGGACTATGCAAATAATTATTGGTTTGGGGACTTTTTTGTTTGCTGATACAAAGGAGTTTGATTTGGGGGCATTGGGGGAAAGGTAAGGTGGGGCTGGGGGTAGGGGTGGTTTTTGCTTCTATTTTGGGCGGTTGTTTGTCTGTTCTGCTGTTTTAATGCAGTAATAGGAATAGGAAAAGCTTGGTTCAACCCATTTCCAGTTGGCTGTCAGACTCAGAGGGTGAGTTTCAATTCACTCAGACAGGCAAGAATATCAGGATGGAGAAACATACATTTTAACTGCTTTAAAAGGGTAGCTGGTGCTTGTGAGCATGCAACAGCTGTTAGGATCTAACTTACCTCTGCATTTTGCTGTAATAATAGAAGTTAGTTAAATTGCCCTAACTGTCACTGTGAATAAAGCAAGATTAAAGTGAGGGCAGTTCTGCTACATTTGTGTCACTACAGAATCCTGCAGATGTAACCGTTGTATTGTAACAGCGCACATCAGAATTAATTGAGATCAATACAATGGCTACACCTGCCTTTACCCTAAGACTCGGGTCTCCCACTCCCTGGTAATGAACTGGGATCTGCCTTTTCCTCCTCTGGTGCTTTTGTGAATCTATCCCTGAAATGTTTTCTCTAGATTAAATTATTTGGTAAATTTGACCTGAAATTCCAAAAAATTGAGATAATCAAAACCAACATTTCCAGTGAATTTACTATTTGCTCTTTTTTCCCCCCATCCTGCTCAAAAGACAACATAAAGACAAACCTATTGTCACTTGTAAGACTCTTAGTCTCAAATAAATTTCTGACTGACTCAGTAGGTGGCACTCTTTCTTTCTCTTTATTTTCTACTAAAAGTCAAATTTATGTTGGAGCTGAAGCTTATGGGCGTGTGAAATAAATTTAGTAAAAATGTAAATGAATATTTGTCTCCTTAATTGAATATAGTATATTGTGGAGTCATTACTGTCACAGCACACTTCAGTTTATATGAATGCTTAAGTAAAGAAAATATATAAACCTAAATTGACTTGAACAATTTGAATGTGATAGTGGACATCTGTGTTCAATAATGTTACTTTGGTAAGCAGTGTTTAATATTCCATGTCAAAGTGAGGAGAGTAATAGAAAGGGGAATTTTTTTAACATGTAGTTTGCTACAGTTTATGGTATAGCATAATATATAATCTGTCCTTTGTCAGACTCACCAACAAGAAACTTATTGCAGCTGAAGATGTAAAGTCCACTAATATATATGTTTTTGGACCCGTTTTTGTTTTAGGATTTGATCTTGGAAGGTGCTGAGTGCTTTGAAATGCCAGTGAAGTCAGTGGGATTTGAAGGCTCTTGCAACTTTGTAGGACAAGGCCTTTACACAACCTAATTATCCTGCCTCTCGTCCCAATCCAGGAAAGCACTTAAGCACTGCTTAGCTTTTAGCATGTGAGGAACCCACTGAAGTCGATATTATTAACACAGCTAAAGTACTACCTAGAAGTCCAAGCTGAGATCCATGCCTCTAAATACTAAACAACGCACAGATGAAGAAAGAGACAGCCAGTACCTGACCCATGCGAGATAGAGAAAGAGTGAGAAGGAAAGGAAAAGTTTGGGAGTGGGGAATGACTTGGCCACAAAACGGGTCTTGGGTAGAGCCATGAACAGAACCCAAGTGTCCTGAGTCCTAGGCTGGTAACTTATCTCCTGAACTGTATTGCATTTTTAATGCAGGGAAGGAGTATACAGATTCACTTAATGCTAAGCATGAGCTTACATCCTCTGCTAACTCAGGACCTCTGGTTGCATTTAGAAAGTTCAAAGAAAGAGAAGCATTTTAAGCATCTTCCAAGTCTATTACTAATGAAAAATTACACTGGTATTTTTGGAAAGATTTGCAGCAGCGCAAATCATCCACAAACAAATCCTTCTCTTGCATGCTCCCCACCCTCCATCCCAGTTCTTTTGTATTGCATTGTAGGTGAATTTTTGTCATCAAACTTGCCAAAAGCAACATGCCTTTCCAAACCTCATGCTGAATGTCTGTCTGGATATTTTCATTTTAAATGCAGCTTGGAAAAAAATGTAAACATGGCTCTGGTATCATTTTTAAGTTTAATCTATTCTTCCCCCATGGTCAAATACTAATGTAAATGTTTGCTCAAAAAGGCATATTTATGGATTTAAATTGTAAGAGAATAGCTTGGGCATAGATAGTAATGAAATTCTATAAGGATTCCTGAAAAATTACCACTATAATGTCAAATCGCTATTAGCATAAGTCAGCATCCATTGGTCATGCTTACTTTTTCTTTTGTCCAACTTACAACCATTCTTCTGTTCTCACCGTCCCCCCGTGGAAGGATGTTTGCACTAGGTAAGAATAATTTTCAGTTACAGAGAGATCTAAACAGTGAGTTCACAATTATCATTTTAAACAACTGCACGCAAGGTCTGTTATGTCTCACCGTATATATTCTGTCTAACTATTCGGTATTCATAATATTACTTTTTACTCTACAGTTTCAGAACAGCTCTTGGTAATTATTCACTACTGAAATGTTTTAAATTCCAACTGTGTTATACATTTGTTGTTGAAGAGATAAATCATGATACATTTCTGTCCCGACTGACAATTCCTTCCAGCACAAATACTTGTATGTGCAACATTGTTTTCAATGAACTCCCATACATGTGACAATGGAATTCCCTTTCCATGATCATTTGTGTCTGTGACACTGGTGACTTGAATGTCTAAGGAAAGGGAACACAGAACAGGGGGAAAAGTAGCTGAAGCAAAGACTTGAAGCAGGACAGGTCTGCATTATTCACCTAACTGTCTCTTGTACCCAATTAAATGTGCACTTGGCAATCTCAAATTGAAGCATTTGATTAACCATAGACATTAGAGATAGAAACCACCTGTTAGGTCATCTCCCTTCCAGTGCAGAAATATTTCCCTACAGAACTTGGGTCATCTGTAAATTCTGCAGTTGACATCCTGTATACAACCTAAAGCTGGTAACTTCCTGTCCAGAGCTGCACTTCATAAATCAGGCTTAGCCCAGATAAATCAGCAAAGAAGAGCAGTTTCTAGCCATGTATCTCACTTCCCATAGCTTTTCCGATGTTTCTGAGAATTAGTGTCACGTTAAAAATGGCACAGTTGCCTCAGTACTAAATAGCATCTAGATACTTTTGTTTCTAGCCAAGTGAAAGCACCAGCAAACACTCGGGTCTTCACTGCAGGCTGAAGCAATAAACTCTGATATTCAGGATTCTTGCACTTTGTTTGTGCTCCTTGATATACTTAGTATCAATGATAATGATATTGTTCGTGCCATATTATGGCATTATTTTATTATTCCTGGCTTGGGAAGGAAGTTCAAATAAAACTGTGTCCATAAGTAGCACAGTGGGAGCCACATGACACTGAATCTGGTTTTTGAAAATCTGGCCCTTATTTAACTGTTCTCTCTTGAAAACCTGGCCCCAATTGTGGGTCCTGAGCACTTGAACAGATTCTGGCCCTGAGCTCTGTTTGGAAATCTAGGCCCAGATGTGAGCGTGTTTGTTTACTTTGCGTTGACAGGATCTAGAGACCAGCAGAGAGAGACAAAAGTAACATGACAAAAATAGGTTTTTCAAAAGCTAAAATTCACCTATTGGCATAAAGCGGCTGTTTATTTTTTTCCATCAATTTTTGGGTAAGCTAAAGTTACAAAGAGGCCAGAGAGGAAAGATCAGAAAATCCATCCTCAGCCAAAGCCGTTACTTTACAGCAAACGTAGTGCCAAAGCAATATGAGTTACACAACTTCACCACAGATACCGATTTCCTTAACCCTTTCTGCTCTGCTCCAGAGCCCATTAGAGCCTATATAAAGACCTTGACTTAAAGAGCACCAGTTAAGGCCCTTATGCTGACATTATACTATGATTTATGTTTCATTTAGACCTTGGACTCAACACATGACATATGGTATAATTTTATGTCTATTTAAACTGAGGTTCATGAAGAGCTCTCAAACAAAAGTAATTGGGTGCTACCCCAAAACAGCATCCAAGACTCCTGCTCCAGATTCTGGATCACTAGCTAGTCTCTATTTGCAAGCCGAGGTTTATCAGTGTACTCACAGAGCAAGTCCCATGCCAGAAGTTCACTTTCCCCCAGATGTAGGTAGCTGGCATTATGCATTAGAGCGTGGGAAGCAGGCAGATGGCCTGTTTTTAGAGCTGATATTGGCTAATATTTTCTCTAACTGGACCTGTCATATTGTCTGGGTTAACTCCAGATCTGGGAACTTCCACAAGAAAGAATAGTGAGAATTGCAAATGTCATGACCATTGTGTATTATTGCCTCTTTAACTCACAGTGTAATTTATTTAGCCATGTGTGTGCACAGAGATACCTCCTCACTTTCCAGTTTAACTCTTTAAAAATATGCATCAGGCATATGTCTTATTCAAAGTCTGGCTTTATTGAATAATTTCTTTATTTCATTCTTTGGCCAGTTCAGATAGCTAAAGACCTGTTTTGAGAGACATTGACATTTGTAAAAGCCAGCCTGATCACCAAAGGGATACAGGACTTACCACTACTGTACCTGCTCAAGTGGCAGCAATTTGATCAAAAGGAAACTGTCAGCACTGACTTCCTGAGTAGCTAACTCAATAGGGCAAGAAAGAAAAGGCATGAAAATGTTCAGATTGCCGAGAGTGAGAGTCACGACAACATCCATATTGCCTCACTTGTACTTGGCATTACAACAATGCATAGTTTTCTGTTGTCCCTGGAACCGCTCAAATATATAATGAATGGAGTACCAGTGATTGGAAAAGTTCCTTTTAGGCTGATGTTTCCATAACTTGTTTTCCTACTTGAGCCTAATAATGACTTTTTCAAGTGTCAACAGAATGGCTGAAGTATCTCTAGATTTTAAAAATGGCTGTCACTCTCAACTTATTCAGACCATTCTGGTTAGCATGTAGGCATTCACTTGTTCTCAAAGGCCGTGTCACCGTGTCCACATATGAGCATGGCCGTGCAGTATGTGGTGCCACAAACACATCTGCAGCACCACATATCACATGTTCAGTTGTTCTCTGCGTTGCAAAGGAGCCCTGTGGAGGGCCTGAATATCCTGCAGCAAAAAAAAAAAAGTTAAAAAAAAGCAGAACAAGGCACATGATAGCAGCGTGTGCTGCCCAAAGCTGAAGCCTGGCTGGCTGGAGCCATGCTCTGCTGCCAACCAGGCTCCACACAGTAGGATCACCACTGCTGCAGCCCCAAGAGGCCCCCAGGAGCCCCCAGTGCTGGCCCTAGCCTTCCCTACCCCACCCGGGGTACCTTGCCACATGCCAGAGCGCACGTGGCACAAGCGTTCCCCTGGGACAACTAGCAGCAGCACAAGGTGCACTGCCACTAGTTGTCCCCAGGGAACCAAACATCCATGCACGTCTGGACATGGCCAAAGCTCTCAAGCTTTTTTATAGCACTAAAATCAAAAGACAAAAACCATCTAAGGCCAACAACCACTAATTCTGCAGTTTGCCATGCATCCCTTGAGGCATGTCTTTGAGGAAAGCTAATCAAACATTGTCCCTAGTGTTACCAATTCCTGTTATGAAAGTTCAGCATCTACAAAAAGAAAGCTGGGTAGTGGTGCATCTTATAGATCAGTTATTCTCAACCAGGATGCCACAGCAAGGGTCCCACACTGCCCAGCACTTGTGTGAGAAGGTAAAAGCTCTGCTCCCCTAGTCCGGTGCCCTGTGCCTATCTCAGCAACTCAGTGGTACCTGTGAGGACTGCTGCTGCCCTCCTCCTGCTCCCCAGAAACCCCTGTATCGGCTGCCCTCTTGCTCTCATCAGCATGTTCTGCTGTGGGTGGGAGAGCAAATGGGTAGATGTGGGGCTGGACTACACTGTGCAGCCTGCCTCATCCTCTCTGCTGTCCCTGTGCTATTGCTACCCCTGGGGTCCTCCCCTGCTGCTATCACCTGGAACCTGCTAGATCAGTGGTCCAACACTTCCCTCCATATCTTTTCTGGATTTAGACTGTGGCTCAGTGATTCTCAAACAGGTAATACAAAGTTCAGAAAATTTATGGAAGGATGCTTTGAGACTAACAAGATTGAGAACCTTTGTTATAAACTACAAGCAGAAGTGCCTGCCTTGAGAAAATTTAGGTCTAATTTTTTGTAGATGGAGGTAGTTATCTGTGTTAGCCTGAAGTCGGGCAGAAGGCAGGGTAGATCAATTTGCAACTTGTAGACTAACTGAATTAGAGATACATAAGTTTTGAGCAACAACTCACTTAATGGGATACTATCTGATGAAAACATCTGTGATTCAATTAGTCTATAAGTTACATATATGCCCTGCCTTTTGCCTGACTTCAGACTGACACAGATAACTACCTCCAAGTACAAAAAATGAGACCTAAGTTTCCTCATGGCAGGCACCCAAAAAGAGTGGACATTCTCTAAAATGGAAGGAAAAACCAAGAGGAGATGCAGGATTTTTCAATCTAGTGCATTTTTTTCATCAGAGAAGCTTGATTTGCCACATCAAAACCTTCTGTAATAACAGATATGTTCCAACAAAATTTTCCTCTTGAAAAACTTCTCAGATCTAGGAATTTCTAGTCAAAATGAGAGAGTGTATCCCAGCTGGATTTCTAGTCAACATGAAAATAGCGCAGTGGAATGAGGGAGACTCAGGCTCATGCCTTTACTTTTTACCTGGTCCTCCTACACCTTAGGTGAATTTAACTCAGGTCCTACAAACAAAACTAATGGCTAGATGGCTATAAGTGGGTATCTCATGTGCCCAGGCATGCACACATGCATGTGCAAATGCACACGCATGCACGTGCACACACACACACACACACACACACACACACACACACATGCACGCACGCACAAAATCCCTTGAAAGATTTTAGCTTTGCAGGAATATGGTAACCATTTCTCATGGAGTTCTAGTTAAAATGACAACCAGCACTGGAACCCACAGCAAATAACCTAGTAAAATAGCGACCAGATTCAGCCAGCCCCTTAACCAGTGATATTCAGACTGTGGCTTTGGATATCCCTTGCAGCTCTTCACAGGAACTGTTATCAAGAACTGTCATCTGTGCTTTTGTAATGCAATACATATGTCTGAGAAAGCAGTGTGTTAATAATAGTTGGTCATTTACATGCAGTTATTTAACTCATGTTTTCTATTTTTCCCCTTTGAAATAGATGGAGTGTATTTCCCACAATTCACATTTAGCATAGGATTCAGTGACAGTGACTTAGCCCCATACTGATTGAAATGTATTCATTTAGTGGGATTTAAGTTTATGCTTAAGTACTTTCCTGAAGTAGACTGTGGCTGTGATCCTGCAGTCTTTGCTTTATTCAGTGTAAAGGTCTTCAGGATTTAGGCAACTAACTGCAGCTTCCTAGAAGACACTTATTTCACAATCCTGAATCAGGCTGAAGGAAAGCACTTGGGGGCTTTCTCCCTCCACATTTGATACAATAACTCCAGATTTAAAGCAATAAGGCTGGGACAGGAAACAGAACTCAATTCTCTGCAGTACCTACAGGGATTCAAAACTGCCTCTCTCATCTCCAAGAAGACTAAATTAACAGAGAGAGGCACTCACCTTGCCTCCTCTTCAAGTTGGATTGCTTAAAGATTGGGCTAGAAGGAGCATGTAGCATAGTGGTTAAGGCACTCACTTGGGACATTTTGAATCTAGCCCAGGCTTCCAGGAAAGTTTATGTATTTTACAGTAAATAGTCATTGGATTAAATACAGAAAGAGTTCTTGTGCTGAGGTCTCCTCCCTCCTTGTCTTTAGTCTATGGACTCATGTGCTCATTCTATCAGTCAATAAGTCTTAAGGTTGGAGGAGACCTGTAGGTTCAGCTAGTACAACTCCCTGAAAAAACGCAGGATTTGCTGTTCCTACACTATCTGAGGCACAGACTATCGAGTCTCTTCTTGAAAACTTCCAATAAAGAAGATGCTACAAGGCAGGCTGTTCCATTGTTCTACTCTTCTTACAGTTAGAAAGATTTCATTCAGACATAATCTTAACTTGCTTCTCTGTAGTTTAAACCTTTGTCCTTGTTCCCTTTGGTAAGAGAGAACATTTTTGTTTGTCTTCTTTACAGCATCCTTGCAAAGTTTGAAAACTGCTATCTTGTTCCCCCATAATCTCCTTTTTTGCACACTAAACAAACCAAGTTTCTTCATCTTCTTTTCTGATTTGCCTTCAGCCTATTTGCCTTCAACCAGGAACTTTGGTCTTTTGCAAGACAGAGCCTGGAACAGTAACAAACTGTCAACTAAAGTGAGAATCTGTATTTATGAGGCATGTGTTTTATCCACTCTTCTATATGGCTCAGAAACGTGGACGGCCTACACCAAACATATGACAGGACAAAACAGCTTACATATCAGATGGCAAGACAGGGTGAAATGTGGAAGTGTTCAATTGTGCTGGTGGGTCATCCATGGGAAAGTTGATTAGTAAGAAAAGACTCAGGTGACTTCATCATGTCAAGAGAATGCCGGATCACAAGATCCCAAAGATAATGCTGTACGCTGAAGCTTGCGAAGGGTCTAGAAAGAGAGGCAGATTTCTGTGCAGATTTCAGGATGCTTGCAAAGATGACTTGGCATCCTTTGGGCTCTCTGTGGATGCCTGGTAAGAGTGAAGAATGGTGCCCTGGTTGGCGGAGTCAGCTTGCAGATGGAGTGAGGTGCTGCGAGACAGACTGGATCAAGTTTTGTGATGACCGGCATCAAAGGAGGACAGAATATGTGCTCAGAGTCAGTGCACTGCTAGTGCATGGATGTGCCCTGCCTGTGGGCGGGGCAGTCATTTGCACATCAGACTCAGCAGCCATCAGAGAACTCATCAGTGCATACCCCATTATCTGTAAAGAACAATGGTGCCAGTTGATTGATTGGTCACCTTTCTCATTCACCTGTAGATCCTTCCCATTTGCTCTACATCTTTCTTAAAATGGGGTGCTGAAATCTGAACATATTACTTCAGCAGAAGCCTAGCAAGCAACAAATAAGGTGGTTCTATTACCCTCAATGTCTTGAAGCAATTCCTCTTATGTTATAATCTGAAATTGCATTTTCTTTTTTGGTGAACTTTTAATATTGGTGAATCATGTTGCATTTGTGATCCAACATAATCCACAGATTCTTCTTGGTAGTGCTACTACCAAGCCATTTAGCCCTTATTCTGTGTTTGTATTAAGTATTTCAATCAAAGTAGAACAGCTCCAGCGAAGATGGTGAGAGACTCACCAGACACTCATAGATTCATAGATGTTAGGGTCGGAAGGGACCTCAATAGATCATCGAGTCCGACCCCCTGCATAAGCAGGAAAGAGTGCTGGGTCTAGATGACCCCAGCTAGATGTCTATCTAACCTCCTCTTGAAGACCCCCAGGGTAGGGGAGAGCACCACCTCCCTTGGGAGCCCGTTCCAGACCTTGGCAAACGTCATGTATAACCTACTTCTTAGAATATTCTCCTGGGAAGGGAGAAAAGTGGAGCTTAATCCCCACAGAGACCAGAATTCAGCCTCGATCTCCCACATCCCCAGTGAGTGCTCCAAGCACTGAACTCTTCTACAAAAAATGAATATCATCACCGCATCCTCCTCCGACTGTAGAAAGGACCCTGAGAGAGAATCTGGTCCATTTCCCTACACTGAGGCAAGATCTCTTAGATCAGACTTGACAGATGTTTGAATAACCCAAGTTTCCAATGACAGGGATTCCATGACAAGCACTTGTCCCAGTGCTTCAATACCCTTATAATAAAAAAGTTTCCTTAGTATCTGAACTAAACCATCCCTGATGCAAATTGCATTATTTATTCTTGACCGATCACCAATATACGTGATGGACCATTGATTGCCATCCCTTTTATAACAAACCTTTACATCTTGAAATTCTATTAATATGTCCCTCCTTGAGTCTAAACTAACGTAATTCCTTCAACTTTCTGTTTTAGGTCATATTTTCTAAACCTCTTAACATGTTTCTTTTTCACCTCTACTTTATTATTTTTTTCTATGTTCATTCTGTCCTAAAGGTACACAGTAGAAGTTGTCTTCCATTGAATGGTAGGCCTCAGTGGTTGGGAATAGTCCTGCTTTGGTTGGAGATGGTCCTATTTTGGGCAGAAGGTTAGACTTGATAACCTCCTGAGGTCCTTTCCGACTCTAATTTTCTATGATTCTTACCAGTCCTGTTCCTGATGGATATTTTTTCTGTATCCTTAGGTACATACATGTTTGAATAGGAAAAGAGAGCTGAATTAGGTCCTTTCTGCTCAGTGTTCCTTAGGCTCCATTGGTCTCATCCACTTGGGTCTATCCAAGTCTTCACTGAAATT
The DNA here is from genome assembly GCF_030867095.1 of Alligator mississippiensis. NCBI lineage: Eukaryota > Metazoa > Chordata > Crocodylia > Alligatoridae > Alligator > Alligator mississippiensis. Next base: position 73,899,663 of record NC_081830.1, read on the forward strand.
CACCAGATCCAGTATTCAGAAGTTGCTGAAGACCCTTAAAATTGGCTGATAATGGCAGAAAAGCATGGAGTCAGATGGACCAAACAAAATAATTGGAAGCCTTTTGCACTGAAATAACAATATTATTGTTTGTATAATAATCAGTCTGGTGTTGAATGGAGGTTTCTCCTTCACAGGATCATGGAAGTGATTTAAATCATGAAACATTTCTTTTAACAGTTTGTTCAGGGTGAGAGGGTACTTGCAAGACAGCATTGCATTAGTCACTACCATGGGCCACCTTCTGAATAATATAAATCTTAATTTACTTTTTTATAATCTGAGTGGACTTTTTAAGTGTATCTAAGGGAATTGGGTTGGGGAGAAACATTGCTTAATTCAGCCATTGCATCCTTACAGCCAGATTGGAAACATGGAAACCATATGTGAGCTTTTAGCTAATAAAATAAAATGCCAAAATGTGGCGGCTGAAGCTATTGCACCCAAAATATAATTGCACATATGCTCATTTACTCTCTTATAATCAAAACATTGAAAAAATAAAACCTTGATACTCTGACTAGGTGTAACTATTGGACTAAGTTATTTTACAAAATTATTTTACATGGAAAGAATGTACACAGGGTTTTCTAATGGTAATATGAAAAGCAAACTATATAAATAGAGCTCACACAGCCCCAATTGATAACATGTCACCCCCAAGCATAAGAAATGCCCTTAAAATACTTTGGAAAGCAAAGTATTTATATGCATTTTACTGTACAGCAATCTTAGCTAAAAATGTCTCCAGTATGGATGGTGGTTGTAGATTTAATGTCTAAAACCAGGTTTTATTCCGAGCTTCAGCTTTCTTACAATCAGTTCCAATTTTTCCTCATTAAAGAAATGAAAGGAAAATTTAGTTCCGCCAAAGGTCCCAGATTAAAATGTTATGAACTGTAATTCTCTATTGACTTGAACCCATTCTTGCATTGTCTTGGTTTGTGACTGCCTCCCAGACATTAATGGATTTTATTTTCACTACAGTCTAGTGAGGTAAACAAATACCACTGTCCTAGTCCAGAGAAGAGAAATTGCACAAAGATTGAAAGACTTGTATCTACAGCAAAAAAAAAAAAAAAAAAAGATTTTAACCTAATCTTTGGCTGAAATCCTGTTGAAGTTAATGAGAGTTTTGCCTTTGGTTTAAATAGAGCCATAATTTCACCCCTCTAAGTTCAGCGTCTTAGATTGCTGACAGAACATATAATACTACAGATAACTCCCCCCTCCCCAAATTTTACACAGTGCTAAATTTATTCTATACTAAAGAAAGGACATACAACTCTCTCAGTTGCCCTCTGGTGTCTCAAATGCAGCAGTTGGCCACTAGTTGGAAGAGAGCTGGTTTCCATTTAGCAGGGGCATGGGAGACTGGTGCCACCTGAGTCGGGGGGACACTTGCTCCCCCAGCAGCCAGTCAGCCACCGGGGGGGTCCCCTAGTGGCTGATTGCACTGACCTAGAAGTGCCAGCACCACTTCTCCTGGTGCCTCCACTCCCCAGCCAGCACTTTCAGGAGGGGCACCAGTGCTATTACCTGCCCCCCCTGCCCATCGCTGAAACAGGGAACACTGGCTGTCAAGGGGTGCACCAGTGCTCTCAGGGGGTGCACGTGCACCTTCATGCACCCCCTACGTGTCACCCCTGAGCAGGGGCAACATGGGATGAACTTAGCTAGTGTAACTTACACTGATGTATAGTTTCTCCCAACTCTCCAATGGGTAACTTTAACCCCAAGAAGAGAGACTTACACCATATGTCTAGGGACAGAAATGACATATTAACCAGTATAAGTGATCAGAAACTGGTTCAACTCTATAACACAACAGAAGTTCAGTGCACATAAACCACTTTCAATATGGCCAAAACCAGTTTAAGATAAACCTGGATGGATGTAGTATCAGAAGACTTAACTGATTTAGGTTAAATTAGTTTATTGAACTTCTGTCCCAGATCCCCTCTAGATTCAAGTTAAATCACAGTCCCCTAAAATCCCAGGATGCTTTGCATCTCCCTCTCAAACTCCCCTTTACAGGATGGGTGGGCTAGGCTTGGCCTCAGCTGTCTGCTCCAGCTGAGCAGGGAGGTCCGCTTTAGTGCCCTCCAGCTTCTAGCCTGGGCCACTGCGGGCATGTGGCTGCATTTCTGGAATCAAAAGTGAATGTCTGTTCACTTGCTTGTCAGTTGAATCTACACAGTTTAGACTAACCTGCGAAAATTGAATCAATTCAGCCTTGGGCTTTTTTACAATCTGTACTTAACCTATAAGGCTATATGTCATCTGTCCAATCTACTTTTACCCCAGTGTAAGGTCAAATTACTCCAAAGTAAATGTGCCATATGTTCATGTCCTTAATCTTCCTTCCTTCCTTCTAGGCCAAAAATATCATGGCCATCAGCAAAGAAGTCTTCTCCACACTCTCTTGCCAATGTGTTCCTGTCTAGTTTTGGCATGATATGGAGGTGAGAAGATAAATCATTCTTCAGATCATGTAGGGCCAGATCCAGAAAAAGATTTAGGCCCTTAAGCTGGGGCTTAAGTGAAATTTAAGTGATAAGAGACAAAATTATTAATTTGAACATCTCTCTCCCACCGCACCCCTGATTACATATACACTCAGCTGCCACTCACCTCTGGAAAACCTAAATTCTGTATTTATTCATTTATTTTTTTATTTCTGTCCCATCCTCCCAAAGTTTACTTATTTCCTGCAAACTAACAGAGGGAAAGGGATAAAATAGTTTTTGGAACCAGTGAAAAATTCGTTCCTTGTTACAATAAGATCTTTACATCGTGAATTGTGAACAAACCTCTAGAAACATAAAAGGAGACCACAAGATGACTTTAGATCATACAAGCCTTTTGAAAGAGCACAAGAAGATGATTGTGCGCTTAAGGCTTGGGTATAGGACATGGAACATGCACATTGCTCTGCCATAGACTTTCTCTGTAACCATCAGTAAGGCCTGAGTCTTTCCCTCCATCTGAATTTCCCTCTTTACAATTGATAATATAATATTTCCTTTCTCCTATCCATTGTTTGTTTAGGCTGTTGGGAGCTTGGGGCTGGAACTGTCTTAGGCTGCTTCCAGTGCATTGCACAATGGGGCCTCTAGACAAAATTGTAACACAAATAAATAATTTAAGCAATAGAAGCTTTTTAGTAAGGGGAACGCAAACTTTAGGGTCAATCAGTTTAAAATGAATTAGAAAATGAGAAACTTCTATGCAGATGCAGTGTTGGGAGATCTTCAAGTTACACAGGCCAAGAAATCTCTGCTTGTTTGTTTTCATGGGTGATTGATAAGTTAGATAGAAACAACAAAAAAAAAAATTAAAAAAAATAAAATGAAGCAGCCAAATAGATGCATGAAATCAGATCAAAGATGATAAATTGAGTCTGATGAGATGAAGCGTTTACCTATTTCAAATGCCTGACTTAAAAAGTCCAATTTTAGAGAAAATTCTTTCCTTAGAAACGGGAGAGCAAGAGAGAAAGAGAGAAACGAAAAGAAAAACATGCCATAGCCAATAACTTGTGAAAAACTGTGGAGACTGGCACATTCAAATGCTTGGCAGGTTATTAAGCCAATTTTTATTTAGTCCACTATAACTGTTGGAGGGTCTGTGATTCCCAACTGTTTCACATCAGAGAATGAAAACAACTAGAGCCTAGCCAAGACCACATTGGTGACTGCCAGCCCTTTATGTGCCAAACATGAAAGCAACAAGTCCAGATGCTTTGATCCCTGCATTTTTGGATTTAGCCCAGATTTTTTTTTTTACCTCATGTTAGGACAACATACATTATAACTGAAAATCAATCAATAGCACTGTGACCTTCAAACGCAGTAAATGTTTGGAGTTAGTTTCTGAGCATGTAATCTAAATTGAGGATTGGAAGTTGGAACGGGTCCTAACCCAACAGAAAAAAAATGTATAGCTTTAAAATCTGGAGTCGCAAGGAAGCAACAAATGAAGGTTTAATTATCTAGAAAAATAAAATCAGGCATGTGAGACACTGATGTGAAAGGCTGCAAGTGCCCGAAGAGCTAAGCAATTCTTTCAAACTATGCTTCCCATGATCAAATTGAAATGATAAATGAAATTGTGGGGCGAAGAGCTATAGGGCACTCTGAATTTCTTCTCCCCCTTCAGGCTGGGGATAATGAGCTGATTTAAGAAGTGAAACACTTTGTTCCTGGGACAACGCCATGTCTAAAAGCAGCACGTCCTGCAAGGTAGTTTATGGAACTCCATTGGCATCAGTCTTCGGCACAGTTGTTGTTTGTGTTCATTCCTGACTGCAGGTTTGGTGAAAAGATAGCAAATGAAGATGATCAGAGATAAGCAAATGGAAAGTCAGATTTAAAGGGCAAAGGAACAATGCAGTTCCAGGTCCCTAACAAGTTTTTGAAGCCTTGCTGTCAACTTCAATGGAATTTGGATCAGGACCTAAGCCACTGCCCTGTGTTACAGGAATCCTTTGGCAAATGTTGTTGGGAAAGGAAAGGATTTATCTGTAGTGTAACTCCAAGGTTTTAGCCGGCTTTCCATATCTAGGGTATGATTCTGCACCAAGGTTTAGTCTGGTGCAACTTCAGTGAAATAGCATCTGATCTACACTGATATAAATTAGGCAGCTCAGACCCCTGCAGGACCCCAAAAGGCAATTAAAATAATTGAATTTCAGTTTTTCTTAAATATGATTTAATTGTATTGCCACTAAATACCAGTCTAGACAAAATCTTGTTTAAAGCTTTAAACCCCAGCCCAGCTTTAAATATTAGTGATTCTGAATAGTTGCTGGCATATGATGGAATGTGCTAACACAAAAGCACAATAACACTGCTAAAGTTACCAAACCATATCACTAGGAATTATTAAAAATTAAATGCATCTACATCTAGAACAGCAAATTACTTCTAGCAAAAATGTGAGTTATATTGAACTACCCTCTGTGTGAAGCTTCAATGCCATTCAATGATAAGTCTTTCAAGTGCCTTTTTTGTGATGCCTGAGAGTTTTTGATTGGGAAAAGCTTTCTACCCCTAACCACCATTGTATAATTGGGTAAACAAAGGTGACCTGGACACTTAACTTGAGCGAGCTAACATGTGATAGGACAAGTTCTGTGGATGTGTTTTTCTTTGCCATGAGATTACTCTTTGTTTGTTCTGCTAATTGTACCTTTTAAAATAGCTGCACCTATGGTGCAACAGTTAACTCTCTTTTGACAGGACAAGTGTACATAAATTACTTGATGTTATCTAGGACTGACAAAGATGGAAGGTGTTTATATGATGATTCCCAGATGATAGAACAAGGGAAAGAAGAAAAAGAAATTACTGTTTGCAGTTGCTATTATACCAAAGGGTCAAGGCCCCACTGCACTGTGCACATAAGTGACAATAAGTAGCCTACATGCCAGACAGGATTCACCAGCTGGATGAAATACACAAGTGGATGTGGAGGGCAGAAGATGAAATAACAGTGAAATATTTCACACATGGTTCTATAAATATTGTGGGGCCAAACCATCCCTGCTGTAACTGTACTGGAGTCAATATGGAGCCTGAATACAATTCCAGCAGCTGCTCCAGGTGTGGGGTATTCAGCACACGCCAGCACTTTACTTGCCCACAGCTATGGTTTGCGGTGGTGTTGTCACAGTAGCCCTCTGTGGATCTGTCCCATCATCTGAAAAAGAAGTTCAGCATTTACAGAGGCTTGTTCTCCAAGTTAACTCCGTAGACCTATTGTTCAGCCAAAAAGGAAACAGAAATGTGAGACAAATGGAAAGAGACAACAGAGAATGAGGAAGGAAGCCATTGTCAGCAGAGGAAGCACAAAAGCCACAATCTGAAGGACCATCCATCAGCCAGAAGATTAATTTATGAATGAAAATGTTGCATAGAGCAGTGCAGGTGCAGGAGATGGAGGGAAACAACACAGAAATAGAAACAAAACAAGCAATTGCAAACTAAGGGGCAGATCCAGATAAGCTGCAGGCAGGTGCAATTCCATTCAGACCAGCAGAGCTGACCACTGGCCTGGCTACTTAGATCCCAGACATGATCTCAGAGTTCATGGGAAATGCAATGTCCAAGTCCAGCTCTGACAACACTGTTTTCAGCTTCAGTCTTTGCACCCTCCATTTCTTATCTATTTCCCCAGTTCATTTTTCTCAGACATAAAATAACTTAATTTAGCAATTAGTTGTAGGCTGTCTAGGGAAAGACAAGCTAACCAAGAAGCAAGTGTTGCTAAAATTCACTTGTAAGGTGTCTTCTCTCTCTTAAGGTGTGAATCAAGTTGTAAAGGCACAACTTTCATTACTAGTATATCCACAGCAATCAGCTCAAGGAGGGTAAAACAATGCTCAAAGAAATGAAGCTCCCTTCAACGGGCTAGGGAGGTGCAGAGTATGAATGGGACATGCTGATATTCTACACTTTTCAGGATCTGTCAAATGTGTCCCTTCCTGCAAGGTATCAGTGATTCACAATTCCTACTAATTTCACTTTGCAAAGCTAGACTTCTAGTACATAAGAAATAAAATCCTATCGTTATCATTACTAGTCCTCCAAGTATGGCTGCCTCCATGCTTCCACAAACCATCTTGTGCTCCTGGCACTTAACGAATGTTCCTAACTACAAGAACACTATCAATATTATATACACTTTCAAGTTCCCTTCCACATTGTTGCTCTGGTCCCCGACTAAGAAGGCAGTCATAAGATATTAAAATCACCTGTAGGTATTTTTGCAGATACACAGTGGCATCCTTTTGAAGGATGCGCAATGAGTCAATTAGAGCTCAGCTCTGCGGAGTGCCATCTTAATTACCACTCATCAGTGCAGCAGCCTGCCGAGGGCCGCAATTTAGAAACAGTGGGCTATCAATAAACCAAAATACAGGTCTCTTGCCAGAAAAGCTTAGTACAACGAAAGGCCATTACTGGTAATTAAATAAGCAGTTGGCCAGCAATGGAATGGTTAGGATAGGTCAGCAAGTCCACGCTGCATCCACACATGGGCCGTAGGTATCTCCTGCTGCGTGAGAACTATCTGCTCTTGGCTCATATATCATAGATAGGGTGACCATAATAATTTGAGGGAAATTCGGGGGGTGAGGGGGGTGGCACCAGGGGATGGGGCCAGGAAGGACAGTGTGGCGTGCACATTTACACATAAACCGCACCCCCCAACCCCCAGCACTCCTTGGCTCCCAAGAATAGTCTTGGCAGGGGACACGCGCACGCATGCTGCCCCACAGTTCCCGTGAGTGGGACTGGGCAGGACATACAGACACACACACACACACACACGCATATGCACACACACCCCACCCATCCCACAGCTCCTAGGAGTGGACTGGGCAACAACCCCACCACTCTACCGGGCAAGCAACTCCTCTCACAGCCCAGCAGAGTCTGGACCAGGGAGAAGCCCATTGACTCAAACCCATCTGCATATGTCCTGTTTCTGGGTCAAGAGCTAGGCCCTTGTGGGCAGGTTCCCACCAATCTGGGACTTTTCCTTCAATTGTCTCCAACAGCCAGGGCACTGAAACAGCCTCCACATCTGGGACTGTCCCAGCCAATCCAGGTCATAAGGTTACCCTAGTCATAGATTTTTCAGCACTTGCTGCTTAAAATGGTAATCATACAAGGCAGCCTTATTTTGTCTCCTATAAAATTGCATTCCAGAGCCCTTTGCTGAGCTGAATAGAGCAATTACATAGGAAAAAATGGTATTAAGGAGCTAACAGACCAAATATTTGGTTTGGATGAGCTATATAGCACAATGTTTTCTCGTTGTGAAAAGAATAGTTTGATCACTTTTTTTTTTGCTTACTAGAAGTGCATAAGGACAAGTTAGCAACTGCCCCAGCAGTGCACAATATGGAGATGTGGAAGCAGGCCTTATCTTCTCCGTCAACGAATGGAAAACTCACTGCTGGTATAGGATAACTGGCCTGGGACCACAGCTGCTCATAGAGGTCATAAGTCATCTGCCTTTGCCTCACTGCCGCCACTGTTGTTACTGCACCCATGAGCAATGGCAGCTGTGTACAAAGTGCCTGCTAGAAAATCTGGGAACAAGAAGGTATGGTAGATAGGTCAAAGGGGATATGAGGACAGGGCAAAAGTGGAAAAATGTGATGGATCCATTTGGAAATAGGGAAAAATTTGGAGTTAATGGATTTATCTAGGGTAGAGTGAACTTGGACACATGGAGGGGATGTGGAAAAGCATTGTACTCCACAAATGTCACAAGCATAGCAGACTGAGGCAGGAAAACTTTGAATGAGGCCCTGGTTAAAATTTTGGCAGCATGTCACTGACTCTGCAGCACATTTTCTCAGCAGAAAGAGAAAAGAACACAAAACCAGACAATCGCTATCATTTGTCTGTCTGAACTGATGCCTTTCCTCATGTTCTATAGACATATATGGGATATTCAGCAAGGGCTTGAAGCAGGGAAGTCTGCAGGAGTGTCATGGAGGTCAGGAATTTTTAAGAGGTATCATTAAAAAGCAGTGTGGGCTGGGTCACATTTCTCAGAGACATCTTGTCAGGAAAGTTTTTAAATAATAAATCATAATCTTTTTATACAAATCTACAAGCATATTAAACTCAATCCATAAAACTGAATTTGAAAAAAAAGTGATCAGACAAGTTCAGGGACTAAAAAATGATCTTATGTCTCCTAATATAACAGAAATAAAATGTGTGCTGGCCAGCACTTTTAAGACAGTAACTGCCATATACTACATTTTAATTATCAGCTGCCACTTCCCTGAGGTGAAATTTCACCATTTTTTATTTCAATGCTCATATAAAAGCTTGAGGTCTCCTTGCAAAATAACCTGCATCAAATGATTCTGGGCAATGTGGCCTAGTGCACAGAACTTATGGCGAGGCTACTGGTCTACTGGATGACCCTGGGGATGTCACTCCAGTGCTCTTGGTTTCTCTTTTATAAAGAAGTGAGTACGCTATATTCTTCTTAGGAAAGGCTTTTGAGACCTACCAATGAAAACTGCTACATCAGGGTTAAAGCAGTGATAGTAGTAGCAGCAGCGGCAGTAATTGAATTAATTCTGCCACAAGCTGCATATTAAATCTTTTCTAGAGGAAGCAAGATGGTCTGCTGTAAACCATGGAAACCAAAACTGCATTTTAAAACTGTTATTACCGTACTGTTTTAACTTCTTATTTTGTTGATTTTAATGAGACTAGTGTGCAGGCCGGGTCAGACCCCGGGCCCTTTTCGTCACTCTGCACGCGGGCTGTGGCCAGCAGCCCGGGCAGGCCAGGTCGGAGAGGGAGGTCGCCGAGCTAGAATTAGGCACAGACACGTAACGATTGATTTTAAGATTGTTTACTTACACGGAGATGGTCGTGGTGTAGGCTGAGAACTTGCTTGAGTTGCGGTTACAAACAGAAAACACGAACACACGTGGAGTTTGCTAGGTTCCACGCAGACAGAACACGAACAATCATGTGGAGCTTGCTAGGCTCCACGCAGACAAACTCCGGATGTCCAGGACAAGAGCGCATTAAACTCGTCGTTACGTCTTATAGTAGGCTCCGTTTGAAGACGGGAAGAGGTGGGTGGTGGATCAGGCCGCCAAACTCCTCTGAGCGACACACAGGGTTTCTATTACCCTGCCGCGCACACCCAGAGTCCCCACGGGATGGATGCGGAGTCCTCTTCGGCTTGGGCGGAAACTGCTCAAGCCTCTTATGCGGCTAGCAGGCCAATTGCTAGCCGCCACATGTGAATAATTTAGCACTAGCCAATTGCGGGGCACGAATTTGCATACGACGAGCGGGAAATCTTTGCACCGTGTATTTCTGTGTTGCAAAGGGATACGCACCCTGCAAAGATCGCTGCAAAGTGGTGGGAACACTCCTTTGCACGCGGGTTCTCTGCGCAGCAGAACTCCTCCGTGCAATGAAGCTGTAAACCCACGGGGATAATTCGAGTGCCGAAGCGCACACACAAAAAAATCAGACCTTTGGGTCATGACAAGTAGTAGAGACTTTTCTAAAGGGACATTAAGCAACCAGTATCCTCTTGTCTACCTGCCCTGTGTTGACCACTATATATTGGGTGCATGGGTCACAAGACTACCACTGATTTAACTGAAGCACTTACTGAATCAAACTGTGGGAGCTGGTATGGTGGCCAGGGGACTCTTTCCATGTGTGCTTTATGAATTCTCTATGGCTAGGGACAAAGAAGTTACACATAAACCGGTTTAAGTGATCAGAAACTAGTTTAAAACTGTAACAGAACAAAAGTTCAGTGTATATAAACCAGTTTCAAAATGGCTGAAACTGGTTTAAGATAAACCTGGTTGAATGTAGTATCAGACTTAACTGAATTTAGGTCAAATCAGTTTATGAAATTTCTGCCCCAGACCCCTTCCTGGTTCAAGTTAAATCACAGTCTCCCAGCATCCCAAGATGCTTTGCAGCCCTGGACTGGGCTGTGCTGTCTGCTCCAGAGACCAGGGTTGGCCCTGCTCCTCTGCTCTCTTGCTGGAGCAGTGAGGGCTTGCTGGCAAGGGGTGGAGTGGGAAACCTGGCTGGGGATGGAGCCCAGTCTGGCTGGGAAGGAAGGGAGGAAGCCCCTGACAGGCCGCCGCCCCCTGCTCAAGCAGAGTGTGCGGAAGTGTGGCCATGCCCCAGCTGGGGGCTCGCAGGCTGAGGCAGGGGGGAGGGGATTTAAACCCCCTCTCTGGCCTTGGACCCCAGCAGGGTTTGCCTGGGGGGGGCAGCCCTTTCCAGGCTTCCACCCCTGCACCCCACTTCCCACTCCCCACTTGGGTGGAGAGCAGGGGGCATGCCCATGCCCCAGCTAGGGACTTGCAGGATGAGGTGAGGAGGGAGGGGTTTTAAAATCCCACCATTGCCCTGTACCGTCTCCCCTTTCACAAGGGAAGAGGATTAAACCCACCTCTGTCCCCCCACTTTGTCTCAGATGACCAGCCCAGAGCCAGCATCTGGCTACCACTTGAGCAGTGAGCAGTGAAGCAGGGAGCCTGACAGAGCCTGCTGTGCCCCTTCCAGGCAGACTCCAGCTGGGGTCCCATGCCAGTGGGAAAGGGGAGGAAGCGGGGATTAATCTCCTCACCCTTCCCCTCCTTCACCTCAGGTAATCATCCCGGAGCTGGTGTCTGGCCGTACCCCCCACTACTCGTGCAGTGAGCAGGGAGCAGAGGGGGAAGCCTGGGAGGGACTGCTTCACCCAGGAAACCCTGGCTCAGGTCTAGGACTAGGGATGGAGTTTAAACCCCCCTGCTCCCTACCTCAGCCTGTGAGCCCCCGGCCAGGGCATGGCCGCACCCCCTGCTCTCCTCTTGAGTGGGGAGCATGGCACATGTGGGAGGGGCAAAATCCTGTGAGGGAATGCCCCCCGCAGGCAAACCCTGTTGGGGTGCGGGGCCAGAGAAGAGATTTAAACCCACCTCAGCCCATGAGCCCCTGGCCAGGGCATGGTCACATCCCCCTATTCTCCACTCAAGTGGGTTGCAGGGAGCAGGTCAGAAGGGCAAAAGCCTAGGAGAGACTGCCCCCCCCCAGGCAAAACCCAGCTGGGGTCCCCTGGTGGGAGAGGGGAGGGAGGGGGGATTAAACTCACCTCCCTCCCCCCCTCCACCTCAGGGAGATGGCTTGGGGCCAGCATCTAGCCATTCCCCCGTCCCTTGAGTGGTGAGGGTGGGGGGAAGCCTGACAGATGCTTCTGCACCCCTGCCAGGCCAACCCCAGCTAGGGACCCTGCAGGCCAGGGTGGGGGTTTAAACCCCTCCCCAATCATACTCAGCGCCCCCCCCCCCCCCCAGCTCAGCTTCCCTCCACCCTTCTGGCCACTGCTGAAGGGAAGGGGGGGCTCAGTCTAGCACCCCCTCCCCCCCCCCCAGCTTCTAACCTGAGCCACTGCAGGCATGTGACTGCATTTCTGGAATCAAAAGTGAACGTCTGTTCATTTGCTTCTCAGTTCAGTCTACACAGGTTAGACTAACCTGCAAAGATTGAATCAATTCAGGCTTGGGCTTTTTGAATGTCTGTACTTAGCCTTTGAGATTAGCAGTCTTTTTGTGTACCTGTGGACTGCAGCTCCATTTTTCATTATCCTTTTTTATCTTTGTTGTGGACTGAGATACTAAAGGCTGAAGGCAAAGATGTCACAATCCAGGGGGTGTTCATTAACTTATGTGGTCTCCCTCCAAAGTGGAATTTCTCTAAAAAATAAACCCAGTTTTACTCAGGAGGATTGGTTTAGCAGTGGAAAGGCTGTCTAACAAGAAATTCTTCTGGGATCGCCTGTTGGAACTGGTCACAATGTCTTATGACAGAGCGCAGACTATAAGTGTTTCTAGAGCTTTTATAGCCAATACTCATCAGCACCCTAGGTTTCAAACATGGGTGAAACCCCTCAGTTTCTTGATGGCCACAAATGCACATGCATCTGTGAAGCTGCACAGGACACTGGTTTCCCCTGCAGGAGCATCAACAAGTTTTTGTGGTGGACTGGGAAAGTGGCCATGACCTTTGCTTAATTTTTTAGCTTGTGAGACGTTATAAGGTTACCTACCAGAAAAGTGGAGCAAATGGATTCTCTTCTCTCCATACTCATTGCACTGTCCCCTTGTGGAGGGGAGGCTATGTGAAATATATTAGGAGGCTCCTACGTGGTTAACCAGTATCCTACATGATCCTCAACCAAGCAGGAAAACAAAAAAGGCCAGTGAGTCAAATTCATCCCTGGCATGACTACTATGACTTCAGTGGACATGTACCAGGGATGAATCTGGTTCAATATCTTCTGTGAGGCTATAAGTTTTCTTACAGTACACTTCTTTTTCAGTTTACTAGTTTTGAACCAAGGTAATAGGTCAACTAGTCCTGACAATACTCTAGGGCAGCCCTAAAGGCCCAGGGTCAACAGGTTATAACTGATACTTAGTGAGGTGATAATGTTCACTGAGAATATTTGTGGGAATATAAATCAGAGAGCTTCCTTCCAATGTAAATACTGGTAATGCGAATTGACACTCAATATTTATTTCCTCTCTTAATCCACAGATTAATAGACCTTTCTTGTAACTTGTGGGAGAGCATTTTGTAAAGGTGCTGTCTACAAAAGAGAATGATTGGTGGTAAATTACCAGCCTCTCAGAGAAAGGTGAGTAGCAGTCAAGTAACTGTGTTTAAGGTTACTAAACTGTAGAAACTATTACATATATAGCTATTTTATTATCTGTTCAGTTTAGCGTAGCAAGTGAATGCTAATGGCAAGTCACATCTGAAGATATACAAAGTCTACTAGTAGGAAATCTGACTCTCCTTGGGGACATTGTCTTTCCATCATCAATAGTGTTTTTCAGTTCTGTCACAAGCTATGCTTACAAAGAATATTCTCTCTTGATCAAACTAGAATACTGAACAAAACATTTGCAGGCAGCATGGATCTTCTCTTCCCATTTTTGTCTGTGCCCATTTCTTTGTTTAGGCAAATTCTTCAAATCAGGGACTGTGTTTGCACAGTGCCAAGTATGAGATGCTCTGATCTCAGTTTGGTGCCTGCGCAAATAATAATTAACAAAAAGAAATTACAAGAGTTTGTAGACACTGAAGCATGAAGTCCCAGTTTAATGTCTAGTTATTCTTTGCAAAAAATATTTTCCCCCTATATAGCATAGTGGCATAGTATATAGTATTCTAATTAGTCTAATAAAGAGGTGTTAGTGCTCTTCCAAAGCAACTTAATCCATGTATACTAACAACAATAAATGACAACAGCAATAAAAAAAATATGTCACCCAAAAAGTTGTCCAGATACAACAGATTCAGAACATTGGTAAGAATAAAAATCAAGTTTATTCTATAGGAGAGCCATTTTTTTTAGACTAACCAAATAACATGCCATGCTTACTTCTTTTTTAAAAAGCTATCAAAAGGGAGTTTGACTAGAATAGATTTGAGTTTGCTGAAATTAATGAAAGCATTTAGTTTTGGTGGTACCTGTCAATAATTGCTTACACTTCCCGTTTGTTCAATTGGGACAATTATTCCCATTCATTTGGAAGTCTTTCCTCTCTGTCGTTTCTCATGTCACTTCCTTGTGCATCAAACATGGATTTTTTTTTTTGCTTTTACTTCATAGCCTATCCCGAGCCTACCTAATATCTGACATGTCCGTTTCCATCTCCCCTTGGCTTGTGAGGTCAGGCTCCATCACCCACTTGTTAAATTTTTAAGCATCACTTTTATGCTATCTCTTATGCTGCCCCTCGTGTTGTGTGGAGCTCCCCATAAATAAATGCAAAACCATGCCACTGCCTTCAACTCCGACCTTAACCCTCTTTGTTGTGGAACCTATATAAAGCTTGTTGTACTGAATGCACTGCCAACATGTCCTCTATATCCATCTTTTGTCTCTTAGACTGGAAGCTTGTTGTGTCAGGAGCCCTCTCTTTGTTGTGTTTCTAGTGTGACTAGCAGGACCCTAGTACTGCTCTCATAGTGCATGAGTAGTGGTCATAGATGCTACAGCAATGCAAATAGTAGTCATAATAAACAATGGTTTTAAAATGCCATAAATAAGCTATCACAGATCCATGTGAAAAGTGGTGTGGTCAAAATCAATTATAAAGGTGGTGCCATTTTTTGCACAGGTAATGGACCCAACTTGAATGAAATCTGCAGTTGAAAAATTTCACCCAGTTCCAACTGGTAACTCAGGGCACGTCTACACTCCACACCACAGTTAGACTTCTGATTCTTAGTAACTCATGTAGATCTAGCTTACGTATTTCTACACTACTCTGAAGTCTGCTGTATAGTGGTATAGACATCATAAGATTTTGAACACTACAAAAGATGTAGAAATCTACAAGTTTCTGGTTCTTGACAAAACAAGACTAGTAAAAATTGTAAGAGAATAGGTAAGGGAATGTAACAGAGCTGAAATGTCATTAAGAATTTTAAATATATTTATATATCAATATATATCATCATTAGTTTAATTTACCTTAGCTAGCTGATTTTCATATTTTTGGGACGCACAAATAGAAGCCGTATGGTGAATTTTTATGAAGAATGAAATTTCAGAGAAAAGCACTTGGATAGATAGATCACTTTGGTTGAAAAGCGCATGTCGTGACAAGTGATTTTTAGATGCCCAGGTTTAGCTACTTGACAGGGGGTTAATTTTTAGAGTATAAATGTTCTGCATTCCCCCAAACTAGACCTATGATGATAAGGCAGCTCAAGTTGAGCATCCAAAAATGGGCACCATAAAATGTACTAGTCATTTCGAAAATGTTGCCCATGGTGTTTCATATCAGGCAACAGGTAGACCTCTCTGGTTCAAGTAAGCTTTCCTGGTAACTTGTACATACAATAGTACTTAGCATATAACAAGCTTCCATAATACATAAAAGGAAATTCACATGAGGGATGAAAATGCAAAATTGGACTTGATCCATATCTCAAAGGCTCCCAGGCATAATGGTGTTTGGATCTAGGCTGAGATCTATTTTCTTCTAACTCTATTTTCTTCAACTAAATGAGCCTCTCTAGAATGGGCTTATATTCTAGTTGTGTCATTAGATCTCAGAAACACTTTCCTCCCTAAAGAATGTGTGGATGTTGGAACCTACTTGTAAATCAGCTATGCTGAGTAGCATAACTTCAAACCGCATAATATAGTCGCTCTAACAAAACACTGTATCGGTTTAGGACAAGAAGTCAAGTATTCGCTATCCAATTAAGAATGCACAGGGGATGGATTTGTTGTTTCTAAACCTCTTTCAAAAGTCACTGCCTCCAGCAATATGCCATCATGGATCTTTGGTTCAAAATTAACTAGAAGAAGGATCCCTGCACTCAAACCCCTAGAGCCCATCTCACCAGCTTCCCAAAGCATACTAGCTTTGTTTTTGTGGGCTTCCATCACCACATGTGGTTCCAGACCAAGGCGGCTTGTGACATCTGGTATGATCACAGTGCAAGGTATTTTGGCTGCTGTTATGCGGGATCCCTATCTATTGTAGTATTTGCTGAGCATGATACTATTTCTCTGTTTCTAGATGTTCCCTTCATGGTCTCCATCTCTTTAGACTCCTTGTTCCTTGGTCCATGTGGAGTTAATAAGTGCCTTTGGTGTGTGAATAAGGACTAAGATGTCTTGGTTCATAAAAGTCTGTCACTGATTTATTCCCTCTTCTGCTGAGCTGCTTCCTGTTCGTTTCTCCTCTCACTTTTAAGGAGCGATGTTGTTTATATTGAGAACGTTTCATGTGTTTACGGATGGGGCAGCATTTGTAAATGAGCCCGAGGAACTGTTGTTTCTACAGAGTCTATCTAAGCTTTCAGGAAAGACTCTCACCACGTTAGTAGTTTATATTCAATGTTTGTTTTAACTTATTTTGCACATCTTAGAAACATGACAGTGATGCTGGTCAATTCGTGCTGGTGGAATTCCATTAACGTCTCTGCAGCTTTTTGAAGAGCGGGCAGCCAGTGCTGTATATGCACATCATGAAGGCGGTATTTCTCTGTCTGTGTATTTTTATTCTCATCTTTCTGTGTATAATTGAGTACGACATGTAATCATGCGGTTTTATTTCAGAAAGCCATCTTTTTTTTTCCAAGTGGTGGTGCTGAGATTTACTCTCCATATTATTATCATAAATACTGGTGCTTTAGCACAATGTTGCTTTTTCTTTCAGACCGGAGCAAAGACCTGCTTTACAAAACAATACATGCATTTCATCAATTGATGCATTTCTTTTTTGAGTCCTATTTTAAGCCTTCATCTGGTGCTTTGGGCACTTTCAGGGTAATTAAAACATGCAGTTCTCCCTTACAGTCTTCTAACAGTACCTTTCTTTGAAGTAAAGCATGAAACAAAGGAATTAATCCTTGTGGAAACCATTCAATGTGTGTTCTGTATCATCTTCTGTGTCTAAGCTGTACAGAATATGCTTTGGTGAACTAGAGAACCTAGTCCTGTCTGAAGTTGTGCTGGCTTCGAGTCTTTGCTCCAGAAGTCTCAACTTCAGTTGCTGGTGGTGGGACCACAATGACAGTCTACAGCATAGGTGCCCAAAGGTCACGGTTTTCATTGAGCGACATTTTACATTAAAACATTGGCAGTGAAAATTCTTGAAAGTGATAATGAGCCTGCCTATAAATACATTCAGACAGGCAAATGTCTGAAAGACCTGGGCTTTGAGATTCTCTGAGCCTAAATATGAGTAAAGGAGGCACAGAATCTAGAACAAAACGAACATAAAAGTCACCATGTCAGAACACTGCAGTTAATGGATCGTCTCCAATGCTGGGCTTTGCAACTTTGGAGAGGACTTAGAAAACCAAAGCCACTGATAACTTATAACTATATATACACTATATACCACTCTTTCTCTCTCTCGAGTGTAAACTTATCTGCTCCCCTTCTTTTCTTTCTTCTTTTCCTTCTTTGCAATAGAAGCCTCTTTTAGGCCGAGTGTAGCAAGAGTCATACGAGTGGTTATGCCAAGCAAGGGGCTAGGTTAGCAAAGCTCTGACCTGGATTTAACTTCTCAGGCAGAGCAGTGGTAGGTGCCTATGATGTTTACCACTGTTTATTTGTATTTGCATATATTTTAATATTTATCTTTATAGATTTATTTTTGGCAGGTTAAAGTTATGGACCTTTACATTTATTAATAATTTTGTGCCCTTGTTTGTTTCCTTTTCTCTGAGCTCCCTCACTTACCCCATCAGCCGTAAGTACAGATTCACATACACTGACTGCCATCCACCTCTTTTCACAATGGATTATGGAACATACCAGCCTCAGGAGTTATAGCCTAGTTTTATACAGTGTCAAGCAAGCAGTTCCTGCTCTTTAGAAGGCTGAATTTAAAGATACACAGGAGTGCCCAAAGCGAATGTTTAGACTAAATCAAGATGAAATTCTAGGTTTAATACCAGGACTAAGATAAATAAAAAATTCCATGGTTTGGGTGCAGAGGTTTCTCTACATCAGGGCAGTGCTCAGGACCAACTTGGCCAGTTTAATCTGCTGCTTTGCTAAACTAGCAGAACTTCAAAACACAAATAGCAGCCCAGAATGAATGTGTTTTGGAAAATATTGTTCTTATGAGTGCAGGTCTGAGAAGGGCCTGTGACTCAAATGTTTAACTTCTGGTTGTGTCATTTTCCCATATATAACATGAATTATTTTTCAGGCAAGATGTAAAACTGAGTTCCTGATGTCTTGTCTTAATTTTTGCTCCGATGTCATTTTTCATACTGTCTAAATGCCCTGGGAAAATTGTTAATAACATGCAGCTAAATACTGATTTCTTGAGTCAGTTCTAACCCAGGCAATATTTCCCTTGAAGTAACTGACTGTAGTGCACATTTTGCCTGAGTAAGGACTACAGCCTTAAATGTGGAAGCCCAGTAGCTGTTCTGCATTTTCTAAGGTTTCTTAACTACCTTTGAGCTGTGCCAAACATGTAAAATATGTACCCTATTTACCTAAATAAAAAACAACTTCAAATTTAAGATGACCCCCCCCCCCCCCCCCCGCCAAGTACAGGTTCTATATCTGGAAAATTATAATTTATTCTAATATTCCATGTATAAAATCCAGTTATTGAAGGGCCGTCTTAAATTCATCCCCTCCAGTACTGCTGCAACAGAGTAATCATAGCAGGGCCCCTCCTGCCTTTGCCCTTCCCTGCATATCCCCATGCCACTTGCTTCCCCCCTGGTGACTGTACCTCCCCCTCAGTGCCTGCCCCTCTGCTACCTGTCTACTCTGCTGCTCGCCTCCCCATGGTGCTTACCCCTCTTCCACTTACCTCCCCTGGTGACTGTGCCCCACCCACCCATTTGCCCTCCCCAGTACTTGCCCCCCTGCCATTTCAGCCCCCCTCTGCCAATGCCTCCCCTCTGTCCCTCCAGTGCCTGCTCCCCCACCACTTGCTTCCCTCTGCTGCCATTTGCCCTATGAAGCTGCTCCAGCTCTGGCTCCAGCTCTGGCCTGGGGCGTGGGGCACATAGTGAGTCCAGCCCTGGCCCTGACCCCTGCCCTGGCCCTGCACCAGCAGTGGTGGCAGCTCCAGATCTGGCCCTGGATCCAGCACTGGGCTGGAGCCAGAACCACAGCAGCTCCCCTGCCACTGTGTGGTGCCCCCTTATGCACCACTGTGTCTACATCCACCTCCAGTTACACCCACCCTGTGCTATGAGATCTGCCCCATGCTCCCCACCCCACACTGCGGGCTTCCCTGGGTTCGAGTTGAGGTCAGGGTCTGTTACAGCCACAGCTGGATCTGCCTGCCCCAAAGTCATGCTCAAATCCAAGTCTTGGATGAAAGTAAATATGTTTCTAATATTTTATCACTGATGAAAACTCTCTTGTTCTCACTTTGTAAGTATATAGATGGATGGACTATTACTTTATCCATACTTCAGCTTATGAGTTTACAACATGGTTTCTGATTAAAGCAGATTTTTTAAGCCTACTAAAATATATAGGAAGTCAGATAGGCTCAATAATTGGTATTGCATTTATTAATATAAAGCAAGTCTTCAAGCCAGTCTGATTTTGTCTGCAGGTGTATTATATAATTTTGCACATATAATTAACTAAATACAAGCTACAACCTTCTCCAGTTCTCACAGGTTCTAGATCAATTGATCTATTAAATCTATAATTATTTTTTCAGCATCAATTTGTTGCATGGCATCAATTTTCATCCAGCAAAATGAAAAACAAAAATTTGGGTTTAATATGGCCCTTTTCAAACATTGCAAATATGTAGGTAAATACACATATAAGAACACAGAGTCCATGTTTTTAAATGGGATTTTGTAATAGGGGGGTTTTTGATATGGAGGGAAGGACAATAAAATTTTAATTTTTATATACATGGTCCAAGAAGCCATTTGATGCAGACACATTCATAAAGCCCAAATCAACACTGCATCTCTGCTGACCCAGGACCTCTGCCATAAAGCAGGCCCTACCCACTCCCCCCTGCTCCAAACGCACCAAATCCCCAAAACAAGGCCTTACAGCAGCCCTGAAGAGGTGGCAACAACACACCTCAGACAGTGGTGTTAAGTAAGGTGATCAAACATCACAGTTTGACTGGGACATCCCAGATTTTGGAGGCTGGTCCCGGCCAGCTGCTGAAAATTAAAATGAGTGTCCCAGGCGTGGGGAGGGAAGGTGGAGTAGCACAAGATGTGAAATAGGAGGCCCTAGCAGACAGCAAAAGTGCCCTAAAATGCGTTAGCTTGATTAGTGGAATGACCATTAAAAAGAGGAGATGATTGTTAACACCTGTGAAGTAAAGAACGGTATATCATTAACAGGCTATTGACTCTCTTAGCTGCCTGAATAGTAATACCAGAGCTACACCACACTACCCTGCCCCCACCTTTGCCTGCAGCGGACTTGGGGGAAGGGAGGGAAAAGTTTCCCAGATTTCCCATTGTCCCAGATGGTCACGCTACATGTACTCTGGGGTACTCTCAGAGTGATGTTACATGTTGCATGTAGACCACACTAAATCTGTGGACGGTTAAGTGGTGTTAAAGAGCAGTTGCACATTAAGGGTTAGTACCAATTCTTGCCTGCACCGCTCTGATTTGCCACTAAAGGGCTGGGGAGCAGGGGCATGGTTAGGAGCCACAACACTTGGGCTCTATCCCTTCTTCCAAGTGGGGAGGTCTGGGAGCAGTGCATACTGGGATACTGGAAAACTACAGATTGCTCATTTTATCTCCATGGAGCACACTGAAGTCACCCTAACAAAAGTTAGGCAGCACAGGCCAGAGATAACCCTCATCTGGGGTGGTGTAACTTAGAGACGCTCTCAGAGGGCAGTTCACACAAGTTAACGAACATTAACATGTGGACGATTGCATTTTAAGTGTCCTAAGTATGGTCTACATGTAACAAGTAATTTGACCTCAGTTGGCCATATTCACTCAATTTTTAGAGTTGGCACATTAGGCTAGAGTGATTGAGATGTGCATGGTTCACCACTCTGCTTGACACAGACACAGTGGAGGTCATGGGGGAATGGTAGAAATATTTTTATACATAGGTGCCTATCTGGGTATTCTTTCCATCCTGCCCCCACCACAAATGTATGTGCTGCTGCTGCTTGGGTGCAGAATTGCACTATATGTAAGTTCAACTGCTTCTTCAATGTATTAAGAAATTGGCAGGTGTGCATTCCTCAAATGCTTCACAAAAATATTTCGCAAACCAGAGCAAGCCTAAAAACGTTGTGCATTTTGATAAAAACAAGCCTTTGGTGCTGCTCTTCAAGTACTAGCACTGGATGGGATGAGATTTTAAAATGCAGCACTTCCGTTCCAGTACTCAGCCTACAAAAGCTAAAGTGAGCAGACCTAAATGAGGTGGCCAGGTATGAACTTTAGCCCAGTGTGTTAAACCTTAAGGCCTGGGCTAGCACAGATGGGCAAGGATTTCTCTGGAAACCACCTGAAAGGATGTGCTATTGTTTAATTTCTCTCTAGTCCAAATTTACATTAAAAAAATGTAATGAGTCATTCTCACTCCCAGACACCCCATTCATGTAAGAGAATTTAGAAAAGTACAGGATAGGCCAACACTGTATTTTGGCCCATAATCCCATCATTGAGAGCATAAATCATGATGTAGTTCCTCGTCTAGTAGGAAACAAACACAGATTTTATTTCATAGAGGCCAGCAAAGAGCATCTCAACTCTGACTTCCAGTTTCTGCTCATCTAGGCTAGATTCAACCATGCAGCCCTTCAATAAAAAACTGAACACCCCACTACCAAACTCCTGAACCAGTCATGCACTGAGATGTATTGATGTAATGTTATTCCTGAAAGCACATCAGGTGCTCAGGGAATTACTTACCGAAGGAAAAGTTTGGTTCTGTTGACGTCATTATGAGAAAAAACATCTTCCTGACGAGGGGAGATTTTGCATTTTAAAAAACAAACCTAACATCCACAGCAGAGGTAATTGATTCCCATAATATTTTTCACTTAAACCTTCACCATTCTCATATCATAAAAATCATAGCAATCATAGAAAAGTAGAGGTGGAAGTGACCTCCAGAGGTCATCTAGTTCAACCCCCTGCCTGAGGCAGGATCATCCCTGCCCAAACCATTTTATACAATTCATAATCTAAACTCTTCAGAAAACTACCTTCAACCCCGAGACAAAGCAAGATATACTACCCTAACCTGACACAGGTAAAGCAGGGGAGCTATGGCAGCCTATGTCCTGCTTCCATAAAAGGTTGTTAATACGTGCTCAAGAGATACCAGGTTGAGTACCACCACCCCCCTGCTGTAGAGGAAGGCAAAAAGCCCCACAATCCACACCAGAACCACCTGATCTAAAGTGAAAATGCTGGAGTACAGGATCTGATCATTTCTTTTTTCTCATTTTTCCAGGTGGCGTCTGTAGCTGTCTTATGCTATAATTGATTGGGGTAAGATAGCATGTCACAAATTATTGATTTGAGAGGGATGTTTTTCTGATGTTTGTGATTGGTTTGGGTAGGACATTTCTTGTGAATCATTAGACTGAAATGTAAAGAAGGTAACTTGAGAAAGATGCTTACATTTCTGTAGCACTTTGCAGCAGATGTCTCCTATTTACTGCTTTATTTTATTGCTTAATGACTGAATCTTGAGTAATTGAACAATTTGACAGATATTTATTTGTAAAACGTGATTCATTTAGTCAGACATTGTAGAATAGTTTTCGTGCCAGTTCTATAGATTTTGGTAGAATTTTCTAAAGATGCAAACATTCAAGTAAATTGCTTGTGTCAATAGCACATCCACTTTTTACCATTCTTTACCGCACACAAATATTTGAGTTGACAAAAAAGTGCTGGTGAACAGACTACAGGGACTTCTGGACTTTAATCAGCCACAAGCACTGGCAGGGTTCAGAAGTAATTTCCTAACTATGAATCACCTGCAGACAATGAATCACATACTGGAGAAGATTGCCAAATAAAACAAGCCATCATGTATAGCTTGCATTGACTGGACTATGGAAAGGCCTTTGATTCACCCAGCTGAAATAGAAGCAGCGATGAAAGCACTGAAATGAAGGAATAAAAGAATTTAAGATTCCCAAACCACATCTGCTAGTAGTGAATGGTGACATTTAAGCTTGACAAAGAAGATCAAAGAAACCAAGATGAAGGCCAGTATCAGACAAGTAGACGCTATCTTACTGGAAAACAGTTGCCTGGAAAAGAACTTCACAAATGTTTCCCGAGAAGAATCAAGATAAACACATGCATCTCAGCGAAGACTTTTTGTGATATGATCGTCCTTTCTTAAATACCCAGTGACCTTCAAGTGAGTTTTAGAAACCTGAAATCTTGTGGATTTCGGAGAAGATTGGTAGGAGAATTGTTAGGAAATGAGACAGTCTCAAAGGACGTAGTCCAGCACTCCGTGAAGTAAACGGGAATTTTTCCATTGATTTCATGGGACCCAGATGAAATTTCTAAAGAGCAAACACCTTAAGCCCTTAACATAAAAAGGTTTTAGAAGTATAGGTTTCTACCCATAAACTGGTGTTCTATAACACTCACAAAAGAAGACGAAAGGAAGAGAAGGGTGGCTCTCTGGAGTTAGTCTCTAAGACACCATTCTACCTTGCTTTCCTCCTGACTTCAGACTAACATGACTTACTACTACCTCTCTCTAAAGAAGGGAGAGACATACTAAGTACTGCTTGTGAAGAAATGAGTGTTTATGACAATAAACCAAAGATTTCTTGGCAACTGTAAAGAATAATACGTAGCAATGGATAGTTCCTACATGAAGAAACAGAGTACAGAATGCAATTTACTTTCAATGTTTTGTTCCATACTGAAGGTAGCTGGATGGCCTTTTTCAAGTAGTGAGATCACTGGTTGTAGAGCCAGTAATAGTGCAATACCCACATTTTACCCTTCCCTGTTAAGTCAGAGCATTCAATAAACCCTTAGAATTACATGTTGTAGCACAGGAATGAATTTGACTGCAGCACAAAGTATGTGAACGCTATGAATTTAGACCATTCCACACTGGCCAGGTCCGGTTCGTCTATTCAATATCAAAATAGATTTTTGTTTTCTTCATGTAACATAAATGAAAATGAAGGCAAATCAAGTTTCAAAATAGCTGTTGACATAATTGTAAATTATCTTGGAAATCATGCACGGACAGGAGAGAGTCAGTCAGGGCAACTTAATGATGGCTTTGAGCCTTTGGGGCTTTATATAACAATTAACTAAAATGACAACGTGATACTTCATACTAATTAGAAAAAGAAGTTCTTTAGTGTGTGAGGCCTATCTTGCAATAATCTGAAAATGGGTGTAAATGTCTATTGCAAAGTCATATTCATGGCTGTGCTTTTGTGTGTTAAACCTGCGATGGTTCAAAGATTATGCAGAAAGCATGATTTGTTTGGTAATATCTTTTCCTGAATGAGCTTTATGTTTGGAAGAGATTTAGACAAGCTTTCTACACAAGTGCTATAGAAAATGCTGTTCCGTAGGTCTTTGACAGAATATATTCACGTGAGCCACTAGCAAACATCATAACGAAGGAAAGGAAATTAGAATAAAATATACTGAGATGACAAAACGGTAGAAGGGTGGGGGAATGGGGTGACTAAGGGAATCCAGTGGATCACCATCCAAACCAAGGGTCATGTCTACTGAAGGCAAGTGAAGACTGAAAATTACTACCTCAGATGTTTGGTGTCTTATGTCAAATAAGGTGGAGAATTCTTTCCAATTCCTGGACAAAGCTATGTGACAAATTACTGCTACTGACAGATTTAAGAAAAGGCCCCTGAACAGCATGTACTTCTCTCAGAGATGCCCCATCTATGTATCCATTCAGTTTCTTGCATCTGATGAAGTTGCATAGAAAAGCTCAGGCCTCTGTACCAGTTAGTCTCTAGGGTGCCACCCTGTCCTATGTTCTGTCCGCTTTTTTTGCCAGAAGCAGAGAGACAAAATGTGAGCGTACATGTATACAAGTTTAATATTTACTTTCACTAAGTATTTGTGCCAGTAATATTCAGCCGCTCAACTGTTCTTGGCATGTGAATACACACAAGGGGGAGCAAATACGAGGAAATGGCTGAAGCAAATTCATTTTTAAATTCCAGCAAATACTCCCTGGGAAATGTTTGCTGTATTTATCTACTTCATATCTCTGCCACCCTTATTTTCATATTTTTCTTACTATGATAGGAGAGATTATTTTATTGGTTCAGCTTCAGATACAGAACAGGTCCTCCCTGGGTGCTGGAGATACAAGTTAATAAAAGCCATTCTTCTATCACACTTTTCATCATTGATCTCAAAGTGCTTTACAAAGGCATTTAGTAGCATTACCCCTGCCAGTTCTGTAGAAATATTTGCAAGCAAAGATTTTTAACTCTGGTCTATTTCTGGCTATACAAATGAAGGGTGATTAGGTAAAAATCTAAAATTGTTATCCAATACCAGTAAAACAAGGAACCAATTAGCTGTGGTAACACAGAGCTCAGCCTGTATTCTCAGCTGTGTAGAGTTCTGATAACATTTAGAAATCCTCTTATTCGTGAATTTATAATTACATAGAGTTACTTCCAATTGGCAACTGGCCCTTCTCTTTAATTTGTCTTTATAAAATAAACACATTGTTACCTGTAAGTAGTGAAGCTGAGCAGTTCCTCCTAATGGCCACAAGAGAGCACTAGGTAATTAAAACTGGGGAGATGGGTTTCATTCTCCACTCATTTTTCTGGAACTGACTTTTCTGCAAAGAAAAATGAAACACTGACAGGCTTATGAGAAAAGATCTTTTACAGGATTTTGTTTTCATATAATAATCTTTAACCAAAATTCAAATAAGAGAAACAATCATGACTGATTACATTCCAAAACTGCCTTTGGTAAATTACAAGGTATCTTAGTTTTCCAGTGCCCTTTACTATTTATTTCTGTTTATTTTTAATCATCATTTTCCGAAGCAATAAATGGATTCAAAGATGGATTAGCTATACAAATATTGACCAAATCTGAGGGTAATAGCTGTAAAATATTGTCCCAGAGGGTAAGGGATGAAGAGAGGAGAGAGTAGGAGAATTTAGTTCATGAACTTGTGGTGCTATTATTGCTCAAAGCCAATGGCTGTTTAATTATAGCTGGCCAAATCTGCAGCTCTTTACTGGAGATGGTTTCCTTACCTGTGATGTCTATTTCTCCGTGGGCTGAATAAGATCTGTGCATTACATGAGCAATGAACCTTCCTACAAGATGTACATAATTTAAATAAAGGCTTTTTGAGTTTAATTTTTCCAGCCTTTAAATAGATTGATAAACATGACATAATGCACATAACCAATGCTAGTGTGGGGGTTAGATTCTAGACAGCAAAAGAATGGACACACAGAATGGATATTGATATATCATCCTTGATTTCCACTGCTATCACTACCAGTCTATATGTCAGGGATCTCGGATCATATTTGTAGTACGCTGAAAAAAGCTAAACATGAAATGCCAGCTGTAACCTGGACTTCCTTTGTTTTTACTGGCTTATGTTGGAATCTTATTGTTGAGCTTGAGCTGAGTTAGGAAAAGGATTTTTATGTGCATAAATACAGCAGTAGATAATGTAAAGATCATTTATATACAGGCTCAGGGTTTCTGCTGGGCTTTCCCAAAACTGCCAGAGAGTATTAAACACACAAAGAGCCCTGTTCATAAAATTCAGGTCACATACAAAATGTACAAATTGAAAGGCACATGTTTACTTGTGCGGTCAGTGGCCTGCATATTTTACCAATCATGTCAAAACTAACATCAAGCTGCTGCTCAGTTTTACTTGGGATGATAACAGGAGAAAGGAAGGACACCCATCTGTGGGTGAATTGTATATAACCACCATTGACAATGCAGATCAAGTGCAATGTATGGACATCAGAGGAGTTGCTCTTGATTAAGTCCAGGAGAGGGGGGGAAAGGAGGTCCTCAAATAGCTGTGAAATAATTTTGGAGGTTTCTATCCAGTTCCTGACGGGTGAGTCTGTATATCAGAAAAGTGATCATTGCGTTATCTGAAACGCTAACCTCCTTCAATCTCAGTGAAAATGTCAAGGAATAAAGAGAGCGCAACCTCTTTGTTGGCTGGAGGACCTCTCATAGACACCTTGATGGGGCAGCATGGAGAGAACTGCACGGGTTTTAACATGCAGGTACCCCTGCTTGTTTTCAAGGTGGGATTTTCAAAGGACCCTGGACTGCTCAAATCCTAGTACGTTTCAATGGGAATTAGAGGCTCAACGTGTTCAAGTTTCTAACAACCGCATTGAGACTCCTAGTCATCCCTCCCTCCCGGAACATTCGAGATTGATTTCATTTTAGAAACAATAAACAAATTCAGTCCTGAAATTGCCCTGCGTGCTTTTGTACCCTGCTGCTGAGACACTTTGGCTCCAGGAGTTGGGACAGTTTCCTATTATTGACTTAAAACAAAAACAAAAACAAAAACCGTGCAATTGATTCTTTTTTTTTAATAAAATCACAGCACAGGGTGCAAACATTGTAATAAAAAAACACACACGAATCTATGGCTTGCTCACATAATGCTAAGCTAGGACTATTTTGAACACACCTCTTCATTCGGGGGGGAGACCGGTTTCATACTGCGTCACAGATAGTGTGAGATGATGGCAAAAATGTAGCTCGTTCCCATCTGCTTTAACAGATTATGACTGGCATTTCCCATAGACTTTTTGGACCAGGTTAACTCAAATCAAATCCAAGAATAACAAAAAGAATAGGCTGTCTTTTTACCTGCCAGAGTTTTTTTTTTTGTCTAAGGGCCTTGTTGCATGCAATGTGTTAAATCTGTGCAGTGTTACAGACATGGTAATGTTTAGTTTACCATGATCAGCTGACTGTCAGTTCCCAGCCCGTTCGAGACTCAAGCAAAATGCTGGGGCTGAGAATGACAATTAGCAAGCTGGGTTTGTATTACTTTTGTGGAGCAGTCTGATGATAGGTGAATATGTGCTTTCTTAATACAATCTGAAGATACTTATCCCACAAGATGTCATAACATCACTACAGTATAATCATCACATGTGTTTTACTGCATGAATGTGTTGGACACTCAGGTTTAATGTGCAGTTAACATGTCCTAAGAGTTGCATGTGACATGGACCTATGGGGCAGGAATTGCCACGAGATCCCACTTGTAGAATGTCCTTTCCCCCGTTCTATTCATGGGCGAGATGGTAGGGTCCCACGTAACTAGATGAGTAGAGGTAAAAGGACCCAGACAGGTTTCTATCAGGTCTGTACAGTCAGCAGTTCCCTACTCCTGCCTCCAAATATACCCCCAAACCTGACCTTAGAAAGTCCAGTGAAAGTGCTTCCTTGAGTACCCAAAGGAAAGGAGAGGGAGAAGGCAATGAGACTTGCATTGAAATGATAGCTCAGTCATGCTCATTGTGAATTCTTGACTGATATGTGTTTTTGTGGGCAAGTATCTCCACCTCTTTGCACCTCTATTTAGCCTTTTGTGCTCTTGTCTCTTTTGTGCATTTGATTGTAAACTCTTCAGAATAGGGCTTGTCTCTTACTACTTGTTTGCATAGTAAGGCCCTAACACATGGGGCCCTGTTCCCTACAGAGAGGTACATCCTGTGAATGGTGATATATCAGCATTTTCCCCCTACAAATACCCCTCAGAGTTTGTTCCAATTATTCCAGCTCCCATTACACTTATGGATGCAGAGGTGACTTTCTAGCCAAACACTTTAGAGATTTAAATGCTCAGAGGCTTGTGGACATAAGCACCTAGAATTTAATGTAACTCTAAAATCAAGCTATTCCTAAATTCCCTGCTTCTGGAGATATATAAATAACCCTTCCTACCTTAACCAGGGTTGGTGCAACATGGTCAATACATGGGTTCATATAAGACTCAACCATCCATCTAATTTACGAGCAGAAAATCCAGCAATCATTCATTCATTAATAATGCACACTTTCTATAAATAATATTGATCAGAAAATCTAACTTTGTCCAGAAACATTAGCACCTAGACCTCTGTTTGGTTTGTGCACAAAGGCACACGACAATCGGAACAAGTGAAAGATATTGATGTTGCCTAGGAATGTCAGGAAATACTTGCATCTCATCACAAAACACTACATCCTCACTACACCACTGCTTAATAGTGGTGTCAACCCCCCCACAAAGGGCCTCTGTTGGACCGAACTGTTGTGTTTGGTCCTACACTTCCTTAGGGCAGGATACAGCATAGTGCTATTTCGAATTGCCCACGGCCAACAGGACAGAGCTGATTCCTACCCCATATACCTTGTATTGTGTAACTGTAAATCACTGGGCGCATCTACACCAGATGCTACTGCACAGTTGTTACTGCACATTTATGCAGCACTTGTATTAGCAAATACTAAATAGCACCGGCAAACTTTTTTTAGGTGATGCTACTGCACAGTAGCCTAATAGTACTGCACAGTAACATATTAGCACTGCCTGTGCTGTGACACACTCCTGTGCAGTATTTTTCAGCTACTGCACAGTCAGCATCTCATGAGGACACGCTCACCCTGTTCTTTTGTGCTCTATTTCCCTTCCCTCATTTTTTGGCTGATGTTTTTGGATTGTAAACACATGAGGCATGATCTCTTACTTTTTACTTAAGCAAACCCTTGTAGAAGGTCCACCATTGTGGGCACTGTGGTTTGCTTCTCCAGGCCCATGTGATATAGCATGCAGGCTTTGCACAGATTTCTAACAAAGCCACTCTGTACTGTATATAGTATAAGAAATGTGCAAATCTAGGCAAAACAATAAGCACTGCTGTTTCGTCACCACCCTTTAGCATCTTTTGAGCTTACATCAGAGTCTTTTAAAGAAACCATGACCATTCTTGTCCCTTTTCCCTCCTGCACACAGCTTCTTCTCCAGAACATAGGCACAGACAGAAGTGACCAAACAGAAATGCACAGCTGCAGAGCGCTCTAAAAGGGCCCAATCCAGCAAAAATCAGAACCCACGTGCAGGAAGCGGCGTGAGTTACAATGATCCCCTGGACCCACCAGAAATTCATAGTTGGGTATAGGGGGCTGGCAAATCCAGCTGCCGTTTAGAGCATTCTGCAGCCATGTACTTCTGTTTGGTCACAGCTATAGAGCGCTTTCAGGAGCCAGATCAGGCAAAAATTGTCATTTCTACCTGTGCCTACAATTTCCTCTAACTCCTGCAGCTAGTTTTCTGCTTCTTTGCTCTTCTCCCTTTGTGTAAAATATCAGCGAGAGATTGCTTCTTTTATAACGTTCATTTTCCTTTTTCAGGGGACATCCCTCCACATCAGCCTCATCTGTTAATTGAAGTCCCCCACAAGGGGCTCTGATCTTTATTTACTATCTCATGTAAATAAAATGGTTCTTCTTGACAGTAGCCAGCTTTATCCAAGCTGTTCATGTGAAGAGAGGCCTATAAAGATTTAACAGTCCTCCATTATTAACCTTGTGTCACCTCCCTTTGAACTTTCAGTTAAATATGGAGGTAACAGACAGCAGAGAAAGCAGACCAAACTCCACAATCAAAAAGGAATGTGCAAATTCATATAAATATTCATATCAAACAATTAGCATCAAACAGAATTCATAAGTTGAACCAAGACTGATTTTCCAGCTCGTCGCAGATGGGTACCAGTCATGTGTTACATCAACAACTGAAATATGTAAAATCTCCGGAAAGAAAGAGCACCATCAAAAAAAATCTGAATGTCTGACAGATCTGGTATTTTAGACTCATACAGGAAAGCGCACAAAAATCATGTTCTTCTGAAATGCCAAAAACAAAATATAGTCGTCATCTACTTACAAGTTTTGTCCTATTGAGATTTGCTTTGTGTTCTTCTAGGCCCAGTAAGTCGAAAAGTAACCTCAGTTCCCTTCCTCCCAGTCCTTTCCCCATCACTATCAAGGGGGGTTTTCTGATCAAACCCAATGTGAGTAGGACTGAGACCCACAAATGTTCATAAGGGGCCAGAGCTGAAGGCCATGGAAAGACTCTTATTGATTTCCTGGGGCTTTGTTTCACTGGCAGCACTGTAATTTTGCCCTTGGGAAGATCAGGCCTTAATTTATCTACAGTTTCACCCAAGTTACTGTTTGGAGCAATACCACTAATTAGATCTGCGCTTTCTTATAATAGAGCATGAAGGACTGAAAACCCCCATATTTCTTAATGTGAAGAGATTAACTTTATGTAAACATATTCAATTGACAGAAATAAAATATTTGGTTCAATATCAGATGCCAAAAATTTACTATAACATACTTTGAATGACTTTTATAATATGTAGTGGTGGAGTTGCAGAAGGGGAGGGGAGAATCTGCTAAGTGAAACACTTAGGAGTGCCTGCATAATGGGGTCTGTTCCATTAAATAAACTCAGGGTTTTTTAGAGAATAATAACAAACATAGTGTCATGATGCCCTAGGGAGACCAAAGCCACTCATCTAACAGCCAAGACAGATTTTCACAATATTGTTTCGTTCCATACGTTTGATCATCTTAAAATGTTTTCAGAAGTTAAAACTTTCCTTTCTGAAATGTCTTGTATGCAGTAAATCATGTTTATATCAGCTGTAAACAAATCTTCACTGAATATATAAAATTAATGTCTAAGTGCAGAGAACAAAAATAATCACTTGAGAAGTGTTTAAGGTGAAATCAAGATAGGATTGCAAATCTTCTAGTGGGAAACACATCCTGATGATGGGAGCTGACACTCAAGCTGCTTAAGACACCTTCTGGATCTGTTTTAAAAATTGCATATTAACCACTTCAATAATAAACACAGAGATTATGAGTATGTAATAAAAGAAAATCTGTTGAATTTTTCACTTGATACCCCTAAGCAGGACACATTTATTTCATTCAAAAATGCACTGTTGTTGACTCTGTAATGCGATTCAACATTTACTCCTGTGTTAATGATTTTTAGGGATCTTTCCTTTGCCTTCCAATACTGTTTCACGCAATTAAGATTTGTGTGACATATCAGAGGGAATGGAGGTTGGTTTGTTTTTAAAATGTAAGCACTTTATCAAAAGAATTGACATGCACTATTTAATCTCTACAGACCACTTTCCACATGGCCATATATTTTGAAAGTGTAGTAAAATAGCAGAAATATAACTGTAATTTAGCATTCCAAAGGCCTGGCGTGGCATCCCAAATGAATGGTTTTACTCACATATACGACTTTAGCTATGTTTTTAAAGTTTTAGCAGAATTAGATCCTAAACTAGGTACTGATCCTGAAAGGTACTGAGCAAAGAGAGAACGACAGGATTCTCATTTAGCATAATCACTGCTAAGTGTGTTCTGGAACAAGCTCTGAAGTGTTTAGTAATAAATAAGCTCAGTTCAATCCTGCTTCCAAGGGAAATGTCAGGATATATTTAACATTCACTTAATTACACTTTAACCCTTTCTAAAAGTCATGTTAAACTGAGAACTTTGGCTGTTGAAGCGATATTAACCAGAAATATACTCATATGTCACATGTAACTCACCAATGCTAAGGAGAGTAGTGGCTTAATAAGAAACATTAGGTTCTTAAAAAAAGACTTAATTTCTGTTATAGGCTAAAAATGATCCATCGTGTATGACTTATGAGGTATGTAAATAAAGTGCAAGAGTACTTGGTCTTTTCTCAGCTCTTCAGAAAATATGCTTGAGCGGTTCCTTGCACTTTGCAAACAGTAAGGCTTCCATAATTGTTTTAAGATACAATTGTTATATTCTTAAAAAAATCTTTAAAGAGTTGATTTCCCAGAATATTACCAGCAGGCAGACTTCATGGGTTTAGATTGCATAGCAATTGTTGACTAATAGTATGTTCTTTGTAAAAATTAGACAAGAAACAAACTGTTATATGTTTTTGTTGAGATATATTTAGAGAGCTTTCTTATTGTTAAGAGCTTTAGGAACAATAATCAGTGGTATGTCATTCTGGTATTGTTAGCAGAGTCCTTTCTATTGAATTTTCAAGATGTTGTAAAATGAGATTATGTGAGTAGCACCTCTAGACACTTTTTCCCATCATTGTGTTGGTATCAATCGCTGACTTCCACTGTTTCTCCTGGTATTAAATAGAAATGTTGTTTCCCACT
The DNA here is from genome assembly GCF_030867095.1 of Alligator mississippiensis. Taxonomy (NCBI): domain Eukaryota; kingdom Metazoa; phylum Chordata; order Crocodylia; family Alligatoridae; genus Alligator; species Alligator mississippiensis. The sequence goes on from NC_081830.1 coordinate 73,932,988, forward strand.
GCGCTGATTGGAGAATTTATAATGCATGACATAACTGATAACCCTACTGAGATTATGCATTGTAGGATTCTAACTGCAAGAAAAATTTGGACAACAATGTAGGTGGTCACTTGGACTGGGTGACAGAGATTAAAAGAGCATTTGCTGGGATAATTGTTTTAGTTGAGTAAGGAAACAGTATAAATGGATTGTTCATGAGGCTGATCCTTCAGGTTCTAAAGAAATGCAGTTTATTTACATTTGTTGTTGGAAAATTTGGTAAGGTGCCTTCTCTTATGGTGATATGCAGCCTGAAGAAATTGCTTGGATTCCCAGCCTCTCTGAGCACTGGCAGTATTGGATTAAGGCAAGAATCTACACCCTGCTGCAACCCCTGACATTTTGCAAAGAGGAAATGTTAAAAATTCACTGAGGGAATGTGGAGGGGGTGGAAGTTATGTTTCAGACCTAGCAGTAGGCTAAAGAAGCCAGGTTTTTGGTCCTATAATAAAAATGCCAAAATAACGAGTGGTGGGTTTTTGGTTGTAGCTATGTTGGCCTGACTCTAAGGACAGGCAGGCAAGGTTCTTTGAGTAGATGTGATATCTTTTATTAGACCAACTGAGTACCTGGAAAAAAGTTCTTAGCAAGCTTTCAGGCACAGTTACCCTTCCTCAGGCATAGGGAGTTTCTGCTGTTCAGAGACTGGTCTAATAAAAGATACCACATCTACTCGAAAAACTTGCCTGCCAAAATAATGAGTGGGTTTTGAGCCATTACATATGAACTGCCACTGTCTCGGGATATTGAAGGTCAAGGGAAGGCAGTGATAAAATTGCTTGTTTTTTGCCGTCTCAATTAGACCAGGGTAAGGTGGTTTGGTTTTGCAAAATTTCACTGTTTAGGTCTGAAACAAGATTCATGAGGTTGTTTTTGGTCTGTCTGGTATGGGTTATTCAAGCAGTTATATAGTCTCCCATAGTTTCCCCTTTGTCAATGCCACATCTAGCTCTTGGTCTCTATCCCAGTTCCAAAACTTTCTTGGTGTCAGTGCCCAGTCGCCACGTATTTCATTGCCCCCTCCATCTCCTATTGCTACCCACACCTCATGGATTTCTTTCCAATTTCACCTCACCCAATAAAAGGGTAGATAGATAGAGCCTAGCTGCCATACCACATATAAGAGCTGTGTCTCTAATGACATGTGGTAGTTATTCCTGGTGAAGGAAAGTTTGATGCAACTTGGAAGCATGGAAGTTATGCTCCTCTTGTTCCGTTCATCTTGGCCAGTTCCACATGTGTATCCTGGGCAAAGTCAAATGCTACCCCTAGTCTGGCTGAACATGAATCATAGAAAATTAGGGTTGGAAGGGACCTCAGGAGGTCATCTAGTGCAACCCACTGCTCAAAGCAGGACCATTCCCAACTAGATTGTCCCAGTCAAAGCTTTGTCTAGCTGGGTCTTAAAAACCTCCAAAGAAGGAGAGTCCACAACCTCTCTGGGTAACCTGTTCCAGTGTTTTACTACCCTCCTAGTGAGAACATTCTTCCTAATATCTAACTTAAACTTTCCTTGCTGCAACTTGAAACCATTGCTCCTTGTTCTATCATCTGCCATCACTGAAAACAGTGTAGCTCCATCCTCTTTTGAACCTCCCTTCAGGCAGTTGAAGCCTGATATTAAATCCCCTCAGTCTTCTCTTCTCTAGACTAAATAAACCCAGTTCCCTCAGCCTTTCCTCAGAAGTCATGTGTCCCAGCACCCTCAGCATTTTTGTTGCCTTCTGCTGGACTCTATCCAATTTGTCCACATCCTTTCTGTAGTGGGGGGCTCAAAACTGAACACAGTACTCCGGATGTGGCCTTTTGGGGGAATAATCACTTCCCTTGACCTGCTAGCAACACTCCTACCAATGCAGCTCAGTATGCCATTAGCCTTCTTGGCAACAAGGGCACACTGCTGGCTCATATCCATCTTATTGTCCACTGTAACCCCCAGGCCCTTTTTGGCAGAGCTGCTGCCCAGCCAGTCAGCCCCCAGCCTGTACTGGTGCATGGGATTGTTCTGTCCTAAGTGCAGGACTTTGCCCTTGTCATTGTTGAACCTCATGAGATTTCTTTTGGCCCAGTCCTCCAATCTGTCTAGCTCTCTCTGAATCCTAGCCCTATCTTCCAGCATATCTACTACTGAGGAGCTGCTTCTCACATTTTTCCAGACACTAAGGCTAGGAAAAGAAGTTACACATAAACCAGTTTAAGTGATCAGAAACTGGTTTAAACCTGTAACAGAACAAAAGCTCAGTGCACATAAACCCATTTCAAAATGGCTGAAACTGGTTTAAGATAAATCTGGTTGAATGTAGAATCAGACTTAGCTGATTTGGGTCAAGCCAGTTTATGAAACTTTTGCCCCAGACCCTTTCCTGGTTCAAGTTAAATCACAGTCCCCCAGTACCCCAGCATGCTTTCCAGCCCCGTACTGCTCCAGAGAGCTGGCCACACCCCTCTGCTCCTTAACTGGAGCAGTGAGGCCTAGCTGACAATGGGATGGAGTGGCAGGGCAAGCCTAGCTGGGGATGCAGGGTATACCGGGGAGGGGAGGGAGGACTGCTCCCCCTTCCCCCCCAGACAAACCGCAGCTGATGTCTGGGACCAGGGTGGGGGGTTAAACACCCCTTCCCTCACTCACACTTGCTGCTGGCTGCAACAGTGAACTATAAATCCCAGAGGCACCTGGAAGCAGGAAAAGGAAATGATGAGCAACCTGCAGAGTCCGGCTGCTGTAATTCTAGACTGTAAATCCCAGAGACCTCTGGGGCATTAGGAAAAGGAAGTGAACACTCAGTCAAAGAGCCATGCATGTGTCCCCCAGATTCTGGCCTGAGCCACTGCAGGTATGTGGCTGCAGTTCCTAAATCAAAGGTAAATGTCTGTTCCCTTCTGTTTCAATTTAATCTGTGCAGTTTAGACTAGCCTGCAAAGACTTAATTGACTCAGCCTCAGGCTTTTTAATAGTCTGTACCTATCAGAGCTCTTCATCTACCTAGCTCTTAGTGCTTTTATCTAGGAGGCAATTAAGCCTAGAGTGTGGTCCTCCATGTAGTGGTTAGGGTTTTAGTAGTTCCTGCAGTTTTTGGAGCACTTATGTAATTTTTTTCAGTAGTAAAAGCTGCATAACAGCTCCCAGAAAGAGCCTGAGTAGATGAAGACAATAGAGTAAAAACAGCTGACTAGCTGAAATCTGTGTGGGACACAGCTACTATTGTGGTTACTGTGCACAGCGGGTGCACCAAGAATATTTCACTGGTGTTGAAAGCATCTATCCATTCCCAAGGTATTCCCTGTCTTTAAAATGTGAGGCTTTGTGGGTATAATGAGGCATGTGCTTTTCTACAGGCACATCTGCTGGGCCCACTTCTGAATATTTTGCCTCAATTCCAAGCTATTCACTAGAATGGAAAGACAGAATTATGGTAGGAGGATTCCTCTAACCTAAATATTTGGCTAGTAAGTGTCCATTTCCCATTCAAAAACATGGAGCCTGTGGTTTTTTTAAAACCATTTCTGCCAGGAAATAAGGTAATGCCTTAAGAGACAGTTACTTTTTCCTCCCCTGGAAAGAAAGACAAAGAGTCATTTAGCTGAATGTTTGGAGGGCTAGAGAAAAGGTCATGGCAGAACTGTTTGTACTGCTAGGGGCCCTGATCAGAATGGGGACTCTGTGGTACTCGGTTTGTACAAATACATAGGAAAGAACAATCCTCTCCATGCTAACCCTATAGCCTGAGTAGTATCAGGATGCTTAGCTCAGCTCCCAGAGTGGAAGCCCAGTGCTGAGTTAGGCCCTGAAGTTCCCTCCGAGATGTGTAGGGAGAATTAGGGGCATAAGAACGGCAGTCACAAGAGACAACATACTAAGTGGGGGGCATCTCAGCAAGCCAATAATGAATACTGAAGGGAGGGAGGTGTCTGAAATCCTGGCTCTGTCCTGGATTTAGGTCTGAGTCTGGTCCTTCTAAGAGACTAGGGCTCACAAACCAAAATCCCCTCCTGCACTTCAGTGCCCCTCTGGACCTATGACTGCTTCACAAATGTCTTTTACAACACAGCCAGTATGGTTGTACTGGTTGTACTGCCACCCTCCTTTGGCACAATGGCCTACTGGTTAGCATGCCCACACAGGAAGAGATTTGACAGCACAGCTCTCCTCATCCTTACAGGGCCATTTCCTAGCTCTTAGGAAAATGCTGGGCTGGGCTAGAAGCACTCTTTTTCCGTTCAAGCCATGCCCCAGGTATGCAGGATTCATGGTGTCAGGACTGAGAGCATGCTTCTGTAGTCCAGGCAAAGGAGAGACCTGGAACTTCCTTGACAACATTTAATCCAGGCCTTCTGTGTCCTGGCTGAGTGCTCTGACCACTAGGCTGTTGTATAAAATGTGGGCACTACCACCCTCCTTCTCTGCCTGTGCTTTTGAATGAAAGTGGCCATAGCTGGTGTGCTTGTGCTGGACTCCAGGTCATCAGTGCAGCACTGAGCACTACTACTAGGGCTATTTTATTTATTCAGTTATTTATTTTTGGATCTGGGCTCTTAATGCACCAAGGTTTAGTTCTCTAGGTTCAAACACAAGAGAAGCTTCTACCCAAGTCCTTGCAGTTGGAGATTGGTTTCTTACCCTGAACATTTTCAGTCATTGTCTTGTTTTAGGTTAACTTCTTCCAGTTGATTGTGTCAAATTCACTTCTAAATTCTGCTGCTGGGAAAAAGCAAGCCGCTGGAACAGAGAAATTACATTCTTTGCTAGACATAAGAGGTGAAATTGCAGCAGTTAGAGTTGTTGTAATGCAAAGGCAGGCGCTTTATCTTTCATATGCTAACCTTTACAAAGGGACTAGTTTGCTAAATGACTGCATTATTCTGCTGCACACCCCAGCCCAATTAGTGTAGGGCCGCTTGGATTCTAATTGGGCCTGACACGTGCCTGTTTAAAGAGATTCCCCAGGAATTAAAGAGCTACTTCCATAGTTTGACTTGGCTAGTGATGCGAAACATGACACGATTCTCAGAATTTTCTGCACTTACCATGAAACAAATATGCCACAGGTATCAAGTGGGCTTTGTTTTTGGGCTATAATCATATTACAAATTGAACATTTCCACATGTGCATGCTGGCAAATCTAGCCCCAGCTATCTCATATGTATCTGCCCCAAGGTACAGATGCTAGGGTCTTGACATAGCATAATAAAGATATATAAATATATATTTTCCACATTACGTTAGCACATGCTAATGAAATTAAGGAATAAAGGCCTTAAAGAAGCAGCTGTTAGAAATTTTCTTCAATCCCAGAAAATCAGCTTCTTAATTACTGATAATTTAGCATCAAAATGTCCATTACCTCTCTTCCCCCACAAGACTCTCCCAATTTAGAGCCTTATTTAAGACATACAGAGGAATTTTAAGGGTAAGTGTAGCATTTCATCATTTCTCTTTAACCTTTCTGGAATTAATTAATTTTAAAATATAACAGGAAAAAGGAGGGCTCATTTTTTTAAGATATGACATCTCAGAGCCTTCAATTCACCATTTAATTCTGTTCAACACTATTCATTTAATACTATTAGATATGAAGAGCAGTAAAATTCAGCAAATGGCATGAAAGCAACGTATATAGCCCCTTTTGTCATAAAGGGTTCCAAAGAACTTTCTGAATACATGTATAGGTTGCATAAGTTTATATCTTTACTCACCTTGGAAGTGCTGCCACTTTTGGAGTTCCAGAGAGGGTACACCAGACCTTCTTCCAGCTCTTAAAAACAAGAAACAAAGGATTCTGGGTTCAATCTAGCTGACCTCAAAATGTATTTGCCCCAAATGAACTTGCAGTAATGGAGAGGACCATAAACTTTAATGACTATGAGTAGTCTGAGCGTCACTTTTACCCCTTATTTAAATGCTGTTTTGATTAAAATCTCAATATTGGGAAAATGGCAATGTTGGATGCATTATAAGTAAAAGAAAACAAATATGAAGGGAAAAAGTACTAATGAACATGTTCTTTTTTGTTGTAATTTTTCTTCCTTGCTTTAGTAAGTGAGTCTTAATTGCAAAGTTCAGAGCGTGCTGCTGCTCGAAGCATCTTTTATACTGAAACCAAGAATGAAATAACATGGCCCTTGGAAGTCACGCACTGTAGGTCCACTCTAAAGCCCACAATGGGGATGGGAAAGAAAACGTTTTTGGCTGGGCTTCCAAATACATTTAAACTCTGATTGGGCTTCTGGCAAAGTTACACAGTGTCTGACATAAAGAAGGGTTCACCCATTTGGTATTGGCTGGGGTTGGGTTTGTTTAATGATTCCTTACTCAAAGCATCTTTAAAGGGAATGAACATTGCCGCACCACTATGTAGCTGACCAGTAAAACCACAAATGAGACTTAATTTCTTGGGAAAGCAGCTGGCTATGGTGAAATGATCCAGTATTTTGCAGCCATTCCATGTATAAATAGAGAGAACTGACAGAAAGTTTTAAAGTTCAAGACATACATGAAATAACTGGCCAAAGTGAACTTCTCAGCACACCAGAATTGTCTCAAATGTTCTCATAATAACCTCCCCTCCAATTACTCTGCAAATGGGACTGTTTTAAAATATTAAATAACTTTATACACAAAGACCAAGATCCTCAAAAGGTCTTGAGGATCTGAGCCAAAGTGAAACATTGATTATTCAGCCTCTCACTCTGGTAGCTTGCCACATTCTCTAGTTGGTGAAATGAAAGGGAAATATGCAAGTCTTCTGTATGATAGTCTATGTGACACTGGAATTTTTTGCTGCCATATGAAAACCTCCTATTTTTGAAGGAGAAAGATCCAGAAGGCATGCTTAAAAGTAGCTTTGTGAACGACTTCTTAGCAAAAATAGAAATAACAAGTTTTTGGTTACACCATCTTCCCTTTTTTGGACATGTGAAATTGTTCATCTCTGTGGGCTGCATTAAGGAACTTAAAACACAGATGATGATGTGATTATTAGAGGAGTGGGGGGGGGGCGGTCGTTTTGCTTTTAGCTACTCAAATGAAACTGCCCAGATTAATTTGTTTTGTTAAGTTGCCCTTCTATGCACTCTGACACTGGAAAAAAGTAATGGAAGTCAAGATCCTTCCAAATTGATGGAAGGAAAAGTGAATGAAGGCTACTAGATACTTCAGAGGAAAGTTATGCATCTGCTGTCACCCAAACTTGAGGACTCCAACCAAAATGCCCAGCTATATTAATGGTATAAAGGCACTAGTGGCTTCTACATGGTAACCCAATGGCTTCTGTGTTTTGTTATAAATCTTCTATTTGGTTTGTATCCACTGAACATTTTGGCTTTTTTCATTATCCCACAAAAGCTAGTAACACTTAAAAGAACACCTTTACAATTAAGTTTCTTAGAAGAGTGATCAGATACAACCAAAACTGCTGATTTGTCTTAAACTGAAATGACTATACACTGGAGATGGGGTGGGGAGTATCTGCACCCCATGGTGATGAGATACTACATCACCATGGGGTGCAGAATAAGGACCTCGGTATAGCCCAAAAACTAAATGAATACTTCATTTTTCCATAAGGATGAAAATATATATGAGGACAATGGTATGGTGTCTAATGGGAATGATGAGACAGTAATGGAAAAGACCACATCTGAGGTAGAAGCAAAACTTTGATTGATTACTGGAACAAAATCAGGAGGGCCCAAACAATCTTCATCCCAGAATATTGAAAGAATTGTTATGTGCAATAGCAACTACTGTAGCAAAGATCTTCAGTGAATCTATCAGTACAGAGATAATTATAACCAAAGAATATTTTGAGCAGTGCCTGTTTGGGTTTTTATTAAAGACTCAAAAAACTGCAGGCTTACTAGTTTGCCTTGAACATGCTGCAAATTCTTAAACACTGAAAGAAACAATAACTACTAATGAATGACAGAGGTAAACAGAACATGGGACAATGTACTTTTATCCAAAGAAGGTCATGCCAGACCCATCTAATATTCTTGTATAACAGAATAACTCAGTTATGGGCAATGCAATGGACCTAATCTAACTAATCTGAAGAAAGCATTTGACACTGTGCCTCACAGGAAGTTATTGGCTAAAATGGTAAAGATGGGAACTCACAACACAATCATACAGTGGATAGGGGTTTGGTTAAAAGGAAGGTAGTGTAGAAAGGAGAGTTTATCTGATTGGCAAGAGATTACAAGTGGTGATTCTCAGGGATTAGTCTTGGTACCAATCCTGTTTCATATTTTCATTAGTGCTCTTGATGCAAGAAACAGATATGTGTGCTTATGAAATCTTTGGATAAAGAGGATTAGATTATCACACGGGACGTGTCTACATGAGATACTACATCACCATGGTGATGAGGTACAGCAATGTAGCTCGTCACTATGACGACATAGCATCAGTGGGCACTAACTGTGATACTGCTGCTACTGCACAGTAGCAACAGAAACAACCCCTGCACCACCAGGACTGCGCAGTACTGGCAGGTACTGCACAGTCATTTAATACTTGCTAAATTAGTACTTGCTAAAATATTACAGTGGGGCGCCTACAGAAAATGAAAACATCTTGTGGAGTACTACAAAAGGTACGAGAGCTATAGTACCAACTGCAAAGTTATGCATTTAGGGACTTATGCAAGAGGTTCACCAGTGAATGATAGGGAATTTGTTATGTAATGTATGTTCAGATGATGCTAGGAAGAAAATTCCTATAGAGGGGCCTCAGAGTTTGGGGGAATGGGAGAAAAGAGAGACCTGGCTAAATTGGTTGATACTAGGATAACCATGAGCTGCCAGTGTGATGTGCACAGTAGAAATTAAAATAAGGACATCATAAATTAGCATAATGTTAAATGAAGGTTTCTAACCATTAGAGGAGTGAAGTCCTGGAGTTGTCTTCCAAACAAAGAAGAAGGAGCTTGATAAGTCTAAGGACGTTATAAAGTGATAGGATGGAGTTGTCCCTGGAGCAGTAAGCAGTGTGTGATATGTAGCTGTGTGTGTTTGGTATTCCCATGAAGGGGCTGAAAGGAAGCTTGGTCTCTATGTAAGTAGCTTGCATGTGTAAGGGGTCTGGATGTCCCTGGTGTCTTCTGGTCACCTGCTGGGCACAAGAGAGATTTTCTCTTTCCTGGAATGTACTTTGGGTTCTGAAGCATTGGCGATTGTCCGCAGTTAGCTGAGACAGTGCCTGGGGTGCACTGGTGATCCTAATGGGGCTGTGAAACCATCCTGATGTCTGGCTGGTAAGTCTTAGTCATGTGCTCAGCATCAAACTAAGCACCAGATTTAGGTCAAGAAGGAATTTCCTTCCACATCAGGTTGGGGATTTGTGGGGTGGGGGTTGTCTTCCTCTGTAGGGTGAGACATGATTCGTAGAGCTACCTGAACACGTTCATGTTAGGTCATAACGTCCAAGAGACTGCTCCTGCATGGAGTATTGTAATGGGGACTGCATTTTGAAGACTTTCCCAACAGGCATCTATCCAGGCCCACAGAGATAGCAGGTGAAGAGCCATGTCAGGAAGCTGGCCTAATAAAAGTTGGTCTAATAAAAAAGTTGTCTAATAAAGAAGTCGGTCTAATAAAAGGTATCATCTCTGAACCAAGAGATCTAGATTTTTGCATGTCAGGAAGCCTACACTCTGCCACCTGTGGTGCCTGTGCTGCTCTTGTAGTGACACTGTAATGCAAAGTACATAAGCAGCATTTGAAGCAAAAACTCACCTTCTCCCTCCTATACAACAGCCTTGAGCCACAGACATAGTTGCCCTCCCTCTTGCTTGTTCTCCTGTCCACAGCATGCTTTCCTAATTGGTTTCCCTGTGGCCACACTTTAACAAGAAGGTGCTTTCAGTCCTGCCTGATCTGTGGCTTGAGGATTAGGCTGCTGTTCTGTGAAGCAGGAGATCAGAGCTCAAACCCTCTTAGAGGGAGGTGAATCTAGGATGGGTCTCTCAGGTTTTCTCTCTCCCTTAAATATTGGGCTAAAGGTGGCAACCTCCCTAACTCAGTCTGGTGTCAAGTATTCCCTAGTTCAGTGGCTCTCAAACTTTTTGGACTCGAGGGACCCCTCACTGGACTCGAGGCACCTCTCCACAGCTTCTGTGAACTATGTGGCATCTCATCTCAAAACATAATTTATATATTGCAGTGTTTACCACCTTGCAGAGGGGCCGGGCTGTGAAGGTCAGGAATTGTCCAGGCAGGGACCTGCATTTATTTGCTTAATTTATCCATCTCCTAACACCTTGCTCATTTCCTCACAGCTCACTGACACCATTCAGAAGATCTGGTGGCACCCCAAGTGCTCTGGCATCCTGGTTGAGAATCACTGTCCTAGCTAGTTGTGATTTTTGGCTGTTTACAATTAACGGGCTTTATGAAGCACTGCTGCGCATCCATGGCAAAAAAAAAAAGGGAGAGAGATAGAGAGACTCCGAGCATAAAGGGACTTAAATGTCTTTGGAGTAGTTATGAATTGGTTTTGAAAAATGTTTGGTAGGAATAGCCTTAGTGTCGTAGAGCAAAACTGTGGACTTGAGTGCATAACACATTTAAGTGTTACACACAATTCAGGCTATTACTGGAGGAGGGGGGTAGGGGGGAAGGATATAATTCTGGGTGACTTAGAAACCTAAAAACTCTGCGCGGCATCTGCAGTGAGATAGATACATAAAATTCTGCTTTGAAAAGCTGTTCGGGAGCCTTTTGAGCAAATGATAACCCAATCCTAGGCTCCCCAGTATTCAAACAATAAGAGCCAAATGCAAATTCATCTCTAAAGTGCTCTCTTCCCCAGGTTTCAGTGTCTAAATCACTACATATAATCCTAATCTGCTCTATCCTACAGCTACCAACCCCCTTGGATACTTATCGACAGACCTTGTTGCCATGCTGGCTTTTTGAGCATGCTCTAAAGGGCTCTATCAGGACAAAAAAAAAAAAAAAGAGCAAATAGCTTTCCTGAATTGGTAAAGTGTACGTGTTGTCAGAGCAAGGAACATACAAGTCTATGAGCTGTGGTGCCAGATGCCCAGTGAAAGAGTCGTCCATTTCCTTAGGTGCACTTGGATCACACTCCAAGGAAAGATGTATAGTTTTTCCTGCTAAGCAGCTTACCTCCCTGAAACCTTTGAGAATGTTAGCTTTGATATCAGTGAGGCAATGATTTCATCCACTCTCCCTCCACCTAGTATGCACTAGATGTGCTTCATTTCCATTGTCATTTGCTTACTACCTTCCCCTCGTCTCTTTGGCTTCTGAGTTAACATTTATCTTGGCCTCAGGGGGCTCCCTGTTCCCCAGTTACCTTAGCACTGTCCTCTTTGATTTGCTTAAACTTGAAATTCATCTATGCCTCTTCAAGCTGGTCAGGAGGAAACACAGCCTTGGACCTGATATCACTTGTGATTCCTTGAAGTAAAACATCAAAAATCTGCTTTTTGGAGCACAAAGACCCATTTGGTACATCCAGGGGCTAATTTAGGTGCTTAAATATGGGTTTTAGTACTTGACTTTATAGACAGACATTTTTTAAAATTAGGGAGCAGCACAAATCCTAATGCCAATGATTTTGCCATTCATTTAAGTCAATATTCCTTAAATACTCTTGTTTAAAACATAGTTTGTGGTTGGGGTACACCTGGCTCTGTGCCATTCTGTGCAATGTCTTCAAGTGACTTTAACCCTGTATGCTTCAGTTTCCCTTCTGTAATACAAGTGTAAGATGTCTACTAGCCAGGGCGGGGGGGAGGGTGTTTTGAGACAGAGGCCTGAGCTCTAGCCTGCTGACAAGAGTCTTTGGAGCAGGTTCTAACTCATTTAGAAGCGCACTCAGATAACTGGATGGAAGATGCTAGTGAAATGCCAAGTTCCATTGTTATCATTATTCTTGCCCATCTACACCGAGAGCAGAACATGCCTAACCCTGCAGATCACCACCGATAAAGGAAACACCGTGCCTCAACCTAGACAAAAACAAAATGAGTAGAAAAGATCCCTTCAGTTTGGTAATCCTTTATTTTTTTAGTTGATCCTCCCATAGTAATGTACTGAAATGCGTAACAGTTACATTGTACAAAGCATTTAAAGAAAGTACCTCAACTTGCCAATTATTTTAAAATGAGATTATAAACAAAAGGAAAAGAAATCTGGTCCCTTGCTAAAGGGCAAAGAAAACCCCCAAAACAAAACAAAAAAAAAACCTGAATACAGTCTGTTATTTATTTATTTTTTTAACATAAGTTTGGAACACTTCATCTTACAAATAGGATTAACATGAACATAACATCACACAAGCTCGCAGACAACCAGCTTAAAATATTGGGTACAGCTTTAATCAGAAGAATCATGCTTTCATGAAGAAATTATAACTGTTTATACAATTGAATCAATTTAATGTATTACAAAAAAACTAAGTCACCTCTATTAGTTATTTAGTTTCATTAAAAGGAAAAAAATAAAATAAAAGAGGAATGTAAGAAAATTTCAAACACTGTTTTGCACTCCCATATACACAGATCAGTTCATCTCACTTGTTTTGAAGTACACGGGTGCCTACATCATGAAGAAGTAGTGGGGGACTAGAGCAGTGCTGTTTATTATAGGAACAGTGCTATTTTAATCAACAAACAATTGTTTGCCAACAAATAAATACATGGTACACACAACACAAAGAAGAAATCAGAGGGGGGAAAAAAGAAAACAACACAAAATTGCGACATGATTGTCTAAAATTAAAAATGTCATTACAATGATTTGGCAAACATTGAACTAGTGGTACTGTAGATGAACATGTTCTCTGACAGAAATATCTGAATGGCAAGCTTTTGGAGTGGTGAACATTCATAGTTTACAATATACACAAACCTCTTATTTACTGTTTCTCTTAGTTCTTTTTTTTCTATCTTTTTTCTTCTTTTTTTCTTTTTTTCCCTTTTTACAATGCACTTAAGAAGGCAAAAGGAATTACGGAGAGGACAAAATATTCCCTGTTATCAGTTTCTACATTAAGGATGGATAGTGTGCATTTGACAGAACTACTTTCTTTCTTCAAAGGGTTAAAATGCATAAAGCTTTAATGAAGAGGATTTGTACATAAAAGCAACTGTTCCCAATCCTGTGTCAAACTATCTTATACAAAAAGAAAAACGATTCAGTTTCTACTTTAAAGGAGTGCCCATGTGTGTATCAATGCAGTCTTAACCCTTTTGCCCCCACCCCCTGAACCGGGTGAATTGGAAGACACTTTTTCCCGGCCCTGGTTTACATAATCCATTGAAACCTTTTTGTTTAAGTCGCATTGATCCTCCAGAAGTCAGCAGCTGCCTTTGCTGTGCAAAACAAAATATCGAGAATAAATAGTTTCTTTCTTTTTAAAATTATTCAGTTTAAGGTCATCAGACTTTAAATGAGTGACCCTACAGATTTATAAGGCATTCTGCTCAGCAGTCTTTTAAATAGTCATATATGAAAGAGCCATGCTACTGTTTTGGACTTGGTCCCATTCTTGGTTAGCTTTCACAATGTCATACGTGACTAATGGATTGGATGGCGCTGGCTTCTGCGGCAGCTCTTGCCATACTGTGCCACACGTTGGGAGAATTATGGGATGCAGAATGGATGGAGTCCTTGTCAGAGAGAGAGAGCATCATAGCGTATGCCTGAATGAAGACAAGAGAGAGAAAGGGTGGTAAACACTCTTCAGAAGCCACCGACTTGAAATCAAACAAAGGCCCCCATAGGCAGCCAGGCTTCTATCCAGGCCCTAGATGGTGTCTTGTTTTCAATTTATTTATGCAACATCTATTAGGTAAGGCCTCCTCCAACATGTCCTCAGACCTATTTCACCCACTAACAGAAATAATTCTTTGCATTTTTCATCTAAGGCTCACACAACTTCCAATGTATTCAAAATTAATCTAACCAATCACATCACCTTTTCCTTCAGATTCTATGCACAAGAATTAGTTGTATCAATTCTCAAGTGCTATATAAGCAATGAAAATTATTATTCTACTTACCTGGTGCTATGAATATGTATTTTCTGAATAAATATATATTTACTGAATATTACAGCATATTATACTTTGTTTGAACCTTTCATTGCTTTCAGTCTGTTATGAAGGCATACAAATTGCATAATTACCTGGGATATTTGAAGATGGGAATGTAGTTACACTCCCTTTTTATTATATCCAAATCTTAAACCTTGGGACTGATATGTCAGCCCACCCAAGCACTGCTGAACAGAACAGTGTTGTGGACTTAGTAAGCAAAGCCTTTAGGAGATGATGCTACCTCAGCCAACAAAACAGAAGAGAGAGAAATAATCCTCTTGAGCTATGCTAAGCTGTGATAATACATTTGGCCAAGTTCTGTTCTCAATGGTCTTAAAGCCCATGTTAGCATCAATGAGCTCATGTTGGTTTATGTAAAAGCAGCATATCTGTGATGCAATTTCTGCATATAGTATGCAGGTGCACACTACACAGTAATAGTTCTAATTTAGATCTTTAGATATCACGGATATCTCTAGACATCATCTAGATATCATGGGAAACTCAGGTGTTATATATAAAGGAGCATTGTCCTCCAAAGTCAATGGAGCATCACTGAAATACAACACCTGAAGATCTGGTCCCCGATACCCCAGAGAACACAGCGTGGGGAGACAGAACGTTCCGAGCTGACTCCTGCTCTGGAGCACAATCTGGGACTTTACCTGGGACTTCGATTTCCTGTACAGTGGTTGCTTTAGGTCCTCTGGCAGGTGGGGAGTATTAAAGGCTGCCAGTTCAGTTTCATTGTACTGGTTTTCTTCCATTTTCCTCATTTTGAGGCTATCTGTGAAGTGCCTTATGTGGTCCAAAGCTGATAGTCCAGTCTTATTATACTCATCGTCTTTATACCTACAAAACACAACAGAGATTACAAACATGTAAATAACAATTCCAGTAAAAGGCCTCTTCTTTTCCCAAGTGTAAAACTACTGAAAGACAATTCTCATTCACCTAAATCTACCATAAACTCATTTCACCAAAACTCATGAAAGCTGCAGGACTTGTCCAGCAGAAAGGGTACCAGAGAGGATTTCATAGGCCTGTATGCCATTTCTACCTTTCCTCAGCTACTGTGGACAAGTCAGTTTAACCAGGAGCTTCAAATATGTCAGTACCTAACTTCCACTGAAATCAATCAAGGGTCTAGACCTTTACCTCTGTGTTCCCAACCATCCCCTGTTTTGTCTACTTAGACTGTAAGACCTTTGGGGCAAAACTTTCTCTTACTCTTTGTTTGTACGGCACCTAACTCCTTGGAGCCCTGATTTCTACTGGACCTCTAAACAGTACTTCAATGTAAACCCTAATGTCCATGTGAAAACGTCTTATGCTATGAAATGTATACATAGAAATAATTCCTTCTTATATAGACATCAGCCATTTTTCTTTGTTCAAGCTGTGTTTTATGGGCTCAGTTCTGGATGGTGCTAACAAAAGATGCATGCAGGAGAGTCTGAAGTTAGTAGTACTGCAGTGCAGAAATCTATTGCCTCTATTCTAGTCCATCTGTAGCATGTGAGCAGTAGTAGCCAGGAACACAGGTATATTCTATGTATTTATATCTATGTGTACCCTGATGTGATAGTGTCTGCTCCTCATAATGTCCAGTGCAAATTATGTGTGCTCATAAACGGAACAGAGTCCGTGAAGTAGCTGAGGATAGGGCTTGTGTCAGCCAAAATATTGTGAGCAGAGGATTAGCTTAGGGGAGTTTTCCTGTGGCCTCTCAGAGTTTTGGCATTGAAATTCTTGCCTAGATTTTTGTTTTTGTCTTACATAACTGATTGTACCATTTAAAATACTAGGAAGGAACCAACCTGCCAGGGGAAGTCTTGCAATTCATATCCAAAGTACTTGTTTCCTCATAGTCATCCTCAGGGGTTCCTTCATGTATGGTACTTGAAGCAGGTTCTTTGCCCGCCTTCGCTGCAATATCACTTTCTTCATCCTCTTCATCCATCATTACTTCATCTTCTGCCTCTTCATCATCCAACAAGTCGGAGTTCTGACTCGCCCCCATGGCTTTCTCATCCTTGAAGTGGCTGCCATTCATTCTAAAAAAAAAAATCAAAATCAGTGGGTCAATCAATCACCAGCCTTTTGAAATAAAAAACCCGAGAAAATCATAGAAGATTGATCCAAAAAAGAATTAAAACACGCGCTTTCCCCCTGCCAGTGGAGTACTGTCATTTCCAGTGTGCTTTTTAGTGATTTGTACTGTTTAGATTCAAATATAAATTCCATATTTGTGAAGAAGCCTTTTTAAAAATCAATGGGAAGATGTGGCCCAAGCAATAAAGGATTCCACCCCAACCCTTAAAAGGCTACATCAGGGCCTAGTCTGACACTTAGGAGGCATATTCTTCCAAATTTTCACTGACTTAATTCCTTTTGCTTGTACTCCTACACCTACCCTAGGCATAGTAACCCAATGACTTTGAACAGGTGCTCTTAGGGCTGAAGACCCTTGAAAACCAGGCCCAATTTTTTTTTTTAAATTGTGCCTGATACTGCATTCACAATTTTGCATCCTAAAGTAGATGCACATACAATTCCTTGTGCAAGTCATTTTGTGTCAAGTCACCTACCATCCATTGAGAAACAGCACTACCTGTCTACACCACAAGTCCAAATGGGTGCATCTGTGGGTACAAATAACCGTGACTTCAGGTTTGTGCCCACAGTTGTTGGGGGCTGAATTGAAACGGCAGTGGTGATATCAAACAAGGCCCCTTAATTCTCCATATTTGATGCAATGTTTTAAGCTAGGCAGAAAATCATTATAACACCACAAGTTTTGAACACTTGTGTTTTGAAAACCTTTGGGTCTGAATATTCTGTTCTTACGGCATCTTGTGTTCTCAGACAATGGTGCCTAAATAGGTTATTGAAGAATGCCTTTTACAACTCATTCTACCAAAGGTACAGACAGTATCCATGGTGAGTAACAGGCCTGTTTGCTGTTGTAGCTTGTTGGATCAGAAGCTCGATGCTAGATAATGCTGAGAAAGTGGAGTTGCTGAGTGGCCAGCATGCCTATCAAATGGAACAGAAGATGCCTATTACTGCTATAGGAATGTATTAATTGGTACTTATTGGGGAGATATGCAACTGATATAAATCAGTAGTGCTCCCCTGCAGTCAATGGCAATATGCTGATTTGAGCATCCAGCCCAGTGTTTTACGCCATATTGGACTCTTGATTGTTTCCATTATATTAAAGATCCTTAGTCTTCCAGGAATAGAATTATAAAAATGGGAACATTGTTGCTTTCATACAGTTAGCTTGAGAATATGACTGGTATTGTAGAGAACAATACAAAATATACTAAGAATTTTAACTTTAAAAGATGACACATGAAAACACACTGGATATTGATTTGCCTAGTTTCTTACTGTAAGATCTTTATTACCTTAGGACAGGGGCAGGCAAAATATGGCCTGTGGACCAGATCCCACCAGGCTATTCTATCCAGCCCGCGGAGCCCCCACAAAATTTAGTAAATTAATATTTATTTGCCCTGGCTCCCTGTCAAAGCTGGATGGAGCCAGGGGCAGTAGGACCCAGAGGGAGCCCTCAGCAGGCTTGCAGGCATAAGCAGCCCAGTCCCACTCACCCCCACCCAGTTCTCTGCTTTCCTGCCCCCACCCTGCTCCAGCACCAAGTGGCTGTAGCTCCTGGCTGCATCCCTGGACCGCAGAGCATGGGACCGCACTGGTGGGGTGTGTATGTGTGCATGCACGTCTTGGCAGGCACAGGGGCAGAGTATGTGCCTGTCTGCAGGCACGGGGCAGTGTGTGTCCAGGCACAGGGGCAGAGTGTGTGTGTGTGTGTGTGTGTGTGTGTGTGTGTGTGTGTGTGTGTGTGTGTGTGTGTGTGTTCATAGGGTGAGTCCCACACACACACCCCTCCATACACATGCATCTACGCCTCCCCTCGCACTGCCATACACAAACCCCAGGCACATCCCCCAATACCCACCCATACCCCACATACGCACACACCCACAACCCCCACAAACCTATACCCACCCCTCACAATATACAAAAATAAGACTTCATTTTAAGCTATCGTGCAGTCAACTCTGCATACACTACACAAACACATGTAAATCAGGACAGAAATATTTTCTGGCATCAAATTAATGAATGTTGTAGATGATCACTTTTTAGAAGATAATTTGGTATTTTTCTGGTTCTGAGATGGCAAAACCCCTTGCTGAAAGGAGTACTTCTGGGGGCAAGAGGAGGGAACTTCTGGTGGCAAAGGTCAGGGGTTAGGGGCTGGGACTGCTGGTCACAAGATGGTGACCAGGGGGCGAGCCTACCCATGTGGCCCTCGACAGTTTGCCAAAACTTGGTAAGTGGCCCTCCGCCCAAAATAATTGCCTGCCCCTGCCTTAGGAAGAGTAATTAACTTAAATCTGTAGTTCACTAGAAGTTACCATATCACTCTACCCCTCTTTAAAACAAGTAAGATTTCATCTATTTCTAGTTTTGTCCAGAAAATCATCTGTCAGCTAAATCATTTAAACTATGGTAGGAAAGCTATGACAATGCATGCCCTGAAAAAGTGGCCTTCATGGCATATAAAAAAGGGCTCCGACATGTCCACACAGGTCAATATTCTACAGTAAATTATCATCAGCTAATTGCCCCTCAGATTTGACAGCCTATTAAAAAATTAGAAGATCTCTTTGCAATGCAATGTCAAAAACGCTGAGCTGACACTGATTCAACAAGCTTAAGTAAAAAAGGGTGGGGGGGTAATTATTCAAATATTGTCAAAGAATGGATATCTTTATCATCTTTTATCTACGTTTGATGATAATATGTTTTGGACAGACATAAGAAATTACTAATCAAGGATCAGGCTGCCAACTTGCTAGTTATGCTAGATCAAGACTGTTAGAAATGAAAGGGAAATGGACTAAAACCAAAGTAACGAAAGCCATATGATTAAGAAAACAGATTCTCTAATTATGCTTTCAAATGCAGTAATTTGCCAAGGATAAAATATCCATCAAAGGTAGTCTGAAGTGCCAAATTTAGAAAGGAAACACTGTATGACCCATCAACCTTTTCTCTTTACTAACTTCCTGTTGAAGGACATGTTGAGACCAGATGTGCAAAAAAACCCAAAAAAACCTCTTTGCCAATCAAGATGGAATGAAATTTGAATATGCATGTAATAATTTATTCAGTTGCCTGCAGGAACATTTGTGTTATGTCTACCACTTGGTTCCAGCATAAAGATAAATAAAAAATGTAAATAGGGAATGAAAACCATCACCGGTAGTAAAAAAATTCTAATGTAGATAATATGATACAAATTAACTGAAAGAAATCAACAAAGTTGTACCCTTCACCGTACTTCATACCTCTGAGTAGGGTGCACACGTATGCTCCAGGTAATAGACATTAGAAACAAAAGTGCACAAGATCTCAAAACCTTTACCTTAGTTATATTTTACATTAGCTGAAAATTCTTTAAATCCTATTTCGTCTGTTAGTTAACAAAAATTCAAACGTGTACATGTAAACTATATCCTGTTTAAACTATATCCTGTCAGAAACAATTCCTCTCATACGGACAGAGAAATCACTAATTTGGTGCCAGTAGCACTTTGCCTAGAACCAAGTTAGACATTTAGGATGTCTGTATATGTGCTCCAAAACAAAGTGGGGAGCACTTTAATTAAAGCTGCTTTGAAAGCCGCTCTAATTAAAGTGCCCGCCATGTCATGTTTATTCAGTGTCCTGCACTTTAAAATGGTGGCGGGGACGCTTTAACTAAAATTCATTTGACAAGCTTTAGTTAAGGTGCCCTTTTTAAATGCGGGAATGCTAAATACACATGATGCGGAGGCTGCTGGAGTGTGCTAATTAGCATGTTCCAGCAGACTCAGTTAATCAAGTCTGCTCCAATGTGTGCTAATTAGCACATGTCAGAGCAGAGGTTCATCATGTGTATAAGTGCCCTTAGTTAGGTTCTTGTGTTTGTTTTTTAAGAAATAGATTTACTTTGCTAAGTTTGTTAGTTAGTTTAGTTAATATACCTAGATTTTCAGATTACAACATTCTCTCTAATCCTCTCCATTGTGATTGGAAATGGTACTGAGACCTATTGATTTCTACAAATTTAAAATGGGAAACAGGCTATACTAGACTTCAATAGATCTACATATTGGTGTGTCGGGGGTTTAAATACTGAAACACTGATAAAAGATGGACCACTTGTTAAAAAGATGGTATAGATGTGTCTCAATGCCTGGTATACATTGGATTTTGCTATCTACCATCAGCCAGTGCTTTTGACCCTGTTTAGAATACAGTCTTTTGTCTCCAGTATTTTGTTTAGACATAAAGGATTGAATCAACATACCTACTTTGCAAAACTGTAGCTTTGCAGCCAGATTACTAAATCACTTCCTATTCAACACAACCGACTTTCTTTCACAGTGGGCGTGTCTACGAGACGCTTTACAGTACAGTAGTGATGTTTACTAGGCAGTAAGCATGTGCGTCTACACATGCTTACTGAACAGTAAGCCTTGCTACTCATGAATAAATTTGCTACCTGCAAATGCAAGTAGCAAGTTTACTTGCGATTACTAACTGTGCAGTAGCGCTCATGTAGATGCCTGACCGGGAGCAAATCTGCTCCTGGTCAGCCAGCAACCAGGAGGTGGGCAATTGCTATCTGCCCATGGGAGCTGCCTGCTGCTGGGGCAGGCTCTGCCACTGGTGCCCTGGTGGGGACTATGTCCCCCTGCCCTGGCAGCATGGAGTTCCAAGCCCTCACCCCACTCTGAGATAGCAATTGGGGAGTGGGGGCTGGGTGATCCTTATCTCCCAGCACTGGCCCCGTGACCACGGAGCTGGCACTGGGAGCTCTCTGTTGGTAGGGACTGGGGAGCCTGTTCCCCATCTAGCTCTGCAATCATGGAGCGGAGTAGGGAACTCTTTAGCCCTCACCCCATGATTGTGGAACAGGTCAGGGGCAGGTCCCAGCCCCATGCCCCAACCAGGCGATCAAGGCACAGGTCTTGGTAAGAGCTGCAGGGGGGGTCAGGTCCCAGCCACCTGCACCTTTCCTGCAGCTCTTTCTAAGTCCCCTACCCTGATCAGGGAGCCAGGGCTGGGAACTCCCTGCTGCTGGGGTGGAGGGATATTGTCCCTGCCCTGACAGCAAGCAATGCCCCCTTACCCCCCACCCCGGGGTGCAACGAGTAGTGTCCAAGCCCCGGCCAGGAGACAGCTGTCTCCTGGCCTGGTGCTCCCTGCCAGTTCCTGGGCTAGCACCCAGGGGAAGCTTAAAGCTCCCCCTGGTGGTGGCAGGGGCCTATTTCAGGGCCCCATGAAACAAGACCAGTTTGCTGCCATTAACAGCAAATCTGCTCTCATTTCCCTACACATGTAGACACCTGCCCAGGAGCATTTACTCACGAGTAGTCTACTTGCGTGTAAACTACTCCTGGATCTAATGCATGTGTGTGTAGACACACCCAGTGTGTATCAGTATTTAGAAAGTCAACTGGGAAAAGGACAGTGTCCCCTTGAGAAGTCAGAATAGTTGAATCTTACCTCTCTTCTGAATTTCTAGGGGATTGGTTACTGTGGTTGCTGTTCCCAATGAAATTCCGAATTTCTGTGAAGTAAGAATCCTCTTTGTCATCTAGAATTGCCCCTGTGCTTTCGAGTTCTGAGTGAGGTGAGGATGTTGCAGTACCTTTAAAGAAGGCAAAATAAAGTATCAGTTTTTGAGGAGCTATTTCAACTGAAAAATTAATGATCATCATGGTAAAGATGGTTTCCAATACAAAATCCTAAGACAGATCTTTGTAACAATAACCATAATACTTTGTAGGTTTGTGCATACATCACTTTTTGGTCGTCAAGTTAAAGTGCTTCCAAACACAAATTATGTCTAAGTATCATTCCCGTTTTACAGTATGGTCAGCTGAAATATAGAGAAATCCTTGCTTCCATTGAAGTCTATTGCAAAATTCCTATTAACTCCAATAAGAATAGCACTGGTTTGTAAGTAGAGGTGGCCAGAAATCTGTGTTAAGATAGTGGAAAATATTGCTCTGTGAAAGCAAATATTTTATAAGATTGTATCAGTTTAAGTTTTTTTAAGGATTCCAAGGTCCAGGAAAGAACAAGAGACTCCACTCCAGTATACCTAATAATTGGGTGACCAGGACAGTCTTCTGGAATGAGAGAGATCCAGGTTCAAGTTCCTACTTTGTCTAGTTCAGACAGAGACTTGAACTTGGTCTCCCACATCCATTTTGAGCATACTGTTCACCTATGTATCCTGGGGTAGACATCTCTCATTTTTGGGGAAAACCTTCTTGGTTATGGATGAATACAAAACAAGAACATCTTAAAAATATTTTTTGTATGACAATATAACTTTTTCTGGCCTTTTTCTAGTCTTAAATGACTTTCCCAGTGGCACACAGTGAGTCAGTGACAGGCAGACCAAAAAGAGTCAGTCCTGACTCCCAAGTCCCTTCTTTTGAACATCAGAAAAATAGTGCTGATGTTCACCACCTTGTCCAAAACAAGACTTCTTGGGCGCCTATACACGTGCAAAGAGGCTGCTTTGGTGCAATTAATTGAGTCTGCTGTAGCTTGCTAATTACCATGCTTCAGCAGACTCCAGCATCATGTGTATCAGCATCTGCATGATGAAGGTTTGACAAGCTTTAGTTAAAGCACCTCTGCCATCATTTTTCAGTGTGGGGATGCTGACACTTGTGGCGGTCTGGATGCTTTAATTAGAGCGGCTCTGAGAGCTGCTCTAATTAAAGCACCCTCCCCCCGTCCCTGAGCACATCTATAAATGTCCATTATGACTAGCAGTAACCAGCTTATTGAAGCCTGATGATGTACCTAACTGAATAATAGAGAGACCCAAGATCTTTAAGTAAACTGCTGTTGGTCAGCAGTTCCTCAAAACTGGTTG
The DNA here is from genome assembly GCF_030867095.1 of Alligator mississippiensis. Taxonomy (NCBI): domain Eukaryota; kingdom Metazoa; phylum Chordata; order Crocodylia; family Alligatoridae; genus Alligator; species Alligator mississippiensis. Next base: position 73,956,077 of record NC_081830.1, read on the forward strand.
GGTTTAATCAAGTGCCTTCCAAGCCCTGAGTTTAGTGGGGCAGCTGCCCTAATTACATACCTGCCCATCCCAAACATAGCTAGAAACGGGTCTAAGAAAAAAGAATTGCTAATTTGTCTGATTATTCAGCACAGATTAAAAGTGCAGGCAGGGTCAATTTTTTTGCATAGGATTTCAACATAATGCCCTGCATAATGGGCTTTTGGTAGGATTCAGACCTTATGGTCACCACAATCCCTGCTTGTAAGCTTGATGCTGTTTCACTGGCTTATGTTAATAAATTGTCCTTACCAACAGTATATTTCAATGTCTTTCTTTCCTGCCACCCTGTACCATCAGTACTTTCAAAAAATAAATGCTGATATTAAACCAGGTATTCCACTGAATAAGTGGGACATATTTTTACCTACTACTTCTGTAACTTGGTTTTAAGCATGCAGTATCATTGACATAATTACAGAGGACTACATTCATATCACATCCAAAGATAACACATTGCAAGCTATCAAGCACATCCAGGAGAAAAACCTCAACCTCTGCATTCAATATATTATTATTATTTATTAGCTGTATCTGTTGCATGTGCTCAATTATTTCAGTTAGGCAGATAATGAACTAAAAAGAATGCAAACAGGGACTTTTAAAACCCTGCAGCTACCTGCTAGCCAGCCACAGAGGGCTCTCTTTGTGACCCATATAATCCTCCAGTGTGGTGCCCTTGGTTAGGTGGGGATTCTAGTTCAGTTTGTCATTTTGGGGGGAAGAAGGGGGTGGGTGGCAAGGGAAAGACAAAGCAAACATGCTACTGAAACTCAAAACATTTTAGGAGATGCACCCAGAAAAGTCTAAAGTCCAAGCTTTCATTGGTAGCAGTAAGACCATGGAAGTGGAGCGAAGATGCTTGGGCAGGCCCAGTCCAAATATGTCAAAATTGATTTGAGAAAAACCATAAACCTGTAATTAGCTACTAAGGAAAAAAAAATCTGTGCTGGGATTTTCAAAAGCACCTTGAATATCACTGTCGCCTCAATGTCCTTGTGCTCTCAGGTATTTTCCAAAATTTCACCCAAAAGCTTAGAACAAAGGTTGCATACTTTACAAAGGCAGCTTTGAAAATGAGCAGAAGGCTATTGTCTGTTAACACTGAAAACATTTACGGGGCAATGGAAAGGGAGAAAGATTACATACCAGACATGTTCCCATTCTCATGCTTTTTTAGATGTCTGTCTAGATTGGTTTGTTGACCAAAACACCTGTCACATAAGTGACATTTGAATGGCTTCTCCTTATTGTGGATGTTACGGACGTGCCTCTGCAGGTTAGAAGATATGCTAAAGGACCTGTCACAGTATTTGCATCTAAAAAAAATGTGTGGGAAAAAAGGGTTTATTAGTAGCTGGAAAGATAATTAGAATATAAAGTGACAGGCATCCACAAAAATTGTCCAAAACAAACCTCAGACTTCAAATTCTAACATGTTCTCCATCTGAAACCTTTTCTTTTCTTTTCCTTTCTTTCCCTCTGTTTCTTTGCTTTTCTTTTTAAAGATTTGATGGCAGGCATTGATTCAATCTCACTGGAACTGCATTTGATGGCAGAACTGACTTAAAGTGACTTTATGCTGGTGGAACTCCACTGAATCAGATCCAATGGTGCAATTCAGTGACGTGCTAAGTAACCTTAACTTCCATTGCTGACTCTAGAAGATGCTCAGCACCTTACAGACTTAGGCCCTAGAGGCTTTCAGCATCTTTTTATGATCATTCCAAGTATTAAATTAATTATGCTGTCCTCATACAGGTAAAATTCCCCTAAAATAAGAGGGCGTTTTACTTGAACACCTGCAAGATTAGGCTGTTATAATTTAGGTGTTATCCACACAGCTGATGTTCCAGTTTCAGTCTACCTTGTCTCTTAAAAATGTAAGTACTGCATTTAAAAAGGAGCATATTTCAGATTTAATTGCATAAAATTAGTTAGGGTAATTGATTCCCATTTTTTTTGGAGTATTGCATGCAAAATGGAGTAGTTTGAAAACAGTAGAGCAATAACTGTTGTTTCATGTGCTGCCAATACAATACAATTAAACAGTTTTGGGAGGGAGAAAAAACATGAAACAAATTCCTTCTAATGTTCAAATAAGGTAAAAAAGGCCATTTTTTCTATTCAAAATTATGCTGTGTGATTAAATCTTTTCTTGGGGAATTAGCTTGCTTGATTGCTAATCCCAGAGGAAATTCAGTTATCTTCCAAAACCGAGCAATAAACAATCCAAATCTTTAATATTGTGCCAATGTGAGTAGTTTAGTCTATCACTCTGGTACCAGAGGCATCAATTTTCATACTCTGTAGTGATTTGGAGTCCCTAAAGCCTTTACTGTATTGCTCTTTAAGCCATTACTAAGACATACTATAACTATTCCAAATTCTCTTGCTGGCAACTAGCCAACACTCTTCATCACTCCAGTTGTTCAATCTTCTCCTCTACTTCAAAACATCTCTCTCACACTATCAATGATGTCAATTTTTTCAGTGCAGAAATTGTCCATTTTGCCACTAATTGTTTCTGGCTTTTACGTAGTGGACAAGCAAAACACGCTTCAAGATACCTCTTTAGTCATGGATAAAATTAGACATGAATCCTGTTTCCCCAGGAGATTCCCAGGGGGGGAAAAAAAGGTTTCATCACAAACAAGGAACTTTTTCTGCTCTTTTCAGGTTATAAAATTTACAAATTTGTTTTATTGAAAAATGAACTGGCTTCATTCCAACTGATTTTCAATGACTATTTCATTTTCAATAAACTAAAGCTTAAGTTCTTATTTCTATATGTGCATAACTACCACGTTTGTCAACAAGAGAGAAACCTAGATATAGTTTGGGTAATTTAACACTTTCAAAAGAATTCCTATTAGACCAGGAATAAATTAGTATAATCAAAGCTTTGAAACCATGCCGTTTTGAAAATCAGTAGAACGTAAAGAGCATCTGAATTCAGTATATTGTTAAATATTTTTTAAAATACTATTGTTGAGCTTCTTTAATATTTTCAAAAGTGTGAAAGTGATTTAGGTACATGAGCTCCACTCAGAATCAGGGGACTTGATGCTGTTAACTTGCTCACTTTTGAAAATTCCATCCTTAAACGTCAGGTTTTTCCTCCAGCTCCCAACACTGGACTCACTCTTTTACTAATGACATCAACAAAGCAGTATTATGCCAATGCTGAGTGCTTTTGAAAATCCCACCTTCTATGTCTCTAACTACCTACTACTACTAATGGCCTGCACCCCTTAGATACCCACTGCAGTCACTGGAAAGTGTGACTCTCAGTTCCTGGTAAAAGAGGATTTCATTTATTTGAGATTCAATTATTGTGGGTGAGTTCTGCAATAATAATGTTATCCTGGATTTCTACTGTAATTTGTATCCCACCAGCTTCAAATCCATATCCATGCATGTGAGATATACAAGCATGTGAGGTGGGGATGGAATTTGGGAAGGAAGTTGTTGCTGTAGTGTTATAATTGTGTTTTCACCTCAAATATTTTCCAAGCTATGACCAAAATCTCTCCTTGTCCCTTTAGGCAAGCATGTCCAAAACACTATATAACTGCGTGTGATACATCTGTCTCTGGAGTGGAGTGTCTAGATCAGGACAAAGAGTGTAGGTTTTCATTCTGGTTTATTTTCTAAATATATTAGCTAACGCATTTCACATTTCATGTATACAAAGAGGAAATAACAAATGTCCTATATCAGCACATTGTGCACACAGACCAACAGACAATATTGTGAGCAAAACTATAAACATTTCCTAATAATAATAATGCCAGTGTGATGCATTTCACTTAGGAAGACAAGGGTCTATAAATTTCACTTGAAATCCCAAAGCACCTCATAGGCAGACTGCTCCTCACAGCCCTCCTGTTGCAAGTAATGCCACCTATTGTTTTTCAAACAGAGGAACTGAGTCAGAGAGATTTCCAAAGGCACCTTGACAATTACACAATTCCCATTGAAATAAATAGAGTTCTCCAAACCCCTTGAGGCAGCTTTAAAAAAATCTCTTCTCAACCACACTGAGGACTTGATCCAAAATCTATTGAAATCCATGGAAAGACTCCTGTTCATTTCAATGGGTTTGTAATGAATCATGGCTAGAACTGGAAACAAATAACAGAAATACTGAATTCCCGTTTTCCTGCTTTAACCACCATGCCCCATACGTTAACCATCACATTATGCTCATGACTACAAACACAGGGAAGGGTTTATTATACCTGTAGGGCTGTTCTCCAGTGTGCGTCCTCAGGTGACGTGTTAGGTTTGCAGATCTTGGGAAAATCTTACCACAGTATCTGTGATTAGAAAATAGTTTATAAGACAGAATAACCGCAGCTGACTTCATTTCACTTTGAGCTGCAATTGTGAACCAGATGTACAGCATTAATTTAATAAATCCTGTATGGTATTGGTATTTCTTTGGTATTTAAAAATTTCAGTCAAGGCATCCGACAAATATAAATAACCTTATGAATGAAGCCTGAATTGCTGAAACTGGCTGGAATTTCTTGCGCATACGCAAGCAATTTATGAAAGCAGACTTTAGTTTTAATGACTGTCCAAAAATTCTAAACTTATTAATTCCATTCTGTCACGTTCATGTTTTTGAAGCATGAAAATCTGCTATTAAAGGCTGGGAATTCTGGTTTGATGTAAGCGGACTTCAAATCTTTCAGCTCATTCTACGTGTCAGCAAATGTGACATCATTCTGTGCACTGAATAGGATCAGATCAGACAAGATGCAAAGACCTAATCCATCAAGGTATGTTTCTATAACAACTTGTCTTGAAAGAAGGTGACATGTTTTCAAAAAAGATCAGATAAACTGATATGCCAAAGTCAAAAGCCAGAACATTCTGGAGATGGTATAAGAACTTAAATGCTGCAATTTGAAAATCATTCTCTCAATTCCCTGAGAGCTATAACAACAATAAAACCCCACTAGTACTCCTTAGTAATGTTCCAAAAAACAGCATGATTGGAATAGTTACATTAAGCACCTTCAGCCCTGTCTTGCATGGCAATAAGTGCTTTCCACTCCCCATGAAGTTAATATGAAATATAGTTACAGTATATGAGAGAGACTTTCTAAGTTTTTCAGCATTAAGCCCTGTATTTTTAATGTGCAATTTATTATTTTATACTAGGCTATACAAGTCCCAAACAGATCCATGAGTCAGATCCTGCCCTTTTTTACAAGATTCCTATTCATTTCAATCATACTCGCAATGACTGCTAAGATATCACTTTCGTTAAGGTGGAACATATATGTTTTAATAATTCATATACTTTCTGAAAGATCTCTTTTGAAATTAAAGGCAGAGGTCTGAGAAAAACAATCCTGTAGCTTATGAACAGAAAAAATTAATAATGAAAGCACAATTATTAGTAACAAGGTGATGAGGAAATATGGAAACATGCTTGTTTTTGTAATGTTTTCAGCTTCATTCATCAAACTAGGATGATATAGGACAAATTCCTTGTACAATAACAAAAACCAAAACAAAACACAGTTTCCATGTTTCACTGACTAAAGGGCACTTTGAAATACTATAGACCTACCATGATCTCTATTAATCATCCAATCAGGAGTAATTTCCAAAGTAAACAGTAGACCCTTTTGAAAGCAGAGAGATGTTAGGAGAGCCTGTCATGATTAGTTTTGCAATTACCTGCAGGTATAGCGTTCCTTGCCCTTTCTGAGAAGGTTTTCTGGGAGGGCACTTGGAGGGGCTCTGAAGTTGAACATGGACGGGACAGATTGTATGAGTTCACTGGCTTCTGGTTTCAGGGCACTAAAACTCTCTAGCTTTTCGGCCATGTTTTCGATAGCTGACATCTGTAAAAGAAAAACAAACATCACAGTGAAGTCATTTTTTTCTGCAAAGATAATCCTGAATGCAAAGCATGCCATTAAAAAAAAAGATTGTGTGTAATAATGGCTGAAGAAAACTATTTTTTTCTAGCCAAGTAGGACAAAATAATGGTGAACTGTGTTACTAAAGTTTTAATAATGTAAATGTCTTCTGTTGACTGTAGATCACTCAGCAGCTGTGCAGATGCTGACAGTACATGATAAAGCCTGTTCATCTAGCAGCTCATGTTTCCTAATCTCCGTACACGCTAACAAATAATTAATTCCATGCAAGTTTGAAACTCAGTGGAGGGAACGTTTATAAAACTATTTATATTCAAATTCTAATTCATTGATTGACTTATTTATTTATTTGCATTTTAGATTCTTACACTTTTCTCCTACATTAATATTATTGTTTCAAGTCTTATAACTTGAAAACTCTGCATAAGGAAAATTCTATACTCTGGATTGTTCTAGGGAAAATAATAAGATATCTCCACTTAAATCAGGTGGTAGAGGTCACATCCTGTTTCTAATTAAATCAACCTGGGATTTGCCAGGGATTTCAGTGGGAACAGGATTTGACCCTATATGCACCTACGACAAAAATATGATCCAAAATGATCATTTGGAGAAAGCGGCTCTTACAGTGAAGTCTCTGTGGCAGGTGGAGGGAAGTGCTGCTGAAGATGATGAACTGAATTCTGTTCTGAGTTGCATGTTATAAAGCTAGAGTTCCACTGAATCTCACCGACTTCACTCCAGTCTAAACAAGGGCAAAGCCTGTCTCAGACTGCAGGCGCATACATGCCTGAAATATCACTTACCCTTCAACAGCAACTGATACCTACCGTGATCTCTTACCAATCTTTACTTCTTTTTCCTGTTTGTTTTGAACTACTTTTGGATTTCCCCCCGCCTCACCTTAACTGTTCTTATCTCATATGCTGGCTGGTGTGATGATCCCAACTCTATCCATTAAACATACAATAATGTTCCCCAAGACTTTGGAAAATCCCCAAATTACTCTGAATCGTTAGCCACTTGCAACAATTTTGGCAACAGTGCACAGCTTGAAGTGATTGCCATAGAACATTTTGGCATCTGAACCCTGAGCGAGGGTAATAGATTTTAACCCTCTTTCCATTAATTCTCCCTTCTCTTTCCTAACGTGGTAATTCCACTGACTTCAGAGGAAATGCTACTGATTTACATTGGAGCAAGGAAGAGGAGAATGTGGCTCACCTTGTAAGAGGAGACTATTTTCTATTATGCACTACTGTATTAATAAAGTTATATTCAAGAAAGAGAATATTTTTGTGTCACATTCTCTAAGGTCTATGAAGAGATTGGTTTGTTTCTGATGGTTTTGTTACAAAAAAAAATATTGCCTGCTTGTTTTTTGAAATGACTATTCATGTTCTGGTTAGCTCTGGGTTTGAGGTTTTTTTTCCCTTTAGCCTGTAGCCTGCCCTCTCATTTCATGCTCAGACTCCTAATGCTCACTACAAATTGCAATGTACAGGGTACCACTGCCAATTTGCCAAATGTCTTTCATCAAACATGGTGCAAAAAAATCTCAGAGGGAAGTCAAGATACATTTACTTGTCAGGCGACAAATGTGAAAGCATTGGGAGGCAGTAGGGGCTGTAAGCTCTGGGGTTTGATTCATAATCACTCAGCTGCTAAAACATTCTCCACAGATGCAAGTGGACAGCACATTTGTCAATATGAAGGATTTTGACATGTACTGATCACAGGCCTGAGATATGTAATGATGATGCTGCTGGGATAGGAGGTAATTCTGTCCCAGCAGAGCAATGTCATTTTCAAGCCATACAGCTCGACATTACCATATATTTATTTTTATAACGTTTCATATTGTTCTTTACTCAGGATCAATTCTTAAAACTTTTATGATACTATTTCTGCTGCCTTTAATTCCTTCTAATTGTTCCCGACAAGAAATCATTCTGATATTTTACTATTGCAAAGAATAAATGGCTTGAATGAAAAATGACCTTTGGCCTTCAGGCTGATTAGCAGTGACAAGACAGTGCATGGGTTATGATAGCACATATTTATGGTGAAGAATAATAAGTAAATTGAGAGGATAATAAATGTTTTATTTATGTATATTTAATATTCAAGTCAGTTTCATTATCTAGTGGTTTTAAATCATTTTTGGATCACCATTTTTCACGTACATGGCTCCTTCCAGTAATATATTAAAGAAACTGTTTTCCCCTTCTCATTTAAAATGGCTTAGTCATGCTTATTATCATTATATTATCTTCAGCTTTGGCATCTGATTCTGCACTGTCCTACCACATAGCTGCATGGATGGCAGCAAGATTACCCCTATCTACACACTCAGCAGGAGGTCAAGATGACCTCCTTAGTTTCTTAACTATAGAAAGTAAAAGTACGTCCAATTATTTTAAAGGCAACGGTTGCTTTTAAAAATATGTGCCCAGCTGGAGTAATTACTATTGCTTATTTTTTAAGAATGATCACTGTCGTTACCTCACATGGTTTCTATGCCTTGCAAACCACACACAGCAGTAAGAGACAATATTACATCTTTGGGACTACATTCCTGGTGTGTGTAAATCAATGCAGCACCACTGAGGTCAGTAGAATTTAATCAGTTTAGCAGCAGATGTGGCTCCCAGTAACCAAAAAATGGTACATTCTTAAGGATAATAATGGCTAAATGAAAATGAGTGGCTTTTTTCTTTTCCTATGCTTCACAGGCAGCCAGCCCTGAAATAAAACTGGGATAAAAGTGAGGGAAAAGGAAGCTCTTAGCCTCTTTCCCTGCCTGCTACGCACACACTTTTTGCCCATTTGTAGTCCTTCTACTCAGTGCAGAGAACCACTAGAGCAACATAAAAGCTATCAGTGGACCTTTCCTTTCATCTTCTTAATGCTTGCTGTGGTAGAACTTTGCCTTAGCTAGGAAGAAGGGTCATAGTTTCCAACCAGAGCAGATGCTCCCAGATCAACAACAACAAAAAACAGATCCCTTTAATAAGGTAGAATGGAGGGTTAGAGGACTCAACAACAACCTAAGAGGAAGAAATCTTTACCAGGAGTGTTTCAGTTATCAAAGAAGCAGCCATTATAAGAAACTCGGGAAATTCAGAGCTGTAGTTAAACTTCAATATTTGAAAGCACAACAGTACTGGGAAGGAGAGTACAGCCCATTTTCTACTGATGTCAAAAAGTCTTTGGGTCCCTGGCTGATCTCCAGAAGTTGGCTCTCAGCTCTTGCTTAGCTGTTCCTCTAGACTCCATACTTTGATTCCTTCCTAGCTTTGCTTCCCTGCAGAGCTTATTAAGACTAATGCCCCGTAACATCTGTCACCAGAAGTTCCTGAAGTTCTATGTTCTGAAGTGGAAATTACCTGTGCAAGCACCTGAGAGTGAAATCAAGCTTGGCATATAAAACAAGTCTCAAACTTATCTATGGAGATGCTACTCTGATCAGTGATGTGGCAGCAGAACTACTTAACATCAGCAAGAGCTTGAACATCGGTATGAGCACCAACCTAGTAGGTTAGGTAAATGTTTGTCAAAATACAATTGTTTTCTCTGGCCTCTGGTTTTAAATCCAAAATCTCTCACTACTGGGATGTCTTCAGCTACTATCCTGTGGCTACCTACAGTGAAGAGCCAATCTGACTCAAGGAAGGAGAATCCCTCCCAGAAATAACAGGAGAGGGTGCTTAACTGTTCCAACTGTTTGGATAGTATAACGCACTTCCTTCTCTGCACCTGGGGGTCTCCTCCAAAGCTCAGTGAAGCCAATAGGAACATTTCCAATGACTCAATAGGCTGTGGATCAGGTCCTTGGCCATGTTCACTGACCTGTATGAAAGTGAAGCAAGGCCCCACCCCTTCTACATTTTTTTACTGACTTACCCCCAGTTTGGGTTAGGAATGAACAGTCCATGTGACTTAAGAAGCAGATGGGCTATGATTATTAGGGCTGAAGCTTTGGTCCCTGATTCAATTTGTTGGAGATTCTGTCTGATTCTGTGGCTGAATCTCCAAATCCAAATTGAATCAGAGGACCTTTTAATCTCTCTGAATCAAATCAGAACCTTCCAAATAGATTCAGAGAGATTCAACACTTCAAAATAGATACAGCTTTATATGTTTTTTCTACATACCTCTAGGTAGCAGGGGCTCATGAGTGCTGCGATGCTGGGGCAGATGGAGCATCCTACAGAAGCATGGGGGGCTCCCCAGCACGCTCGGCAGCAGACCTGGAAGTGGACCAGAAGCACTTCCGGTCCACTTCCAGGTCTGCCAGGAAGCATGCTGCCCTCCTCCCCCCCCCCCCCCCCCCCCGCCAATGGCCTATTGGCTTGGTGACTGGTGCCTCCTGGGTCGGGGGGGGGGGCACCTGCGGGTCCCCCTGCAGCCGATTGCTGAGCTGGGGAACATGCGGGGAGGCCCTCCCAGCACACTCCCCAGCAGACCTGGAAGTGGACTGGAAGTGCTTCTGGTCCACTTCCAGGTTGGCCACTGAGCACGTGGAGGCCCCACTGCACTCCTGTGGGATGCTCCATCCACCCCAGCATCACAGCAATCATGAGCCATGCTGGTACCTCAAGGTATGTAGAAAAAACATTTAAAGCTGTGTCTATGTCCGAAACACTGATTCTCCGAATCAGCATCGAATCTTCAGATTCAGATTCAGCCGAATTGAATCAGGGACAGTGATCCGAATCAAGGAATTGAATCGCTGTCCCTGATTCGGGCTGAATCCTAATCTGAATCAAATAGGGTCCATCTCGCACACCCCTACTGATTATACCTGGCCAAGGCATGATGGTGCTGTTTTAGGGAATGGAGGACACAGTCTGGCCCTTAATGTTGAATTAGTGTAACTTATATGTTCATGGAAAAAGTTAGCTGAGGAGGTAAGAGAGTGAGAAGATTGCATTACATATTTTGCATAAAGTTATTGCCTTATGGACAAGTAACGTCTGCTCCTAATCTGAGATTGGTGAATGACAGTATTTTATATGGAACAGTAACTTTTGATTTACATATATAAGAGTTGTTGATTCTATCTGCGTCCAGATGTCTGGAAGAGGAAGCAGTTTTACCCCCACCTCTCTCCTGGTCCCTAAGAGGCTATTAACCTCATACTGACGCAAACCAATATGTAGTCACAATTCCCCAGCTCAGACTCAAAAATGCAGACATTACCATAATCGGATAAAACAAGTATTTATAAACATTTCAACAGGCAAGATATCATCAACAAGGGCCTCAAACATTTGTCTTAAAATTTATTAACCAGCAGCAGAAAATCAGTGACATAAATAAAGTGAGATTTATTTATAAAATAAAAAGATAGCATGATGGTATGAAATGATCTAGCAGACAATGTCATGTATTACATGACCTAATGTTTTACAAATTAGACTCCTTCACTGTTATTATCGTAAAAACAACTGACTTTATAGGCATAACTCATGGGAAAAGTTTGCACAAATGTTTGTTTTCTATTTTTACTTGTGTTATTTCAAGAAATCTCCAAATCCTGGCTATTAAAGTTCAACATTTCTTCCTCCCCACTCCAAATTACAATCATTTCTTTAAAAAGCAGGACTCCTGGTAAATGTATCTGTAATCCTGCAAATCTGATAATATTCAGGGCAAAAGAACTTTACATAATTGCATTCATGACCAAGAGACCTATTGCATATGGATGAATTGCAACCATGAATTGCATACAGTTGTGGAGTAGCAAGAAAAGGACATAATTTGTTCTCTTTAGCACCAGTACAAATACAAAGGAACTCCATTGACTTGATAGAGCTGGTCTGGATTTGACCTGGTGTTCTGGAGAGTGAACCTTGACCTACTATAAACACAGTAAAGGAAAAAATGTGGATAAGCATCAAAAAATGTACCTTTTAATTTATTTGGACAGTTATCTTAATTATTATAATTCTTCATAATGTCATTGCAAATGAAGTCCCAAGACACTTACAAATACCAATCTACTATTAGATCTTTAGGGAGGGTTGTGACTAGAGTACCAATTTCTGGGACAGATTATAAAATGTGCAGAGTGAATACACTATGATCCTTTTACAAGAGGGAGTTTCCAATTGATCTGAACTATAGGATTCTTGTCAGAGAGTGAAAAACAATTTCAAGTAATCTTAAAATAAATGACCCAGTATACCAAGAATTGATATATAAAGGCTCAAGTGACACATTCAAGCCCTTCAAGATGGAGATAAAAACCATCCGTGAATCAGCAACTTGCTCCAGTCAGTTTAGTGATATGCTTCTATTTTGTATTGTAATGCAGCTATTCAAGCAGCATCGTGGCCAAAGGACAAAAAAAAAGTCTGGATTATGTAAATTTTAGGACCAAGCCAACATCAGGGAATGTAGCTGGAAGAGATAGCATGTACTGTGTTTTTCTACTGCATAATTATCCAAACACAGCGCTGCTATTTTAAAAGTGCAGTGGATCCAGAGTGCATCACAAGAGTCACCGAATCTCTTCAAAATGGAGCTATTTTATTTCACTTGATTAAGAAGGCAATGTTTGGGACCATCTCTGATGATTTCAAATGTTGTCATCTTCTATTATTTTACACCTATTTATTGCCTGCAGCTCATTTAGAACTCAGAAGGGAACATGTTTAACAATTTCCATGTAAGTTGTTTCTCCTATATTAAATAATCCTGAGTGTACTCATCTCTGTGAATGGGGCCACAACACAGCCTTCAAAGGAGGGGTCCAGTTCTAAAAGATGACTTAAGTGACATGCGGAACTTGTACTGGATCTCCACATTCGATGTGAATCCCATTAGCACTGTCCAGTGATCATAAAAAAAATTCACTTTATAATTAGACTCCAACCCAATTCCCATTGCATCAATGAAAGTCTTGGTATCTATTTGAATGGGAGTTACACCAGTTCCTGTCAAGTCCAGTCAAGTCAGTCCCGAGGCCGCTCCAAGGCACTGGAGCACTTTAGATGCTCTGCATCATTGGTGATTTTTCATGCAAAGTGGCCTGATGGCACCCATCTCCTCTCCAGTGACAGATGGCTTTTGGATCACAGGATGCTCATCTGCCCTTTAACGGGTCTTCTTTTTAGCTGTGCTGGGTGTCCATACACCCTCCTCACCCAACCTAGCCCAGGTGGGGGGCGCCAGTTTAGTTGTCGACAACTCGGCCATGGAACAGGCGGTACTGGTTTACACAGTACCAGATAGCAGACTGAGAGAGGCCTGACCTGACAGAGACATCAAAGTAGCATTTTTTCATCTGAACATCACAATGCACTTAATGAAAGTGAGTAAATATTATTATCTTCTTTTTACAGATCGGAAATAGAGGGATCAAAAGTCAGGTTTATGTAAAGGAAGATCAAGGTCCATCAGCTTGAGGAAAGCAAATGAGTATCGGGTCATCTAAGTATATTGGTGCATGTGCAAATGCCTTTTTCAGCACAGCTGAGCTCATCCTGTGCATAACAGTAGGTATGAAAAAGTGTGTACGGGTCTTCCACGTTTTATGAGACATCTATCCTTAGCTTTTTCAAATGACCAAGAGTCACATAGGGTATGCACTGCAATGTAGAGATGCCCAGTCTAGCTCTGAGCAAAGTAGTATAGGTATCAGAAGCAATATAGCCATTTTAGTGCTGCATTCCACCAAGGCTAATTAGACCAGCTTCTCAGGGGTGCATCTACACATGAATGTTAATGTGATGCAATAAACTCCAGAGTAGTTTATGCCCGAGTTTATTGTTTCCGTGCACAGCATTTACATGTGTGCCTGGAACTGCAGCACTTTGAGCCAGGGAGGTGCAGCCCCAACTGGTAGAGGTGAGGGGGGTCAGCCTGCTAGCCCGGAGCTGCTCTGACCCAGCTCAACATGCTGAGGAGGGGCTGGCTGGGGCACGAGGGTTGGCAGGCAGCCCCTCACTTTAGCACCCTCATGCCCCAGCCAGCCCTGGTCACCATCTACACGTGCGTTGATCTGAAGTAAATAGCTCCACTGTAGGATGGTACTTGTATCCGGCAGTAATAGCCTATGGCGGAGTGAGTTAGTTTACTCCAGCCTAATAGCACCACATGTGTAGATTGGGACACTTTACTGTGGAGCTAATTAGACAATTCCACAGTAAGTGTATCATGCAGATGCCCCCAGGGAGCACTAACCCAGTGGACTTGGTCAGAGCAAGCTCAGGCATGTAGATAATGTGTATCTCCACAATGAAGACATGATTGACTCATAAATAGACTCTTGGTCTCCTAAGTCACCTTGTGCCACTGCTACTTGTTCCTGGGAAACACCCATGCCATGCACGCTCTGGCACGTGGCAGGTTACCCTGGGTGGGGTAGAGGAGGCTGGGACCAGCAACTCTGCTTGCCCCAGCAGCCTTATCTGGGGTCCTGGGGGCCTCCTGGGGCTGAAGCCATGGTAGGAAGCCTGGCCAGTAGGCAGAGCATGGCTCTGACTAACCAGACTCCAGTTTTGGGCAGAGCTCACAGTGGCCACGTGCACCACCCCACTTTTTTTTGGCATGGGTTTTTTGACCCTAGGATCTCCTGGGGTAAAAGAAAAACCCCGCACTGCCTGCAGGGAATGCCTGCATGTGCAGTGTGTGGTGCTACAAACTGGTCTGCAGCACCACATACCACATGTCTGTGCTTGTCTGGACGCAGTCTGGGAGTTTATGCTCCATCTTAGTTAAGTCAGTCATTTTCACGCCCCCTTCCCCCAACCCTATACTTCAGTCACCAAAATTCAGGGCAATGCTGAGCATCCACGCCATTTATGTGATTCACATGCACATGAATAGTGGACTTGATAGATAATACCTTGCCTTTAGTCACACCCTGCTATAAACCTTTTGCTATCTCCAAGGCAGCATGCCCCGCAGTTTGGGATACGCTGCCAGAAGCCATGATTTTGGGAGAGTTGTGTGACTGGTATGTATTGGCTATTACCACTGCTGCAGTCATCAAATGAATAATAAAACAATGAGTTATTTGTGGGGGTTGGAAGGAGGAGACACAGAAAAGTAACAGCTGTGGTTTGATTCCTACAAAGAAGAAAATTGGATTTCTACTTAGAATAATAAATAAAAGGAATATTTTGTCTAATTTCACTCCACAAGTGCAAAAATGCAGCTCCTGTTCACACTACTGGGAGTTACATTTGTACAGTTGAAAGAAGAATATAATCCAGAGGCTACTAATCAATGTACCTGTACTTATAATACTAAATTGTGAATTTAGGCTCTCCAGGGGTATCTACCACCTAGCTCCTTTTGAAATCAGTGTGAGTTGGGTACCTAAACACCTCAGAGAATCCAGATAGTTTATCTGATAAACCTACTGTAATATAGGTAAAATTTGAGGACTAAAACTTTCACTGCAATTGCTGAGACTGCAATCTTGCAGTTATAAATATAACCAAAGGGCCACGTTTTGAAGTCCTTACTTAGGCAAAGCTCCCATTGCCTTCATAAATAAAGACTAAGGGATTAAGTGAAAAAAGCCAATTTTACATAATAGGCTATTATCTACTACAGCTATGACATTTTATAGGAAAGCACGTGACATACTCCATAACTGTGTAGCAAGTTATCTTTCACATTATATTTTTATGCAATTTATACTACAATGTTTAAATCAAAAATATAAGCAATAAACTTACCCAAGTTCTTTGATCAGGCAATTGGAACTGGGAGCAAAATTGAAACAAAAACAACACATTATTCCTGCATTGGTACCTCCATTGCAATCAATCTATAGTGAAATTAGCTAAGATTTTAGGCTGGGTGGATTGCTTGCTCTGGGATACATTCTATCTAAAATCCAATCCTTATAGTGGCAATTTACTGCAAAAATGTGGCCAGTTAACTTGATCTGGTACAGATTTAGAGTTGTTGACTTTGAGGGGAGTTTTGCCCAAGCAGGGACTGAGTAAGGACCAGAGAATTTGTATGCTTCTTTCTATCCAGTCCAAAGCCTAACAGGTCTAGAAGCCAATCTGATAGTTGTTACATTATTTAATAACAAGGATGCAAATTAAATCCTTTCTTACTCAAATGAGAAACTTTAGGCAATATATTTAACTACAGAGAAAAGAACTTGTAGAAGACACAAATGTGTGAATTTATTTCACAGTTATCTTACAGCAATACATTTAGCTTACCAGTAGAAAAATGAAAGCATCTGCTGAAACCTACAAGCACTCTAATAACTTGGGTTAACAATGGGCATAATACCAAAAAAAAGTTTATTCTGCAAGCCTGGCTAAATACTGGGCTCGATTCCATTGCATTCAGGGGAGTGAATTCCACTGATGTCAATAAGAGAGAATAAGTTATCCCTTGCTGGCATGAGGGACAGTATAATGACATTTTTAGTTTCACTTGCATGTTTAAAATTGCACATTATATCCATGGCTTCATGTCACTCCACATCTTATGAATTAAACCATCATCCTAAATACCTAGATAAACAAACAAAAAAAATAGCCAATCTCTCGCACTATCTGCCTGTGTATAAAACGGTATGAATTGCTGTGAAACAAAAATATATTTACTTCACTGAATATTGTATATAAATGCTGTAAGAGAGTTCAGTGATTAAAAGAAATACAAATCACAATGATGGTGGCAGCCAGTGCAACTGCTATGACCCAAGAATTTCATCTTAAGAAATTACCATTGCATAGCAGTGATAAAATAGAGTATGTAGAAATGGTCATTTCCTAGTGTATCTCAGACATAGTATAGAAGGATACTTCTTAAGAATAAGTAATACTTCATACTTTTTAGTGAGTCTCATTCAAGGCAAAATGGAAAATAGCAGATAGACTAATGACATTCTGACACAAAGCTGAGATTCACAGGACCAACCAACTGTTCTTGGCGTATGCCCTTCCCTTCAGTTCTCTCACAGCAGGAATCCTATCTTACTTACCACCTTGCCACTGACTTGTTCCCTACCAGCTGCACTGCTACACCCTTTCTGCAGTGTGGGAAAGCCCCCTATTAAACACTGACTATAATGTCACACCTGTGCCTTTCATTTTAGAGAAAGGAACAAGGATACAAACCTTGCCCTGAAGCCTTTACAGCCTGCTTCAGTAAAACCCAGAACATGAAGCTGAGCAAAAGGAAGGGACAGAGAAAGCAGAGGCACCATTTAAATTCTGCAAACGTAACGTGAAGTGGACTATTGGCTGTGAGAATCACAAGGGACCTGGTCATCTAAAACAAAGGCTGCCTCGCCGTGACTTAGCATGTTCCCAGGTCCTCCTGTAGCCATATAGACATCTCGCACTGCAAGCATGGAGGAGCAAGAACTGGTGAAGGGAAAGAAGAGATGCAACTATAACTGCTGCCTTTACTCTCTGCGCAGCTCCTGTTCCTCAATTTTAATGGATTTGCTGGGGGAGGAAGGTTCCTCCTCATCACACCACATGAGGGAGAAACGTGTTCATCCCATTATAACTGAAACATTTGCGAAGAAAGATTGGGTTTTCTATTGCTGTAAATGGATACACTGCCACTGGCTCCCTATAATAAAATACTAAGGGTTACATCCCAGTCTCATTTAAGTTAATGGAAAAAATCCTGCTGACTTCAGCAGGACAAACTTTTTGCTCAAAATGCCTTGCTTATCCTTTCTTGAAATCCTCTTGCCTTGAAGAGCCCTCCTCTTTCCATCGCATGTGTTATTTATTTAGATTTATACCACATTTAAAAAGGATCCATTCCAAGCACTGGGCACACTTGACAACCCCTTAAAAATACATTCACATGTAAATAGACTCCATTATTTGCCCACAAATAGTACTACCCAGCAGCATCATAAATATCATGAAAATGTAATAAACCCCTTCATACAAAATGCCTTACCCCTTTCCACTAAGGTACACACCTTACACTAGCTGAGGATCTGGCGGTAACACAAAACACTTAGTGTAATCTGGCAGGCAGCACAGCACCTGGAATATCTTCTTAAATGTGTTTCAGCTAAGTGTGAGGCTCTGTAACTGCTCTGTTTAAGAAACAAGTCCTAGAAAATACATGCCTAAACTGCATTTGCAACACCACAAAATCCCAACAGACCTGAGCTGTCTTTATTCACTATCTCAGTAAAAACCAGTACAGGCTGAAGAAGAAGAGACAGCTACAGCCTTTTAATAAAACATTCTGAACCCAATTTGTTAGCTGAATCCTGCTTTCACTGCCACCAATGTAAAACCATACTAGCTTTTCACTTAAGTGGAGCTAATCTGGATTGATACCATTATGGTCAGGAGCAGGATTTGGCCTTCTCTCTATGTTTATATTTTCTTAGTATAATCTGCTCTGAAACAGGAGTACTTCCAAAAAGAGATGGAAATATTGCCTGGCTTCTTCCCCTTTTTGGTAAATGTAGTAGCTCAGTGTCTGGTACTGAAATGCTAGTAGTTAACGTTCTTACTTTAATACTTCACTAATCTTTCACTTCCTCTAGCAGCAGGACATGGGGAAGGGATCCTTCATCCTTCTCCAGCCATGCAAAAAACTCTCTACTTACAGATCAGTGCTAATAAATGGTACAATCTGTTCTACACAGATGTCAAAACACCCCATGCTTTAGTACCTGATCTTCACAACGTAGGGGACACACATAACCACTCTCATCCTCCTTTTACGGATGCTAAACCAGAGTAGATTGCTTCCACAACCTACCCAAGAGTGAGTAGAAACAGAGACAGGGCTTCTTGGCTCCTTGTCCTCTGCTCAGACCACTAAAGGGAGGTGAATTCAGCCAACCCCTGTCAGGATGGCACTGGGCACTATACACCAGTGGTACAAGGCTGCAGATAATGCAGTCTTTAACCTTTTCTGTGGCACATACAGACATGTGGAGTTGCACAGTCTTAAAGACAGGTCCGCTGTTTTCTATGGCATATCTAATGAGCAGCAGAATGAAACATTAAGCATACACAAGTGCCTCGTCACATTATGTCAGCTGAATATCTTAAGGCTTGGAAGAGGACTGACTGCAAGTGCACAGTAGGGCAATCTACAGTTACTGAAATCACAGAGCTGACAACCTGATATTGGAGAATGTGCACTGCATTATTCTTGGCCCCACCCAAGAGACAGATACATAAGCTTTTCTCATTTGTGCCCACGTTCAAGTGCAGGGGAACATATTTGTGGGTTCAAAATTAAACTGCAAAACTGGAGATTACCAGACTCAAAATCACACAGGTGCAATAATTACTCCACTGCCACTGACTACAGTAAAGGAGACTGTAGAAATACAAAGGTGATAGCAACAAATCTTCCTAGATATACTATAATTCTGTGGGGTTGGGGGAGTCTAACATATTCACGTAGTTCCAATCTGGGTCTCACTGAAATCAAAACGTTGATTTAGCTGCAAAATAGCATGAAGACCAAAACAATGCCTAGGTTTTTCCCACCACAATGACACAGTAAAAGTGTGTGCTTTAGGAAATCCCAAAATGACTAAGACTGCATTAATTTTTCTGCACCTGTTCTGAGGCATCACCAGGCTCATTTACAAGATCAAAATTCCAAAAATACTTACTTGTGGATGAAACAAGAATCCAGGGGAAGGTCTCAAGTACTTTTCTTTTAAAGCTTCAAGTGGATCAGTTAACTTTCTTTTCTCTACTCTGTAAATGTTAAAATTAGATTTGCTTGTGATGAATCAGTCTCAGACATTAATGCCTATTCAGTATTCATGCTCAAAATTGTCAACAATACATCCAGTAATTGGTTTCTCAGGCATAATCATAAAAGATAAGGTGGTACAGTCATCTCTTGATTCATTCACATAACTCTCATTAGCACTAATGGGAGTTGTGAACATCCATTAGCAGGAGATTAGACCCTTTACATTGGAAATCAGCCTATTTCAAAAGACCGATACTATTGATAATAGAAACTGATAATTATGTCGAGCACTTTTATCAAGAAATAGGGCCAAACTGCATTGTCCAAACACAAGAAAAAATTCCATTGAAGCCAATGGAAGTTTTCTGTATTAGGCGTATGGCAAAGGACCCTTTGAAAACTCTGCACAAAATCGTCTTCTATGAGAAACTTAGGCCCAGATCCTGCAAAGTTCTTCCAGGCACAGAAACCACTTGTATGGAACAGTTTGCAAGACTGAACCTGAGCAGCATGCAAGACTGAGCACTGAATTTGACATAGTAGAAGTGAAGGTTATATTCAACAAATTGTGTATGATTACGTACTGAACCATGGGATCTGATTGTTTAGATGGCATTTTAGATCATCTTACATTCCCAATTATTGATTCAAATGATACAGTTCCTCAGGGACTGATTTTTGGCCCTTGCTCAGACATACTCTCACTGGCTTCAGTGGTAGATAGGCCTCAGTAACATTTGGCGATATTCCTGTTCTACAACTTCGCACACAGTATTATCTTTCACAGCAACACTGTATAACACTAAAAATGTCCATTAATTAGATCACGATGAATTAACAATATACAAGGAGAAATTCATACACCATGTTGGCATGAATTAAACTTCAGGATAAGTACCAAGTTGCTATCAACATTCCTTTCCCAGGCACACTCTTTATCTTAGCCCAGAGAGTGTGCTGCAAAAATTCTGCCAAGAGCAAGTTTTTGAAAGACAGTAATAAATTAAGATCTTTTGTGTTACAGTAACTTCTTTTTTACAATGGCCTCTTTATGAAATGGGCCATTTAGATTAGGAACAAATAGTTTTTTATGGCTAATATTTCACTACGCCTATGTTTTCTGTAGATTACTTTAGAACTATGACTACAACTGATTGCAGATATGCAGGCAGGATATCAAAGTGCATACAGGTGCTGATGGATACAAAACATAGGTGAAAACTTAACCCCACTGAAGGCAATGGCAATACTTAGAGAAACTCAAAGGGGTTAGGATTTCACACCTGATTTCACACCTATGGCTTGCTCAAAGGGTTTGCTTCCAGGCCCAAAAGCAGCAGCAAGGCTACCTTTGATTTAATGGTGAAGGAGCTATACCCTACTGCCCATACATGCATCTATTTATGACATTTTTGCAGAGCCAAAGCCAAATTCTGCCTTCAGTTACACTTAGAAATCTCAAAGAAATGAATGGGTTTCTCTAATGTAATGGATGGCAGAATTTCCCCCTTATTATCCATGTTCTTAAGAAACATCAGGCCAAACTGGGTTTGTGGTTGTACCTGTGTGAAACCCCTTCTACTTTAGGCAAAAGTAACCTACAACACAGTTTGGCCAAGGGAAATTTTGAAACAGATTCTGTTTTGGAGTGGAGGTAGAACAGGATGTAGTGCTTTTGAAGAAAAGAAGTTTGTAGAAAAAGAATTAAAAGAGTTTTTAATACATGTATATATCCAATGGTGGCACCACCCCATTTCTTGTTTAGTGAATATATTAAATTACTGCATACTGTAAATCAAAATGCACACTCAACTAAAGGGTCACTGAGACTACTCAGTGAAAGTGTTGACTATGCTCCTCAATTCTATGTTCCATTAGAGCCGATTACCTGTAAATAGGATCCATAAAGAATGGAGTGGGCCTGGCATGTTGTAAAGAGGACTCAGATGTTTTCCTTGATTCAAGTTCACCTCCTTTCTTTTCACCAAACACATGGTTTTTCCGAGGTTCAGCCTGTTTTGTACCACTGGCTCGACTTCTGCTACCCATGCTTAGGTCTAGAGGCTGGTCCTGGCTTGTCACAGGTGGAGCTGCTGGCTTGGTTGCTACAGGAGTAACGGGCTTCTCCTCCTTACGTTTAGTGGTGAGATCAAAGGGAGACTCAGAGCTTCCCTTTGGGATCTTCTTTATTTCACTTGGTGATTGGGGTTCCATTTTCAAAGGTAATGGTCTCAAGTCTCTATCAGGAAATGGATACATTGATTGAGAGAATGCTGGAAAAAATGGGAGGGGAAACATGGAAGGGTAAGGTAAAGCTCCAACTTTTTTGTCTTGCAGCCCCACAAGTCCTGTTGAACCAAAGTATTTCTCAGCAATAGAAGCAATAGCCTTTATAGAATCATTCACAGCTCCTGAAACCGCAGTTTGCTCCTCTAAAGATGGTGAGAAAATGGAATGATTGTTGTGTTCTTTCTTATTATTTATTGAAGCCAAATTCTGAAGAGAGCTTACTTTGTCTTTGAACATTTTACCATTTTCTTTAAATTTCTCTTTATCACTTTCAATGTCACTCTCCAGATCAGAGCCCGAGGTGGTCTCCAAGTCACTGCCACTGGGGGTACTGACATCATCAAGGTCACTACTCTCTGACTGGTCACTGATTTTTTCGTGCGGCCTCTCTTCAGAGGACCTCTCTGGTTGAAGCTCCACTGGCTTATTTTCACCTACAGATGGTTGCTTATTTAGTGCCTTCAAAATATCCTGTGTAGCTGGCAGTATCTGAGGATTTGTCATGAGGGGACTTTGACTTTTGTTTGTCTGATCTGTGCTTGGTAGTCCTTTAACAGGAGAACTAGCAGGTATCAAAGGTGGCCTGTGGTACAAGCCTGAAGGAAACAGACCAGGGAAGCTAAAAGAAAATCCAGGAGCTGTTGGAAAGGTAAGACCAGCAGGATGCCTATTGGCTCCAAAATAGTCAGCAAGGCCCGGATTTGCATGATTCATATTAACCATGGACGTTTTATCCATAGCTGGGGTTCCAGGAAGTGAAATGCCTTGGCCAAAAAATCCTCCTGCTGCAAAATGGTTCTTTCCTTCACAAAATCTCCTGTGTTTATTTAAGGAAGACGTAGTGCTGAACATTTGTCCACAGTCTTTGCACTTGATTTGGGTTCTGCAATCAGCATGCATGCGCTTATGACGACAAAGGTTTGAAAACTGAGTATAGGATTTATGGCAGACCTCACCTGTGTGTAAACAACAACAATAACACATCTCAGGCTTTATGATAATTTTCCCCCTTATGAAATTTTGAAATAAAACAATTTGTTACCCCCAAAACGTCAATTTGGAAGCCATAGGAGAAGTCCGGGAGATTAATCTAGATACACAAAACACATGAAAACTAATTTTCCAAAGCAAGGCATCCAACCAGACAAATGTCTCAAGGCAGCACCAAACCCTCCCCTCCCCCCAAATGAATAACTACAAAGTATACATATGTTCATTGTTCATACTTATCTTGCTCAGTGTTTAAAATTCATTACAATTGTTTTTATACTACACTAGCACCCCCCTTCATCAGACAAAAAATATACACATTAAGATGCTACCCCTAGAAATATTTGTACATGTAAGTAGCTGTAACCTTGAATACATCCACTGATTTCAATGAGACCATTTATGTGTTTCAAGACAGACTTTTTCCTGAGCGTTGGCAAGGTTGAAGCCACAAACATAGAGAGACTCCCTGCCCCAAATAGCTTACAGTCTAAAAAGCAAATGGAAATACGGAGAGTAGAGGAGAGGGAAACAATCAGATCTATGCATGCACATATTAATATTAAGAAAATCAATCCTCTGCATTTACAACTGACATGTTAACTGCATGAAAGCCATGAAATTTGAAATTATGATGTCTAAAGAGACCATAATCTGGTATCCTGGAACACTTGTAAATCCTTCTGTTGTTGCCTATAGTGTAATGCAATGCATATGGTCAGCGTGGTAGTTACAGATGCTCTGGAAACCACAATTTTAAATGTAATGCCTTGTGTAGTTATAACCTTAGCCCTTAATGCTATGTTAATGTAGCTTGTTTGTTTGTTGCTTGCATGTGGAGGGGAAGAAAATACACTCTATTTCAACAGCTATTTCCTCAAAAATGCAGCTGTATTTATTGGAATATCTGAAACACAAAACAGCTCAGTGGATTTCCTTCACACTCCTCTGGGATGAGAGCAATTACAGCTCCAAAGAGTAGCATTTGGAGAAACCCAGAAGCCAGCAGGATTATGGAGTCCAATGTTTATATAATTGGCTTGGTCTGCACTACAACATTTACTATGGTTGAGTACCGTGTCCAACAAATACATTAGGAGGCTGAAGGTGAACTAGAACATGGTAACATTTTGTAGTGGAACCTGGGCCATTGAAGCAAATAGGATTTTTTGCTTTCAGCCAGAACATCCTATCAAATGACAACTACAGGGTCATTATTGCAAAAATGTAACTTCTACTTTGTGAGGCTTTGTTTTCATGTCATCTTGAAAACATGTAGTTGCATCCTTGATTTCTCTCCTTTATGAACTTTGCTGAGCAAGGCAAATAATGTTTGGAGTGGCAAACATTAGATAGAGGCAAGAAGCCAAATAGTTCAAAATTTGGTTCCATAAGAATACCTCTACACATTGCCCTACATCACGGTAGCGATGCGCTACATTGCCATACAACACGCTACAGTAATGTAGCAATCATGTGAGTCTACATATGACTGGCAGCTACTTCACCATAGCAGCATACTTTTAGCACGCCACTACAGCAAAGTAGTGGCTAAAACTAACCATGCACCACGCACACGGCGCAGTACAGGCAGTTATTGTGCCGTGTGTCAGTATTTCTTTTTGGAAGTACTAACGCATGGTACAGTAACAATGCCGCTGTAGGGTGACATGTGACATGCCCTAGACCCCAATCCCTCACACATATAAGCATAGGTAATTTCTTTAATTAAAGTAGTCCTAATGAACTCAGCAGGATTGCTCCTGGGGGTAAAGTTACTCGCGTACATAAGTGTTCACAGAATCAGGACCCTAGTCTGCTCTTAGTTATAGGCTGCTACGTGCAGTTTGACGTTCTGAATAGAAAGGGAAATCAAACCCCTACGGGCACTACAATGATCTTCGCTATTGAGGCCTAAAGAAATCTGATCAAGAGATTATTTTTGAAGGAGGCAATGTGGGTTGCCAGTCACACCGCAAAACAGACTGCAAATTCATTCAGAAAGCTCTTATGTTTGACTCACAGCTACTTTAGGTTACATTGGCCTGAATGCTTTTTACGTATCCTTTTTAGTGTTGTTAACAAACACACACACACGTACGTATACACACCATTCATCTGAAAATTTCCAAAGTTAAAGCATAAAATTCTTTATGCCAAAGTCTGGCCCCGTTGTCAAGCCATTTTGCTGTTAACAGGTCTAGATTTGTTCAAAATCAAAATTAGATAATATTATGCCTCTACCAACAACTCCAATTTTGTCTCCAGAGGGAAAGCATGCAGCTATTTTATTTTTATATAATTTGTGTTATATCATATGCTCTCATCTTTCACACATCAAAGCCACACAACAATACACATTGTGCATTCTGAGACCTTTTTAACAATCATTTTCATGATTTGAGACAGGCTGACATAATTTACAATGGCTCTATTTTAAGCCTGCAAAGGAAACTGAATTGAATGTATCCCATCCTGCACTGTTGGTTCCCATGAACTGTAATCACGTCCTCTAACTTCCACTCACACCAGGGCCTGTGCTAACCTTCCTGCACTTCTAAACCTCTGCCCTTGAGAAACTTGAACGCTTGTTGTCATGTCTTAATTGTTTACCTCTGTAGAAGGCTGCTTCACATCACAGCAACAGTGTTTCCATTGTCCTAGGACCTGATCCTGACTTCACTGCTCATACATGGGTTTTTTTCCTTGTTCTCATTGATATCTTTGGGACAACTCAGGGTTGCAAAGGTTGCAGGATTGGGCCCAGCCAAAGGAAATTTGTGATGTTAGACTTCAGGAAGAATGCCTGTAACTATGTATCAGTTCACATTCCTGTGAGATACCTTCATTCACAAAGAAGATTACAAATAAAAAATGCTGAAGCTTTCCTAGTGTGCCTATTAGAAATTTTACTGGAATTAGGTTTTTGCAAACTAAAATTGTGCATACTAGTACTAGGTATTCTCATACTAAATGGGTTTTGTTTCCTAATTTGGGGGAGTGGGGAGACTCCATGTTCCTAGTTAATTAAAGATGTCAGGGCAAGAATTTATTTGTTGCGATATACCACTTTTCAGGTTTTCCTGCATAAAATTAGCATAGAGTTCCTAAACCCATTCCCACTGAAACACTGTCAAAATGTCCAGGTGCAAAATGAGGCCCATAAAGACCAGGGCTGAATTGTGAAACTTAGTCGTGCTGGTGAGCACCTATTCAAACGAATAGTCAACAGGTTACCCGGGGAACTAATCATGCAAGCCATAATCAAATAGCTACTATAATGTGGTATTACTTGGATGAGTAATTTCTAACTGTAAGTTTCACAATCTAGATCCTGTTGGCCAAGTCCTCACCTAGTGTAAATCAGTGTAGCTCCTCTGAGCCTGTGGAGTTCTGCCAAATGATATCAGTGAAGGACCAGGCCATATTTAGTTAGCAAAAAATATGATCCTATTCTATATTTTCATAACACTTATCTACACTTCTTAAACTATTCTACATTAGGAAACTACAATATGAGGAAAACTGGAAAATATTTTATTTCCAGGGAAGAACAAAATATTATATCCTCACAAGTTAATAGTAGCCTTGGAAAACTGTTAAAGGCAGTGCAGATTCAGCCATAAAATGCTTAATGTAAATTCATATAGACGTTAAAACTAAACTAAGACATTACTGAAATCATGAAATAAAAATAACAGGAACATGCAGGTGTATTTTACTGTAATGCCTGACATATATGTAAAAGCTGTAACAGAGAATTTCCATTTTTTGCCATAAAATGCAGTTTTTTTAAATTAGATATTCCCCATGCAATATTCTCAGATATTCAAGTGATAAAACAGTAAAACAGGAAATCATGTAATTGTTACTCTATGGACTTACATAGGCCCAGTCCTCCAATCTTTATTCACCAGAGTAGTCTTATTCATGTGGGCTCTCTCACAGAAGCTGTGCGCTACTGAATTTTACATAAAACACCCTTTGTTTTTATTGGGGAATTCTGCATATGGATAATTGCACAGTGTGGTCCAATGGGATTACTCACATAAGCAAGAACTATTTCAATGAGTTAAGATTATAAAATGAAACCCTTGTTTTCCACGTCATTTTTTTTCCAAGTAAAGTTTTGCTTAAAATTCAGCACGTGGAGGAAGGTTATCAACTTTAATTGCTTCCACATATTAAAGCAATAGAAGCTAGATTTGCGTTCTATGATTGCATTTTACTGTGTCCTTGATGTTCTCCCTCTCTATCTTTACTCTCAGCAGCTAGTCTATAAGTGTAGCTTCCCATCTCCTTGCAGGTTTTTATCACTCAGTAGACCCCCCAAGTCTAACAGAAACCGCAGCCCTTCCACTCCATCCCCCAAGGTATATGAATTCATCTGATGCTTAAGTGTATTCTGGGATTTTCTTAGAACCCAGAAATTAGCTAGCAGTTAAGTTTGCATATTTTGTGCTTATTAAACAAATTACTCTAAGTACTATTTTGAATATGTTCGCTTTATTATGGCATGTGGTTTCTATTTGGAAAGGCTGGAGATTTTGTGAAGGCAGTGAGTAATTACCTTCGTGTTGGTGAGTTTTCACTCAAGCTTGGGCAGAATACTGTAATAAGAGTCAGTTGCCATAAACAGACTGGTAGGGTAAATCATGGTGTGTGGCCTTTTGCTGGAAAACAGATATCTCGTTTAGGTGACCCTGTCCCCACTCCCTCAACGTTCAGAAAATCCTACTCTACATGTGACCTCCAAATTCTTTTGTTCTGTAATTACATGGCTATTATTTATGATTGTTCTATGGTTTTCCATCCATTGCACTTTGCGTTTGAAGAACCACAGTCACTGTTTTGATTTACCAGAGATCACTGAAAACAAGTTAATGAAAAGCATTTTACACATGATTTAATCTGAAAAGAATTGTAGTTTTATACAGAGTAATTCAAAAGCATCTCTGGCTACAATACTTGAATAGCCCTACATGGCAGGAAGCTACTTTTTTTTAATTATCAATTGTAAAAACTCCTTGTAATCCCAGGTAAAAAAACCCAGACACACACACAGACACACACATACGTTAAACAAATATTTTAATTGGTCCTAGCTAATTATATATTGGCTACGTAAATAAGTATGAATTAGTTTAGTGGCAGATGCACAGCTCTTTCAGGAACATGTCTTTTAAGTCATTACCACTTACACTGATGTATTATCATGACCCAAAACACATGTCATAGAACTATTGAACTGCTCCCTTGATGTACATATGCTGAGTGTTTCAATATACTGCAAAGGTTAATACTACAGCTGTTGGAATCGGATTACTAGTGGCTCAAATGTTAGAGAAAAGTCCATGTAGACTATTACGAAATTGCAGGCTTGTCCTCTCTGTCCATTAGACTAGCTGTCTGTTTGACTTTACACCTTTTCACTGTGTTTGTCTGGATGCTAAAGATCTGCTGTGTAATTTAGTCTACCTCTGAATGAGTTAGGCTGACCTGCGCCTGAAGCAGCGAGTTTAAAAAGGTGAAATGGAGTCACCTTGAAAAAGGTACAAGGATACTTTTTTTTGCCATGCTGGTATAGAAAATAGGGGCATGGTAGGGAAAAAAAGAGGTGGGTGTATAGAGACAAAATGTTTTCATCGGCTTGGAGAAAGATTTAAGAATCTCTTGTGATTGAATGGCAAAAGGAGAAAATTGCTTGTATTTTCTGTCTTGGGGTGCTGTTTCATTGCTAAAAGGGGCAGAAGGCCTGGTATTACCAATTACCAGGAACCCCAATCCTGCATTAGGATCTGACAGTACAATCTCATTGCAATCAAAAAGGATTTCTTTGCATAGTGCTGGGGTCTGCACTAATACGCCTTGAAGCAGAATCAGAACTGGGGAGGGGTGATTATATTTTAAAAAGCTCAATTTGTGAGTTATAGAAGGTTCAATCAATACTTAAGAGTGGAATTTACAAAGGTTATTAAAGGAGTTAAAATAATTTCCTGTAACCCAAAGGTTCATATGTAAATCCTAGCCTACGTGATGGGATCTGATCTTGTAAGGAGACCTCCTGTTAACCGCCATGGTTAACTTCCAAAGCAATACAGAACTTCAGGTCACATTTTTCCCCACTAACTCCCAGAATCCAGTGAGGCTTTGCTAACTATCTTTCCCCATCTAAACTTTTAAAGAATCTCATGCACTGATCTTTGAATCCAGCAGGGAGAAAAATATTCTTGCAGCATCAGGTGCATCATTATGCACAGTGCCTGCTTGGATAAGAGCAGTACACAAAACAACTCTATGCATCGGACATTGGATTACCCGTATTGGTTCAGTAAATGAAGGTACAAATCTCCTCCCACTGTAATGAACCAGAGTTTCACAGGAAACAGAACCTGTATCTCAGTTTCCTGATTTCACCACTTTTTGACAAGAAACAGACAAGGAACTTTAGATGTTTAGCTGTAGACTTACATATAAAGGGTTTGACACTGCTGTGGATGTGTTTATGCTGTTTGAGGCCTGAAGAAGTAGCAAACGTTTTGCCACATTCGGGACAAGCGTGAGCACGAGCCCCCACGTGCTGCGAACGAATATGCCTCTGAAGGTTGCTGGGGTCCGTGAAAACCTGCTAGGAAATGAGTACTGATTAACCAAGAAATTTTAACCCAGGAGGAAGTCAGCAATTACACAAGACTGTTTCAAAATCAATATTGGTGGGAGGGGGGCATTAAGAGGTAAAATGAACTATCTGCCTGGTTGCTATGATCTTGCCATATGGAAACCAATGGGAGTTTTCAATTGGACCTTAGATTTATCAGGACTAGTTGTATACTAAACAGTTCTATTCATAGCTTTTGTCCCCTGAAGTGAGACATGCCATGTTTATTACCTTGCAAAACATCACACTAGGTATGAAACTCTCTCTGTTCCATACCAAATCCTCTTTTGGGCAGTGACTGCTGTTCAGAGCTGGCAACATGAGGCCGCGCTGTGATTTAAATCTTTAGACACTGCTGCAATAGAAGTGCTTTACAACAACAAGAAGTGCATTGCATCCAGGAAATCATGATCACCAACCCAACCTTGAAGGTTAATTTTCAGCGTATAGCTTTGTTTCACTACAGAAATATAAAAAATATTGTGGCAAATCTTGCTACCTTGATCTTAAGCAAAAAAAACTCCCATAGACTTCAATAGAGGAGCTAATAATAATTCCATAGTATTGTGCAGGATCATCACTAGCACAAGAACAAATGGGTATAAACTGGCTATGAAGAAGTTGAAGCTGGATATTTGAAGATGTTTCTATCTACAAGACATTCTGGAATAACTTTCTCATGGGAGAGATGGGAACCAAAAACCTCAGCAGTTTTAAAATGGAGTTGGAAACACTTTTATGGTGTGAGTGCCTGTAACAGAGGAGCACTGGATTTGAAAACCCACCTGCGCAAAAAATACGACCCATGGAATTGCAGGAGAAAAATATTTTCCTGCAGGCCTGGTGTGGTATAAGTATGTTATAACTACAGTTCTCTATGAATAATCTATGTTACGGGCCAGAACCTCAGTTCGGACATAGCTCGACTGGAGACAAGAGTTGTGTTTGTGTACATCAGTGAGGCCAACAGGCCAGCATTGCTGCTTCTTCTTCTTAGCCATTTATATTGCAGTAGTGTTCTACAGTGCTGGTGAGCGTTGGGATCCACTGTGCTGGGGACCATACAATCACATTGGAACATCCTTGCTCCAAACAGCTTA
Source organism: Alligator mississippiensis (assembly GCF_030867095.1). Lineage (NCBI taxonomy): Eukaryota > Metazoa > Chordata > Crocodylia > Alligatoridae > Alligator > Alligator mississippiensis. The sequence continues at coordinate 73,986,754 of NC_081830.1, forward strand.
ATCCTTTAAATGTAGCACAGGAATTATAACTCAAGATTGCAACTATTCCATCTGTGCTAAGCAAAGAGCAGCATATTGTTGTAATGGTCCTGGAGCAGTTTGAGAGAGAACTATGTCATACAGTCAGAATCTTCCTGCTGGTTTTCTCTGCTGCTCTGGGAGGGAGTAAACTGTGTTGGGCTACCAGATGCGGCCCTGCTGCTGCTAGGCTACTTGGTGTGTTGCAAGGGCAGAACCAAGGCTCTCTGCTTGCTCCCTACTTGACCCCTGTGGCCCATTCTGCACAGGATGGAAATACAGCCTCCCAATGGAATCTGATTTCCGATATCCCTCCTATGCTTCTTCCTGTGATGTGGGGAGACAGAAAAAGGAATGAAGGGGGTACCTTGCTACGCTGTATGGCTGAGCTAGGTGCGCCCCATCTGGTCCAGAGAATGAGATGAAGCATCACTCCACCCCTGCATCTCCAGTGGGAATTCTTGCCCCTTGTAGTTTATTTGTAATATATGCCAGTTCTTCCAACAGACTATACTGAGCTAAAGGTTCACCTTTCCAAACATATTTCTAGTTTCCTGTGACTGGGTCTGTCTGGGTGGAGAACAGATTGCACCCACATTTCCAGAACAGATGGTTGTTTCTGCTAAACTGTTTGCAAGTAAAATAGTTAATCACTTGACATTTAAATGGTTATCAATAGGCTTCAGTGGCAGCCCAATCACTAGCTGAAGTATACACACCTCCTCTTGAAATTAAGGGCGCTGACAGAAGTGACATTTGTTGCACGACTGGCCCCCTGAAAGCGTTCTATAGCTATTACGTGACACACATGCACAGCTGCAAAGAGCTTTAAAAGTGGCTGATCATGTAACATATTACCCTCATCTAATGAGGTTTCAGATGAAGATGCTCCAAAGTGAAGCACCTTAGAGAACTTCTGTCCCTACCAGTTTATCAGTGCAATCAGGGCTGGGCTGAAGCACTTATAACACTTAAATTCTACAGAGGCCAATGGGGCAATCAGGGAAGCATTTGTGTGAGCTGCTATTTAGTACTGCCTAAGTCTGTTTCCCTATTCAAGAGTTGCCTTTGTATCTCATAAAACATACAGAGAAAGGTCAAATATCCTACAAATTCACTGTACCTTGGCACAGTTTTCACACTCATAGTGCTTTCCACTGTCATGTGACATCTGATGACGTATCAAGTTTGACTTCCAGTTAAATGCCTTGGGGCACTGGTCACACTTGTATTCCCTCTCCTCGCTGTGCGACAGCATGTGTTTCTCCAGGCTGTGAAGACAAAAACAGTCTCAGAGATGGCTCAACCACATCTGAACAAGAACCCAGTTTTATTTGTGATTGATAGCCCAGTTTACAAGTGAAAGTGGAAGGAGGGGAGACACAATGGATAAGAGAATTACAGAAAGCAGAGGGGAGAGGCCCACAAGCCTGATCTGGAGAGGATCAGGCCTGCAATATCTCATCCATGATGCAACAAGGCATCTTCTAGTGCTTTCTCCAGCTACTTTTCAATGTCCCAAGGAAGCAGACTTCCAGCACTTTCTTTGGATAACTATTTCAGAGACTTACAGGTAGCATATTCAGGTAGGTTTTGGGGGTGGGGGGTTGGGGTTTCCTAGCAGCGTGAATATCCCCATCTTTCTTTGATTCTAATATTGCCTCTAGCTGTATCTGTACCACTAAATAACTCCACTGAAGGCATACAAAATAATGTAAGTAAAATCAGAATCAGGACCTTATGTACTGCAAACTAATATCAAGTTCCCCCCTTAGTTACCTGTAGCCATATTGACAGTATTTGCTAAGGAGTCAGTAGCCCTAGGCCTTAATAATTTTGTTGGCGGTCTTTTCCGTGACTTTCAGTTATTGATGGAAATAAGGGAAGAACATTTTTAAATACCACTTACATCCGATCACCTGGTAAAACCTTCTCTCATGCACTTATTTTATGAGACATTAGAAAAAATATACTATATCTATGTAGTGTAGTATATAGATGCTCAGGAAAGACTTTAATGTCTAAACCTGCCAGAGAACATGCCTCCACCAGTATGGCACCCAATTCTTCAGTCCCTTTTCACACAATGTCCTATTGAGTTTGAGCAACTTGGTGGACAGAGTTGCGGGGCTTGTAATCCACTCATGGTTCTAGAGTCTCATCTGGCACTTTTACGCTCAGTCCACTTCATTACAATTCAGTTCAATTTAACCATAGCGGGCTCCTGTTTCATTATCTAAGAAAACGGCTGTGACTTCTTCCTTTAATATTTCTCCATGAATTCACTCTTTCTTTCTTATCTTGACGCACAGATCTGAATGTTCCTACACAGTATTTCTTGCTTAATTACACATACCCCAAAGCACATATTGTGTAGCCCTGTTATATAGAATGTTCTTCTGAAGTGTTTCTGAGATTGACTGCATTTACCCTCATTTTTCACTGCTTCTCCCAATGCGACATATCTATTTGTGATAAGTCATTCTTTGTTTTCAGCCCCTGTCTTGAATCCTTAATATGTTAAGCTACATTTACATTTATTCAAGGGCTCCCATACATTGGATATTGTCCTTAAATTCAAATGTAGCAAAGATAATTCACTACATGCAGAAACACTGGAACCCTGTTTCTGGTTTCACTGTTGCAAGCTTATTGACCTTACCAAGATCCACCATTCACTTTGACTCAGTCACTTACACTGAAAATTATGTGAACTGGGGCCAAATTCTGCTTAATATTACTCAATGAATGAAGCTGTATATATATGCAAATGCACTGTGACTGGGCATGAACTGGTGTGTATGGAACAATAGAGTGCTATTTTTAATTTTCAGGGTGACATCATTAATTTTGTAGGAGCGTAAGAACAAAGTCATATGAGGTGATGAGCATCTCCTGCATAATCCTGAGCACCGTCCACTCAACCTATAGAGGACACTCAACACTCCTGAGAGGAAACGGCAACTTGCAAAATCAGGCCTGAAGTGATCATTCCTATGGTGCATGTAACTGCAAGACTCTCACTGTCAACACTCCAGGTCAATGGAAACATTGTCTGTATTAGATCTAGTTCATGAAATATGCATGTTCTTTGTGGAGAGATATATAAACTGATGAAGGATTTGTAATTTATCTAATATGGGGCGCAGGTTTCCCCACTTGCAGAGGCATGCTCCAAGTGTTGTCCCATGGGATCGGGACCCTGAAGTCCCAGGAGTAGCAGAGGCCTGACTTGTGGGACAATGGGCAATGTCTGTTTCACCCAATGATGAAGATCAGCTGTGCTGAGATGTAGAGATAATACAGTTATCTGCTTCATTTGACAATGTCTGTTTAAAGCCCCAGAGATAAAAATGGAAAGGAGTAAATGTTAAAGTGCAACTGATTGTAAACAGCACAACCAAACATGCCGCTGCTTCTTGCTACCAGTGAATGATCAATGTCATTCTTTTTGCGTGGTAGAGACAAAACTGAATGCAGTGACAGTTCAGAGTCTGGGCGAAAACAAAAGATGTGAGTCCAGGTCCTCTCCTGGTTCTGTCCCTAAAAGAGCTGCACTGATTTCCCTAGCTGAGGATCTGGTCCATGATTTTGTTATGCAGAAGCATTGGCTTTATAATTGAACGTCAGTAGCTGAGGCCAACTTTCTCTTCCGACATGGATGCATTGAGTATCAAGAGCAGACACACAGATGTGCAGTTTTGAGGAGGCTGTTGCAGGAGTTACTGATCATTCTCCAGACCTTGAAATAATCTGCGGCGTTCCAACGTACTCTGTCCTGCACTACATTATTTTAAGTAGCTGCAGCAAATTACAGTGACAGGAAATGTGCAAATGATTTACCCCATGTAATATTTGTACTAAATATTTATGGTCTTACAAATACACATTTTCAAGAGGCACGTATGTCTACATCTACAACAATGATGGGTGAGAGAGAGGGGGCAAACCCTACAAATGCTGATACTTCAGCACCGGTGACTGCTAATGGAATTAAGGGTGCCCAACATTTTTCAGAAGTGGGACCAACATGCTGGGCAAAAGTGCTGCTTTCCCTGCATCACAGTGAATTGTCTCTACTCTTTGTTATTTGGAATATACCATAATTTTGTTGCTTTTAAAATCTAAATTAGTCTAAGTGAAAATATTGAACTGGGTCCACAGGCTAAGACTTTTCTCATTTAAGCCACAGCCACTGGTTGTTGTTTTTTGTCATTGGATGAAGGATAATTGCCAGTAGCTTATGTCAAGAGTTTCTTGAATCACGTGCAACTTTGTGTTGCTGTAAAGTGATTTGTTCTCTATGTAATGATTTAGAGCATAGCAGATGTACAACAGCAAGTTTGGACTCACTAAACTTTGTCTAACACTTCTAACTCAGGCAGAGAGCCCTGATGTCAGCTCTGAGCACTACACCATCCTGCAGGCTTTCTGCCCAGTCCAGGCAAATAACGAGGCAAAGTAGTCCTTGGCTTATGTGAATCACCATCTCAATGGTGCTATACCAATTCACACCAGCTGAGGACCTGCCCAAATTCAGGGCCCATTTTTCTCACAGGTAAAGGGTGCAAGATAGGATCTCAGTCTCTGCATGGCTGACACATAATAATGGTAGCATAAGTAACTTTCTGATCAGTCAGACCTAAGCCACAAAAGAACACAAAAATCTGATTCTTTTTTCATATTTATTTTGTTTTATAATACTATGGAGTCAGATTCAACACTTATACCCTGTGCAATCCTACTGGAGTCACCGCAGAACTGGGGCTGCAATAAGTGTAGGATTTCAAGTGGCTATTCCTACCTTTGTAAGTCTGGAAACACTTGATCACACTCTTTACATTCTTGGATTTCATGCATGTCCTGGAGGTCATTCTCATTGTCAAGCTTTTTCTGAAAGTCCTCTTCCACCATAGAAAACGCTGAGTGAGGTGTGCTGCATGGGAATTTCTGATGGTCTACTAGTTCTGCCTTGGACTCAAACAGCTGATCACAATCCTCACAACGATACTGACGCTCCTCTGGAAGGCAATTTGGTTACAGGTTGTAGGAGACATATTACAGTAATATACATCCTCAGACATATTGATAAGTCCTATTGCTCAACAGTCCCTCCACAGTGCAGTAAAATGAACGGCTATTCAGAGAAAAAGAAAGAACCTGAGAAAAAACTAGGACAAATGATGCTCTAATTTTCCAATAGTGCAGTATGATCTTATAAGGATTGTTGTTTTCACTGATGTCTGATCCTAAGATTTAAAAAGGACACCAGCCAGTGTGCTCAGCTATTACGATGGAAGCAATACCAGTATTGACTAGGCAGTAGGACTAGGCAGAGGTGGGCTTTCTTGGAGTGTGGTAACAACTAACTCAGGCACAGACACCTCATCAAAAGTGCCCTTGAAGATAGTTTTGGAGGTTTTAAAGAACTTTTTAACATTTCAAGCAGGCTTTTTTCCTCCCAGCCTCTGTTTAACAATATGGTCTTAGTCACCTTAACTCATGGGAGTTATACCATGGATTTCAATGTGAATGGGGTCACAGTAATACCATCAATTTCAATGTGAACAGGGTCACAGTAAAGCAAATGAGCATGATCACTCTTGAGTTGCTTCACCCACAAAATTAATAGTACTCCATATTCTCATCTCCTAAACTACCAACTTGGGAAGCAAGATCCTTCACACAGAATTTGATTATTTGAACACTGTCTTTAAAACAGTTCACATGTCCTAATTCTATTTCAGTCCTGTCAATACCACAGATGTAATAGGTATGTGAGTTTTGATTCACCATGGTACTTATTATGCACAGGAGTAGCCTGCCTGAAGTCGCTGTATACTTCCTGGCTTAGTGTTATGCATACAATTAAACACTTCGCAGAAAGAAAGTTTAGGAAACTCAAAGAAAATGCCTTATAAGCATCTGATACTGTGGTTCCTATCCAAGTAAAACTCCCACGGGACCCACCAACGGTTTGGGCTAAGTGAGAAGCAGGCTACTGCTACATATAAATTAGCCAAATGTAAAATGAGTATGCTCAGATTTGGAGGACATGCATTTGTGTGCAGGTTCAGAGTATTTCAAAGGGGCAGTTTAAACAATAATACTCTAACCACATGGAAATCCGTGAAAAATGCTACACTGTAAAAGGCTGACGTTTTGAGCACTGACTTAACAAAGCTACCGCAGAACAGAATAGCCTTGCCAGTTTTTTAATTGAACAGGGGAAGAAATTTCTTCAGCAGTTTTGGAGGTAGTAAGGATTATGTCAATATGGAATTCTCTTTCTCCCACTTCTTTGGGGAAGCCAGTATAAAATAACTTTGGTGTTTAAGGAGCTGTACAAGAGCTAGTGTATGTGCCCACAGGCTTCAGTCCAATCTGACTCAGCCTTCACCCCATAGTTAAATAATAGGTGCACCCCTGCTCTGAGCCTCAGTTGTAATGTCCATACAGCTCTTCACAGTGCAAGACGCAGGATAAAACTATTTCCTTTATAACACATTTAAGCACTCCTGGAGGCCCTATAATGTGCAGGATGTGGAGACTACTTAAGCATTTTAGATACAGTATGGGTAGTTAGAATAAATAATTAACAAGTGAGTTAAGAAGTGGTTTTATTCTGAAAAGCAATGGTTTTAGAAAAAGCACCTTCTAAATCATTAGATTTGCACTTTGATTGTGAACAGGGTAAAAGCAGCTTAGCTGTGTGAAAAAAGGGCTCTGTTAGCCCTGCAGAGCCAACACAGCTAAGCCATAATGAGCAGCACTATATTCCTCCTTGTACATCATCCACAAAGTTATTTACTACATTCAAGTTGCAAAGCTTAATTCTGCTCTCAGTACACCCGTCCAGCCCCAATTACAGAAGATGAGGCTGGACTCCTACTGTAATAAGTGACCATAGAACCTGAACACAGCAGGGTTGCAAAGTTGTAACTGTGGACAAATAGAGAGGGTATAAATAGCTTGTAAACGAAGGAAGTTGGAGCCAGTGTGTTTGAGAGACAATAAATACGCAACTCCACGATGTTATTTCTGCAGTCACTCTCCAGAGCAGCACAACACCTTAAAAAAGTTTGTAGACCAGGTGCTTTAGCAACTCTCAGGAAACAATTCACAATAAGGAGAATCATGTACTCCAGAAGTTTATAAATGGCAGAAAATCCTCTATATATGATTTCAGATCTTGATGTATTCACACTTATTCTTTCATAATGTATTGTAGGGTCTCTTCATATCTATCCTTGAAAATATTTAAAGGTAGAAAAGCTAGCAGTTAAGTGCCAGTAACAATAAGAACATTATCTTTGTCACAGACAAAGTAAAACACTTTGCGAGATTAATATCTTCAGTGTTAATAATGTTCAATGGTATGTTCAATGTTGTCAGGTTTCAATGTTAAAAACTATGCGGTGCTACTGTAGGAGTTGCAGAGAATTAAATAAGTAAGGAGATTAGATAATATTTCTTATGGCTCAGATTTCCCTTAATTAGCTATGTTGCAAGAATCTCACTGCATTCAAGAGGACTCCACCAGGGTGGGAGAAAAGAAATATGTCCAACACATCTAGCTTCTGTGGTCATTTTGGATCAAACTAGATAATCTGCAGTAAAAAGTTGCTAACCATGAATATCAGGAGCCATTGTGTCATGTGAATAATCTTCACTCTTCATGAACAGTAACAGCTCCTCTCCTGGTTCAATGTCTGCTACAACTCTGTAGAATATCTGAAAAACAGAATCAGAGTCAATACCAGAAGAAGCAATAGTACAAAAACAAAGCTGGTGGGCACTGCCAGACTTAAATATCCAAAGAGATCCTCTGCTAGTCCAAATGGGAAAAATTCAATAAGTCACTAGAATGACGCCAGTTTATCCTCAGGAAGAATCTGGTCCCAGGCCATTTATTCTCTGGTATCTGTGATGAAAAGATACTACTTCCAATAAAGTATGCTGAAAAATGAGCTACAGGATGGTGAGCAGAGGGCTGTGAATGCTGCTCTCAGTTCATACTTCTTCTAATAATACACTCTACCTGTAAATCATCAATAAATCAAATTCCCAGATGGTTTATCAATAAGCTATGAGTAGACCATAATGCAGCCTTTTCAAACCTACGTCCTAATTATACACACAAGGTCTGATAACGTCACTGAAGTTGCAACAGTTGAGAACAAGTGCAAAAGGATAATCCAGGCTAGCGCGTGAACTCCAGGCAATGCCGTTTCTAATCCAGAGAGAGATCCTGCAATGGCATGTTTTAAGAAACTGGTGCAGACCAATGTTATGCAGATTATCTCTGTGTTTCCAATATGAATCAAAGGAAAAATGTACCTAGGATGAGAAAGCAGCCCAAGAAGCCCACCAACAGCCAAAGCAGCATATGCAGCTGGTGATAAACCTACTGCCTGTGAAGGCTGTCATAAAGTTAGATGTCACTGCTACAGGAAAACCTTACAACATCTGACAGTTGGGCTCTGTGATTATCAGGCAAAAATAAAGAGGAAAAGCAATTTAGTGCACAGGATCTAACATGGCTGCCTACCCACCTAGTTCTGGATATCCTGGAGGAAACTTCTCTATGAAACTGAGGATCTGCAAGGACTCAATTGTTGGGACTTCATGAGAAATGAACACAGTCTGTCTGGACCCTCTTGCTTCAGCAGGAAAGGTGCAGAACACTAAGAAATGAGGTGATGCATGATGCATCATTTTGAAGTAACTCAAATAAATATCAGTAACTCACTGGGACTTTGTTAAGCCCAAGCACTTGAAAATGAGACTTTGTGAGGCTGGCAATGGGGTAAATATCTTATCTTGAGCTAGCCTATTCTTAAAATCCCTGCTCCTAAAACTACTCACTCTCTGAACTCACTTTACAGTGTTGAGAGGAGGGCAAGTGTTAGTTCCATTCATTTAAAAACCAAATGAATCTGCTTGTAATGAGCCAGGTTAAATGCATTTTTTCTACAGGGACATGTTGCAAAGACACAAATACAAGATTTAGCATGCATGCAGTTATCCATTTCCTCCAGTAGGTGGCCCTAAAACCCAATTGTATATTTTTTTCTAAGTGGCCTTGACCACAGATATGTGCTAAATATCTAAAAATAACGTAATGCAGAGCATTCCCTCTGATTTTTCTTTTCTTCTTCTGCTCCTCCTTTTTTTCATATAGTTCTGTAGTTTGCTTTGACAACAGCAGCTCCACCACCTGAAGTCTGCAAACAGCAAAGTTATGTTGCAATAAACAGGAGAAGAATAAATGGGACTCAAGCGCTTTTGTCAGAGAAGCTGAGGTCATCCCACTCTCCCAAGACACAAAAAGGTCCTAAGGAAAACACATGTCATAATGTACACACATTACAGCCTACTGTTTGCTGTGCATTTTCCTAGTAAAAGCCAAGAGTAGGAGCTGGTACATAGCTTCCCCTCCCAATCTGTCAAGATTACAACTCCCTTTTCCTCCCTGCTAAGAGTTACTCTGGTCAAACCGTCACTTGGGTTTTCTTGTTTTGATTTGGTTTTTCTTTTCTTTTATCCTTTAGATAAATGTTTACAAGTAGCATGTTTCATTCTGGAATTCTATTTCCCTTTACAAAACAATGGACTTCTCTCAGCAATTTGAAACACCTCTTTTTTGGCAGCTCTCAAAGGTTTAACTTATTAGCTTCCTTTCCAACACCATGTTGACATTTGAATTGTGACATATTAGAACTTTCAGTGAAATCTTGCAATCATCTTTTCTGGGGAATGCAGGCTTCAAAAAGGATTTCAACTAAATACTGCAAGATCATAGGCTGCTTTGGCCTGATTTTGCATAACTCAGAAGCACCCTCATGAAGTCAACAAAGTTATACTGGTCTGGTATAAAACCAGAGGTTTCATTTTGCCTGCTATTATCCTCAGTTTTAATCTCGTTTCTTCCCTAAATTAAGCCAAAAGCCAAGTAGCACATTCAAAATAATAGGGTGACATAAAGTTCTAGATTTAAAAAAAAATACTCCTTTTATGCTATGCATAAAATAATATTGCAGTGGCCGTTAAGAAGCCTAATTAACATGTGGACAGTGTCATAACTTCAGAGAAAATACATGGCAACTATTGTGGTGATACTGTAAGTAATCACTGCCAGAAATGAAAAAGGTGCTCTAACAATTCCTGAATGGCACAGCAAAGCAGAGGCCTGGGTGATTTTGAACTTCACTGAGTTCTTTCTGTATTTTAAGCGAATGTTTATTGCTCCTGAGAATCCGGGGTCCAACAGGAGCAATGGGAGGGCAGACCAGTTTTGTATGTGCCTCCCTACACAGCTATGCTAATGTACCTCAAATCTGATCCCCAAGTTGTGTTGTTTCTTGAGCAGATACTGCCAATGGTGACAAATGATGCAGGAGCTTTCTTATGTGGATCGCAGTGCACAAGAGACTAGGTTGGGGGCAACCCAGCTCATTTGATCCAAGACTGAAATGCGTTTAAGGGAAGCCAGCTTTTAACTCCCACAAATAAATCTGATACCAATATTGACGCCACTGAATAATTGTTTAAGCAACACTTCCCCCCCACACTTTTTAAGACAAATCCATTTAAATCTAACTCTCTCCACCCCCAACACTTTGTTTTTCCCCAGAAGTGAAACGGTGCCCATGCCCTTGAAAAGTAATAGTAAGTTATAGACTGATCAGCCCAAGATGAGGCTGAGTTGCTGACTTACTAAACATTGAAATAATGAGTGAATGACATGTTACCGTGTGAAATAGCTGCAGGTGCTCTGTAGTTTTTCTTTATGTGATTTCCTTTGCCTTGACCAAAAAAGTCCCATGGCTGCAAGAGGTGCGGGGTGGGCCCTATTATGCTTTACACATTTGGAATGGTAGGATCACAAGCTATATAGCTAATGCTTGGTACAAAGCCTCGAAGACTGGCTCTCTCACCACAGCATTTTGGATGTCGTCAAGAACCAATTACTGAAATATTGCCTAAGTCTTTGATAAAGCAACTGGTTGTATCAAGTGGCATTTGGCAGAAGTGCTATAGGAGGTCTGTTAGGAAGCCCATAGAAACACACAGGCCTTCAGCATGTTCTGCACTAGAGATATACCAGGCCAGATTGCCCCTGATCCTGGAGAAGCCAGGATAGAAGGAATAGGAGCCTTGGCCCTAACTGCACTCCCTATGCCAGGGCAAACAGCAGCAGAAGTTCTTGAGCAGCACAACAGCTCTTTCTGGGCCTGATCCAAAGTCCACCAAAGTCAATCCATGCAAGCTACTGTGAAACAGGGAGGGGGCAGATCATGACTCTGATCCCTCTGTACTGGCCTACACTGCTGGACCCCAAAGTATGAGCCAGCCCATTCACACCCCCTATACACAGAGGAGCTTGTAGAGGGATGGCAGCATGGAAGCCGAAATCCTGCTAGAGCCCTCTCCAGGGCAGCACAGATTTGCCCTCATTTTACCTTGATACTGTTTGGTTTCATGTTATGGTATGTAAACTCAGCTGCTCTTTTGAGCTCACTGAGATATCAATACCAAGGAACAAACAAAAGCTGTAGTGTGGTGTTCATTAATTTTTTTCCCTCCACTTTGTTCAGGCTGTACAGTGGAAGTGATTTCAACCAACCTTTTCACCCATTGTTGAAAACTGAGGACACATGGCCCTCATATGCATATAAATGGGAGTCTTGATTGCATTGAAATGTGTTGTGATGCATCATCTTTCCTTGTAACAACCACTGTTATGATAGGTTTCCTTTACGGCAAACACAGCACAATGCTGAACTAATGTGTGTTCTGTCACTAATTGTCTGCGTTGACCGCTTTGGCATTTCAAAAATAAACTGAATTACCAGCAGCGGATTAAGTCCCCTTTCAGAAATGATCTGTCCTGCTTCTCTGCACTCAGAGCTTTCCTGATTTCAGTCAGAGTTGTAAGAAGAGAAGGGATGTAGGAAACTGCTAATTATATTGGCAGACCTCTATTTTTAAGTTAAGTTGGGTTAGATTTAAAAAAGAAAATCTTGCACTTGTAAACTGAAGCCCTGCAAAGGGTCTGAATGACATTGTGATGCTTCCTGAAGATGAAAACTGCAGGGGTATTTTTTTTTCTTTTATTTCAACACATACAAAAATAATTCCGTCTAGCCTATCAATTGATATGCCAAATTGCATCCTAACGAGATTTCAAATAGCATATACTGAATCCTGAAAAAATAACAGTGCTGATAACCTTAGTATGTTTTTAATAGACATTCCTACTATTTCATGTAGATATGTTTTTGTAAGTCTTTTCATTTTAAAAGCCTTTTTTTTCATCCCACCAATTGTAATTGTCCTGCCTGATCAAGAGTTAGAAATTTGTCCCTGCCCTGGACAAATGAAACATGTTGGCTTGAGGTTTTTTAAACAGCAGAAGACTAGCTTTGACAGAGGGTATGAGGAGCCAAGAGCCCTGTGAAAGGAAAACTGATAGATCATAAATTACTTTCAGACCATATCTGTTTCGTACTGGTTCTCCCTTCTTTTAAAGCCAATAGCAGACTGCACTCGTAACGTTAGCTCTTTTATTTCAACAGAGTGTATAGATTTTTGTCCTAGCAGACTTCAAACATCTTGGACACAATCTGGACTCCACCAAAGTTAGCAGGAGTTTTGGCTTCACTGACTTCAGGGATTTCATCTCTTCCATTATCAAACTCACTTTGCTATCATCTAACAATGCCGACAGTTTATAATGAAAGCGCACAGCGTCAGCCTTACAGACGGTAGAGTCGGGACATATATTGCAGGGATAGGCCCAAACTGCAAAGTCCCAATCCTGATGTCAAATACCTCAGGACCAGTGGTGCTGGGGTTGTGGTTCAGGCTATTTCCTAGCAGGAAGCAAAATTCTGACCCACTTTCAAAGTGTGGGGTGCTCAATCTCAGGTTGATGGCGGCACAATGCTCTCATTTGTTTGGAGTAAATTTGCAATAATAGGCTTATGTTAGGAAAAATGAAATAAAAGTCCCCAAACTGCAAAGCAGTAAAGGGGAGAGGACGGGGGCTGGGAAGAAAGGAACACACACAAATAACTTTTAAATGGATGAATAAGGCCTCATTGTTATGAATCCGAGTTTACTTTTCCTGGTCAGGCACTCAAAATTTTATTTATGCTTAATAGACTGCATTTGGCATGTGTAAGGATGACAGAAGCGTGAATTATGAATGACCTTCAACCTATCCAGGAAGTTGCAATAATTGAAATAATAGAGAAAATGCACTCCCTGTGAATGCTGGAGAGAGACAACTAGTTCAGGCTACTGCCGCCCAGTCCCTTTGAAGTTCACTGTCAATCTCTGCCTGCCCCCAGTGGAACCTATACCACTTTGTTTGGAGTCTGTATTTACTATTGCACCATTCAATCTGCCATTCAGCCACTCAGGAAAGATTTTAACAGAATGATACTGGTTCGGGGGAAAAAGAGACACTCTGGTTTCCATATCTGAAATAAGTCAACAGTTGATATGAACACATCTGTCACCTTCAGTACTGAAGAGAAGCTATATCATGTTGCATTTGACTAAACCTTTTATTCTTGTGCATGCAAAAAATATGGAAAATATACTGGAAAATACTGCAGACGCCTCCGTGTTTTTTGGGCAATTCAGTTTGGAAGAAGACGAGGGATGTTATTTAGATTTACGAGTGGACAGTCAGTGCTATTTATACTTACACAACATGATTATTGCTTTTAACTTATAGCTTCAGGAGGAGGGAGATGACTATTTACATGTTCCATACCCCAGTGGGCAAATGAAAAGATGAAATTGACTTCAGCTGCTGCAGAAGCCAACTATGAAAAAGATGGTGAAAAGAAACAGAATATGAAAAATGTTAAGCACATTGGTATCCCTAATGAAAGCCTTATAAGGTCCATTAGCCTCCTGCACAGAACCCTGTGTTACTGCTTTAGAACACAAGTGCTACACTAAATGGAATGTATTATCTCCCTAGCATGAGAACAACGGGGGAAAATGCACGGGAAGCATGAGTACCTATAAGATGAAAATGTGGATAACATAAATTGCAAGTAAAAGGTTGTGGTTTTAGTTTTGGCAGTAACTGCCTCAGGCATTTGATTAGAGTGGTGCAGAGGACAACCCTTTCCAGGATACAAAGCAACTCTCACCTCTGCAAAGCGATAAAGCATTTTTAAAATATCCACCTTTCACTTGAGATTATGCTAAAAATGGCTCCCCTCCCCAATCAGGGGTGGAGGAGTGCATTCATATTATTCAGGCCAAAATGTTCAGTGGACATCAGTAGCACATCATAAACTGTTCACTAGGTATGAAGAATGAGCTGAGCTGAGATTGCTGGACACTCACAAATTAACAGAAGAGTTAGACACTGACCATGATGTCCTTATTCCAACTGACTTCAGCGGGGATTGTTTGTAGGGAACCGTGACTGAATGAAACCCTCCAAGAGTTAGAGTGTGGAAGGCAAAGGGGTATGCTACCCTCACCTTGTCATTGAAGGAAGCTATGTGCCAGTATGGGAATAGGTCTGAATTCATGTTAGGCAAGCAAGTGTTTAGAGAATGTGCGAGCTGTGCCAATTGGCATTCATCTTTGAATAGTAAAATGTTACTTCTGAATAAAAGTGAAACTCACCTGAAAAGCAAAACAAATTAAATGTCCAAAACTAATAATAATTTTTACATCAAAAGAACTCAAATAAAATAGTGATTTAAGCCCATCAGAAAATGAGAAGTATAAATGAATAAATAGCTGGATGAAAACCATAATTAAACATTCAAAAAAAAAAGTCCAGAACACTAAAATTAAATTTTAGAGCATAAGAAGAACAACCCAGGCAGCTGGACAACTGGTTCCCAATGTATGAGCCAGATTCTTCCTGCCACATTCAGGCAAGCAAACTGGAATTTTGTGTGGGTACGGCTAACAGAAGTCTTTCCACTGACCGTACTGTCCTTTGAATCAGGCTGCTATAGAATATGAGCAAAATCCCACAATAACTCTATCTGTCCCTTACAAGAGTTATGAGGTGAGGACGAAACCTTTCACATGCACACACTTTCTGCAGCCCCTTCTCTCAGATGCAAGACATGCTCTCTCCCTACTTCCTGGGGTCCTCCAATGCCCCAAAAGGGGTGGACAAGAATTGGGACTGCTTCCCACTAACTTCACGGCCGAGCCAAAAGCCAGACTATGTTGCACCCCAATAGCTCCCTTAAATATCAACAGATAGGAGCTCCCCAGGCAGGATTTTTGGCTCCGGGTGCCCTCTCACATGACAAAGCTCTACAATCTATCTATGTACTTTGTAACCAGCTCCCTGGAATAAGCATCTTTCTAACCATTATTTGCTTTTTATCATCTGGGTGATTTCAGAGCAAAAGGTCCATGGTGCTATTTACTGGATGCCCTAGAACCACCCTCACAACCAACACAACATGCACCCTACCCAATACCGAACCAGTCAGCATGCCTCAACCCTCTCATGGGAGGATCATCCTTAGGGATGGGAGACTGTTTCAAACTCTGTGCCACTCTCTGATGAAACAGGAAACAAGCATGCCATTAGTATCAGTTGTGAGCTAGTGACGGTGGCCACATGTCTGAAATAAACCAAACCCAGGTCCTGACACGATGTCAGGAAAGGAACCGACCAGTATCTTCACCAATCTCACCAGGGTGTTCCTGGAAGCAGTAACTCTTTATAAAGTAAATCACAAAGCAGAACAGTGCATGTCTCACGTGACTACATGGCAGAATTATTCTCTAGTATCCAGCTGCCATGTATAAACCACAAGAGAGTTGGCAGAAGTCACTAAGTGAATTACAGCCTGGTATCCTCTCTGTGGACATCTCTAATCCTCTAGTTTATCTCTGCAAAGCAAATGAATGTGATTAGATAATCTTTCATCAATGAAGTACTTGTTGTTCAGACAGAACTTGTCTGATTGTGTTTGCTAAATACTAGCTGTTAAGGTTCTCTCCATAATAAAAGATTTATCACTTGTCCTAATTGGTGAGATCAGGAGTGACTTAAGGTTTCTGGAAATTTCATTCCAGATTTAGGTTGTCGGGACAAGGCAACCCTTGGAATCAAAAGACTTCACTTTAATAGATTACACATAATATACGCATGCAAAAATATCATACTAGAGTTTCGCACCTAGCATAAACTCTAACTGCAGGAAGGCAAGACCACCAGAAGACCAGTTGTTTTGCCATCCTTACAATGAGAAGGTCATTCCTCCTTGAGGAGTTCTGTTGATGTCAGTGAAACAATAAGTTTGATCCAACTCTTGCTGAAGTTAATGAAAAAACAGCTGCTAACTTCAGTGGGACCTGGATCGGGCCTTATTTTCTGAATAAATCAGCATGAGGAAGAAAGGCAGAATTGTCCCCTATCTGAATTTTGTGTAAATAAGGCTTTCTAACTAGCAGGCAAAAGCTGAACTTCAGCATATCTACAAACTATTCTTTTAATCATTCTTCAAATACAAAACTCTTGCAGGTGGGTTCAGGAACAAACTGAGAATTCAGCCAGTATTATTCTCCCAGCTGGCTGCGTGGAGCAAAATGCGTGTAGAGTGGGGACAGAGGCACTAAAATCTGAAACATGAGGCTGTGCTGGCAGATTAAGAAAGTTTGTAAAACTCTAAGATGTGATCAGATCTGGTAAAACACACAGTAATTCTATTAGAACGCTGGCACGATCCACCTTCGGAGTTGCTAGGAGTGAGATACTGCTGCCCTGTCTTTGCCAGTAGACTATAATTGAGTATAATAAAATATAATTTCTGAATATGCAGCTAACAAAAACCTCAGTCAACTAATATTGAGCTATTTGGAATCTGCAATAGATAAAACAAAATTAATCTGCAGTGGCTGCTTCCTCAAAGAGAAATTCTAAAGCCTAAAAGCAGCTCTCCAGCAATGTAGAGATATTCCCCTGTCAGAGGCCTGTAAGTGGAAAGTAAGTAAAATAATAATTGGGAGTTTTAAGAACAAATAAAACTAACTGGGCTTTTTAAAAAAGTCCTAGTATGATGTCAGCTTGCCAGTGCATTTGGAACATACTATAGTTCTCTTAAAAAGACACTATTGTAGTAACTACATTATTTTCAACTGAATTCCCATTAAAAAAATTATGCTTTTGCTGGAATGTCAGTACTGTCAAAAAGTCTAATGCTTCTAATCTTTTCATACTCATTTTTAAAAATCAAACTAAATAGATAGACATTTAACAATAATAAACTTAACTTTTACAAGTTAGTAAAAGCTACTATCGTATCCAAGTTTAATTTAAAATTAAAAAATACATTCCAGTAAAATAATGGTGACAGGATTTTCTGCCATCCTCTACATATTGTGGGCTATTTGGAGGGAAAGGGAAAAGAAAAGAAGAAAGTGTGCTATTTGTGGAATTTATTATTCACGTTCCGCTTAAATTACATACTTTTAGGACTGATTAGGCATGACAGGAGATAATAGGAAGACAGCAAAAAGAAATCCTATATCAACTTTATTTGAAACCCAAAGAAATGCTGCCTTTAAATCCTACTCCACCTCCAATCAAATGAAATATGAGTTGCACCCAGCATACATGTTTTGACTGCATCCCACTATTATCGAGCTGTTCATCTCAGACAAGCTCATGTATACAGTTATAAGAAAGAGCCTAAACCTTTTGTAAAGTTGATCCAAAGTGATGAAACCTGACCTCAAACCAGAATATGGTGGGGAGTGGGGAGGGTGATACATCTTGCAAAAAAAGTCTAACTTGGAAAACAACAACAAAAATGTTTTCCTTTCTATTTTTGTTGATGGAGAAAGGTTCTGCTTTGTCCAGCCACAAGGTTAGAGACAGTTCAGAGATTCATCTGAAAACCCGGCCTCCAGCAGTTGTGGGCTCATACCTGTCTGTCAATCAGGCTTGCACTTAGCACTATAAACTTGTGTTCAGCCTCAAGATCAGAGCGCTGGCAAATATCTTTTACCAGTTCAGGTTAGAGTGTAAAGTTTGCTGGCGAATTTTACAGGTGAGTTGTAATTAGAGGTTAACGATTACTCCTGATCCAGTGTCTCTGTCCTTGCCTTAGTTGTGAACAATATCTCAAACAATGAGAGTGTTCATTATGTGATGAGTAGTGCTTATTCACCATTTGGCAGGCCATATTCCTAATGGAAAAGAGAGTGAAACAACAGACCCGGAGAACCTCTTCAGTCAGCTCTTTCATCCCTGTGATTAGTGCAGCTTTCTCATATCAAAGCTAGATTGGGCCCTCCTGTTTTAACTGTGTGGCATCTATTATACCTATCTGTATCTATCTACAACTTGCTGATATGTATTCTCTGGCTTAACACTTTTTTCTGTGTCTGGGATCTATAAAGACAAACTAACACAAATACGCCCACATGCTGTACATTCACACAAACAAATATGCACACTAAGCTTAACCCTGACTTATATTCATCAATCTTTGCATATGGACCCGTTTGCCCATGTAATGTCAATTTCACAGTTTGGTCTCCTATTATATTTTATGTTACCTTTCACAGGTCTGTTCCAGAGTAAAACAGAAGGAGGAGCTAACTGTTGGAAATGTGATTCAGTTTAAGATTCAAAAGCACATTAACTTGTTAGGCTATGCTCATAAAATGCTGGAGTACATTTATATCTTTTGTGGATAAATGTTCAGTGGTTCTAGAAATCCAAATGAACAGCAAACCATCTTCTCTTGCTGGCAGTGGGTTTTGTCTACTACTTGAACAACCACCCATTTTTAATTTACAAAGCTCTGCAACAATAAGCTATAAAAAAAATATGGAATTGTGAATATCACAATACCGTGCAAAATAAATGTCTCCAGTGAATGAAAGAAATTATTGGCAGCAGCACAGGCAACATTACCAAATCTCAGCAATGTAAACATTAAAAAAAGAGAAACTTACAAGCTCTATAACTTTCTCTTCAAAAAATGGCCAAATGTATGCGTGCGCACGCATGCAAATGGATTCGACTATTTCAGTACAATAGATATTTTGCTGAGAGATCGACAATAGCAACATGAATCCAATAAGCAACTCTTATCAATTCATATGATGCCTTTACTAAACTTGTACATTTATTCCATCTTAGTAAATGTAAAATATTGACATTTGAACTCAGCTACATAGTCTCCCTTTGTGCAACACAATCAAATAAATGTTCTGCATCAATATAATTGTTTTTCTGCATAAAGTATGTTTTAACTTGGAGAATTTATTTTTTGTTTACCCGTGACCTTTATTGTTTCTTTAGCTGAACCACCTAGTGCACAAAAAAATAAAAGTTATATCACAGTAGGTTGGTTCAGTCTATCTTGCATGCATTTAACTCTGAATTGTAGAAGTTTAAAATGAAAAGGGTAGTGGATGACAGTTTCTGAAAAAGCTATTTATGCCAGTTTTAATCAATTATAGACTTTGATGCAAATCTATAATCTGAGAATGCTGCTGCAAATGGGAGACTGCCTGACATCCATTTTATTAATGTAAGGAATTGGATTGGAAAGAATGATTTCTGTTTGAAGCTTTGTGTCTGGTTGCAATTCTTTCCTCCAGGCAATTAAACCTACTAAAGGTAATCTTTAAAATCCACCTGATTTAATTCATTAGTTAGTTGGTGAAAAACTAAGCAAGTGTTTAACAGAATAAAATGTTATGCCTCCAGATATCAATGTTTAAATATAAAACAAGAATTCACTCTCTGCTATCCCATGCAATTTTAGGGTTCTTTTTTTTCTTTAAAGAATTAATATTTCTAAACTTAACTTCAGTCAGGTAAAACATTGCTTTGTGGTATTTAAAATTTGAAAACTTAAACAAACCTTTATTTAAAATTAAACTCCTCAAAAACAAAAACAACCCCTCCTCCAAAACTCAACAAAATGCTTCAAAACAAAATATTTTACTGTTTCTCCTTTCCCTTACCCAGCCTTCTTTTACAAGGTACAAAGGTAACTAATAATTTAATCCAGTAAAAACTGATGTTTTAAAATCTTGCAATAAACTAAAAGAAAAAAAATTACCATAAGTTCATATAAGTTCAGAACAGAACTATTATTAATTCTATCGCATTGCCTGAGAAGACATAATTCACATAATGCACGTGTATATTCATATCTGCAGCCATATATACAAAAATGTATTTGTTTTTTTTTTTAACTTCACCTACATTTTTTTCCATTAATTTCATATTACAATTTCTTATGAGATGAATGTCGCAATTTAGCCATGCAGCTGAACTGCTAGAGGAGCTAGAAAATACATGGCACACAGAAAATACTGGTTTCATATAAATAAATAAGACAAGACCAATTTTTATCAGGCACAGGAAAAAAAATATGGTATTTTGTGAAGGGAGCCATAAAGTGAAAAAATAGGAAATTCTTATTATATACACTAGCTAGTAAAAATTATGCTCTTCTGCATTTCACATCTGTGCCTTATCTTTTTACCATAACAATAAACAGGCCACAAAATCTACTAGGACTTTCTGTTATGTTTTCCCACTGATCCTTTATCGTTATTTAAAAAAAAGTAAGTGCAGAAAGTATCCACAACATACCTGATCACTTGTCTGACATGCAACAAGGTTGTGCTGATTGTAGCATCCAGCAAACTTGATATATTTGAGCCAGTTCCCTACATCTGGTTGACTGGCATCTATGCAGAACTTCACATTGCAAAACTCATCCAAGATCTAGAACGAAGAATATGAAAGAGTAAATCTTTCCATTGCAGGCAGGCCATACTAATTAAAATCACAGGTCTCCAGCTAAGCAAACGTATCATAACATAACTGTAGTGTATCAGAAAATATATTTCTTTGGCAGACTATTAAAACAACTGTTTGCGCACATGCATGCTAATAAAGGAACGATACATTTGTTATAAGCCTGCCTTGAAAAATGTTTACACATAATGAGGATGATGTCAAAGCATTGTGATCAGATAATATGTTAGTTTAGTAAGAATCTGACTTCCTGGTCACATATCAGTGAACACTTACGCTTCAAAAGTATAGCTTTCAATTAAATGTATTTATTTCAATGAATATAAGTAACATGACTAGGTCACAGTCTGTGGTGTTTTTTGTAGGGATAGTATATTCCCTTCAAAATTCATTTGTTTTGAGCTTACTGATAGCATTTCTGAATTTGGGATAAATTTGATCTACTAAATAATGTTTAGATTCAGAGTTATTCATCTGATTTTAATATTATGCTTCCCCACACACCCCTCTGTGTAACACTGAAATCATTCCCCTGACGTGAAGCAAATTGCAGGATTTGGTTAATAACTAAATCCTTTGTGCCAAACTAAAGAAAATAAATGAAAAACAATGTAAACGCTCATGCAAAACATGGCAATATTCAACCTACCAATAAATGGTTCCAATTATGCAACAATAAACAAATATAATGAGACTGGTTGTGGACCAGTTAAAAGGGATGTTCTGGTCTAATATTATGACAAATTGTTCATCATTTATATATGACTGAATTACCATTATTTATCTGCAACTTTTATTACTGGCCTATCCTAAGCTTTCAGCAATCTCTCAATGTATGTAGACAGCTAATGCTACATGTGGAAAGTTCTCCTGTTTTCAGCACAGGACGTGCCAAGTATGCTAACGGATTTTTTACCAGAAGTTGAAAAACAGAGAGAGGGGGAGAGAAATTGTGTTCACGTCAAGACCCCGAGCACTTTTGGCCTCCAAGCTGAATGGCTAGGAAGCCTAGCATTGTGTATATCTTTTAGCTAAGGAAGTTTCCTATCAAATGCCACCAATAGAGTGGAACTCGACTCCAGCTTCATTAATTAAATGAAGCCAGCCCAAAGCTGCTTTCTCCATGCCCATGTGAAGGTTAACACTTGCAGCTGAGGGGACATTTCCCCTGCCCCGGAGGAGTGGAACACAGAGTTCAGGTAATCATCCAGAAGCAGATTCAGATCATTAACTCACCACAAACTTCAAGGGGACAAACTAGAGGGCACGAGGCAAGAGACACTGTGAATAAGCCCTTTTTTTTTTTTTTTTTTTTTAAACCAGGAAGCAATTAAAGAGCGAGGAGGGTGCCACCAAAAACCAGGCTCCAGGAGCACGCTTTGAGAAGGAGCTGCAGCCTGCACTCCCCAGCCCAGGGCCAAGCAGACCCGGCTGCTTCGCCAAGGGGCTTCCTCGGGTCCCCGCTGCTGTGTGGCAAATCACCCCCGGCGCCCTGTCCCCGGCCTCCGCGCCCCCCAGCTCACACCCCCCGGGCTTGCCCCTGCCGCTCGCGCGGGGCCGCCGGCAGACCCCTGGGGGGCTGCGCTCCTGCACCGCCTGCACCCCGGCCGGGGAGGCCGGATCAGGCCCCGAGCCCCTCCCGCCCCGTGTCCGCGCCCAGCGGCGGGGCAGCCCGCAGCCGCCCGCCCCGCCGGGGCTCCCCGCCGCCCGGCAGCGGAGGAGCACCCGCCGAGCGCCGCCACCGCCCATGCAACCCAGAGACGCCCCCCGCCAGACACCCCCGCTGGGAAGCGCTGGCTGGCTCCGGGGGGGCCGCAGCTCCACGTCTGCGGGAGCCCGAGATCCCTTTCTTCCCCCCCGGGCTCTGAAAGCCAGGCTCCTCGCCCCGGCTCCTTGCTCCACGTAACTCAGCGAGTCGTCTAAGTCACTCCCCGGCCCCTCGGCCCTGCCAGCCGGCTGCCTCCCCCGCGCTGGTCCTGCCGGGGTGGCTGCGGAGGGCCCCGGGCTCCAGACCTACCCAGCTGGGGAGCAACTTGGCGGCAGGCAGGTCCGCAGCGTGCTCGCCCGCCTGGCCGGCCGGCGAGGAGGTGGGCAGCGAGCCCCATCGCGTCCGGATGCCGAGGACGGAGCCGGGCGCTCAGACAAGCCCCCGCCCGCCGCCCACCCCCGGTCCCAGACACTGCAAGGCGGGGAAGGCAGGGAGGGGAGGGGAGAGGAGGGGGGGTCCGAGCACTGTCCTGCCAGAGCCAGCAGCGAGGACATGCCGGGTCCCCAGGGGGCCGGGGAGCGAGCCGCGGCGCCGGGGGAAAGTGCCAGGGTCCCGCGAGCTGGCCGGGACGAGTCGCACTAGCAGCAGGCGCGCCTCTTACCTTCTGTCTCCCAGGGCACTGAGTCCTGAACCCTGGGCGCCTCCGAGCCAAGGGAGGGGAGGAGGGAGGGGAGGGAGGAAACAACAACAACAAAAAAAAAAATCCTTCAAGCGGCTGGAAGCAGCATCTCCGGGGAAAGCCACGCACAAAGCGCCCGCCGGGCTCCGGGCTGCCGGCAGGCTCCGCGCTGCTGCACCATTTGTTGGGAAGTTTCTCTCTGCTCGCCGGAGCCTCGGGGTGGGTCTGTTGTGGCCGGAGGGGCCGGAGGGGGGGGGGGGGGTTGTGTTTGTGTGTTTGTTTTGTCGGGGTGGGGGGCGGCTGCTTATGTGCGATGTGCTGGGGGCAGGGGGGATCGGGTCCGTGGCTCCCGGAAAAGTTTTCAAGGAGTGGGGGGATCCCACTTTAACCCCCCCCCCACCCCCAACAACTTCTATCACTTCCCTGCTGGTGTGAGTGTGTGGGGGGAGGACACCCCCCTTGCACACACACGCCCCCACCCTCCTCGGAGTGCTGCTTTCCCTATGGGGAAAGCCTCCCCCCCACTCCCTCCCCCAGCTCAGCAGCCGGGGGGTTGCATTGCGTGAACTGCCCCTTTCAAGAGGATGTGAGCGGCCATCCCGGGAGCGGGGCGGGAGAGGAAGGCGCTATCTCCCCCATGCCGCCCGGCGCTCGGGAGCCGGGCGCAGGCTCCTCTTTCAGTCACTGGTTAAAGTGACAGCAGCCTCCTCTGGCGAGAGAGGTCACAAAAAGGTCGCGGAGGCAGAAGCCCTATAGGGGCAGACTGATTACGGATGCACCGGCCGAGTCCAGCCGTGCAGCCGGCGACCAATCGGGAGGTCTGGGGCGGGAGCAGGGGAAACCTCGCCTGGGTTCAATGTGCTCGGAAAGTGCAAGTGTGCGAGCGGCTGGCTGTCTGTCTGTCTGTCTGCCCGCCTGCCCGCTGCTTTTTTCCTTTTTTTTTTGTTTTGTACTAACAACACCCCCCTCCCCTTCTTCCCCCCAAAGCAGCAGCCTGGGCTGAAGTTTACAGTGTTCACAAACAAACACCAAACAAGTGAATTGGCTTCTCAGGGCATGGACGCGCGCGGCGAGCCCTGGCACCCAGGCGGTGTTGCTGCCCGGTCATTTCTCCCCCCTGCTCACCCGGGTTTTTGTTTTGTGTTTGTTTGTTTTTGGGGGGGGGGGTTGTGTTTTCTCTCTTTTAGTTGGAGGGGGGATGGATCTACGGAGGGATCAAGGAGGGATCGGTCTTCAAATGCCGCCTGGCCGCAGTGCAAAGCGGCAACGTGGCTGCAGAGTGGAGTTGGGAACGCGACGCCCAGCCTGCTCCTGCCCCTGTCGGGGGACTCTTCCGCTCTCCACCAAAAATGAGGGCGCGGATTTATTTTTATTTTTTTTTAGAAACAAAAAGCAGCTCTGGGGTGATCCTTCTGCTCCGGCTCCAACCCCGCCGCTTGCTGCGGCCCGGCGCGGTCCCTCCGCTCGCTAGCGGGGCTGCCTGGAGCTGCTCGCCCGTCCCAGGACTGGAGCGGGCGGACGAGCAGGAGGAGGGCAGAGAGGGATCGATACGGGTTCATAATCCGCGAGAGGACTTTCCTCGGAGCGTGGCGGTGCTGCTGGGTTTCAAACAAACAACAAAAAGTCCTCACACCTCTGTTAGCGATGCATGCAGCCGAGTGGCCCGGCCGCCAGCAGATCCGCGGAGGTGAACCACGCTGCTTTTCGGGAGCTGGGGGCGCACAAAGGGGACCTGAACTTTATCTTCCCCTGCTGCAGGATCGCAAGGGCCGCCTCCTTCTTTTTGAAAGGCAAAGATATTGCTCGGACTAAAAGTCGATTTTCTTTTTTCCTGGGGGGCTGGGGGGAAGAGGAGGGCGAGAGCCCAAGTGACAAGAGATGATGATGAATTCGGCTCAGTGGCCTGTTATCTGTGACATTGAGCTGTTATTTCAGATAATGGCTATTGTTCCAGACGGGGAGGGGAGAGAAGGGAAGAAAAAAAATCGCGCCCAGCCGAGTTAGGTAGGACAGGAAAAAAAAACAAACCCTTTGTAAATAACCCCCAAATCCTGGCCCGAGATTCCCACAGAGTGGGAACCTCAGCGAGCTCCCGGTTTGCTGGCCCATTGATTTCCTGCCCTCCCTTAACTTGTCCATTGTTGGAGCCTTTTTTTTTTTAATTTAGCCATAAATTGGACCAGCTCGAGCTATGAGCTGTTCTATTTTCTTCCTGTCAGGATGAGGGATTTGTTTTATGATGCATTGTGTATTAAATACAAGTAATCTGGGAAACTGATTGCTCGAGCCCATAGGCCTGATCAGAGGTTCTGATAGGAAGCCCGAGCCCCCTCCCTGGAACAAAGCCGCTCTGAAAAGGAGGAAATGTCGGTGGATAAACAAAAGGGCTCTTGGTATCAGTAGCAGGTCCTGGCTAAATTAGGATTTCATGGAAAGGGCTCGCGGAGAGGTTCCCGGGCTGGAGGAGGGAGGGCGGCTCGAGCTGCGGAGCTTGCGGCCGCTGGCCGGTAGATGGCGTTGCGAGCCGGGCTACCGCGCGCGGCGCAGCTCCGCCGCCTCCCAGGTACTCGAGTGCCTCCAGGGCTGCAGCCAAGGCGGTGGCTGCTGCTAGAAGGTGTGAGCTGAGTGCTGGTCCCCGCATCAGCTTTACAAGGGGCAGCATCGGCGCTGTAAATGAAGAGGGCAGAGCCTGGGCTCTTGCAGCTATTCTCCTGCCAGGCTTCTGCTCTCCAGGGCTTACTAAACTGCTGGCTGTAAGATCCCAACCCCCTGCTGCTACACTAGATGAGTAGGAGTAGGATTATTATGATCGATGATCGATTGCGATGATGCCCTGTTAGCTCAACTCAGACGCCTAGTAAGGCGACTCTGCAAGGCTTCCTCCGTTGTTATCAGGGGATGCACCGACACATTTGCCAAGGAAGTTCCTCACCTGCGTGCATCCGTGGTCGCCCGCAAAAGCCGGGCAGCAGGCTCGGGGGTTACTCACCCACACATCTGCGGGCTCTGTAACAGGGCAAACTTAGATCTCTTTGGATCTAAATCAAATGTAGCTCTCTTGGACACACGCACACACACCCCGCTTCCTAGCAGCTTCTCCCCCGACACTTCTGCACCAATCCGTTCACAGCAGTTCCCGGTCATAAATTAATCCCGAAAAGCTGCTGTCTGCTGGCGAGCAGGGGGGGCACAGCCGGAGTCGGCGTGTTTCAGCTTTGCACTTGAAACGGGCTATTAAAAATCATGTTTTGCCATAATCTTAAAAACCGGCTTGATTCCATCCCAAAATGTAGCGGGGCAGCAGGTCGCTGGCACGAGCGCCGTGGCCGGGGGCGGAGAGCCGCGTCCCCCAAACTCTTGGGCTGTCTCCCTGCGGGGCGAGGAAGGAGCCTGGGCCCGTGCAGCCCGGGGCCCTGGCAAGGGGGGGGGGGGGCTTTCCTTCCCCCCGGCTGCAGGGTGGAGAGATCAGAGGCAGCAGACGGTCCTGATGGGATCCCTCGCTAAGTGATCCCCTACGTGGGTGTGCCTGTGTTTTCCTCCCGGGTCGAAAGGGGCCCAGGGGCATCTCTGGCCTCTTCCTCCCTCTTCCTCTGAAGGGTTTGCAGGCCCCCAGTCCTGCCCTGGGACCCACTGGCAAGTGTTTATTTAAAGTGAGTCCCCGTATGAGCGGAGGCAGCGAGGAGCTAGTACTTCGGACTGCTAGCTCAATTCCCACCAGGCTGTAAACTGATGCCTCTTTTAAAGCCTTTAACTTCATGGTCGTCCCCGAAGTAAAAGTTCTCCTAATGGAGACCCTATGGACATGGCGCATTCCAGCACATCATTAAAGCAATGAAAAGCAGCTCAGGCAAAGCCAGATGAAATAACTGCACTGTCCACTTTTAATGGGCTTCCTGTGGGCAAGCGCGCTGCGGAGGACAGCGCTGGAAAACCAGACAAGGCGCTGGCATGTCTCTCTCTCAAAAAAATTAAAAAGTACCGTGACTTCAATCACATGCTCGTCTATTAGCCTCGCATTTATGGACCGAGCCACTTCATAGCCACATGTGTAAGTGGGATTTAACGTTATATTTCTCAAGGCGACTAAACACAACACTGAGCATCCTGGCTAATGCTGCGGGGAGCTTCTTTCCAGCACGGGACAAGTGGACTTCAAAACAAACCCGATGCAAAAAGCCCTTCTCCAACGCAGCCGGAGCGGCCAAGTCCACTAGAAACCCTGAAAACGATTCAACCTCCCTGAGCTTTATAACGTGAAAGATACGGACCGGTGTTTGAAAACTAGGACGGGCAGGATGAGAGAGGGCTGGTCCCTGCGCGGGGCCGGGGCCGGGGCCGGGGCCGGGGCCGGGGCCGAGCCCGCCCCGCGGCTCTGCGGCCCCTCCTGCCTCCCGTTTGGGTGGATTCCTTCCTCCCAGCCAAAGGGCTGTTTGAGAGAGGGGAGGAAATTAAAGGTAAAAAAATGTAAATAAAAAATTTCCCTTGGTCTGGAAATGGGCCCAACTGAAAGCATGTTAATCTCCACCTCAGTAATTTGGTTCTTCTGGAGAAGACAGAAGCCCCGCTGCTGTGCCCTGCACTTCATAAATCACGTCTTTATGTGGACAAGGTCAGGGCACCTAACAGCTCAGACATGGGCCTTTGCAGTGGCTCGGAGGGCTCCGGCATGTTTATTCTCTCGCACAGATCTCCGAGGAGCAGTCCAGCACGCTTCTAATTACTTTTGATTATTTTCATTTGCTGGGGTCAGGCTGGCTTTGCCAGGACTGCTGGAGGGCTGGTTTCTTTACACATCCCCCTTGTCTGTGCGGGACACGGCGGGGTCCCAGCGCCCACGTCTGGCCGGGTGTCCCCCTGCCACATCGCCGAGTCCCCCACTTGGGCGCTTCCCGGCTGCTCCCCCGTTCCTAATTAAACTATAAAACTAATCACGGCTTGGCCACAGCCCTGAGCTGCGAGTCGGGGTAGAGGGAGGGAGAGCTGACCTCTTGTTTTGCTGGAGCAAAGAACAACTAGCAGCCCCCCCCCGGTTGATTTGAAATCTATTTAGTACATTTTCAACCTGGTTTGGAAGTGAAGAGATACTATTTCTAGGCTGAGAGTCTGCTACTGCTCTACCCGGTCCCGCGATCAATCGCTCCGAGTATTATTTGCAGAGTTATCCTAGAAACTCAAGCCTCTGAAAATGTTTTTTCCCCCTCTAGACAGATGTTCAGCACAATTCGGAGTCGTAACCTCCAGCTACTGCAGATATATGCAATTACGGGCTTTGCTTCTTAAACCAGACCGCCCTGTTGCTAAATTAACTGCGAAAATAATTAAAACAAAAAAAAAATCAGTCAATTGAAAAACAAACGAACGAAAATGGAAACATTCCCCAAATGCCCCCCTCCTCCCCAGCTCAAATCTTGCACGTTATATAAAACGGAGGTACGGGCGAGGCTTCGAGTACGTCGAGGCGATTTTCCCACAAAAATGCACATAATGCGTGCTCAGCAGACTGAAAACTTCCAGTTCCTCTGATAGCTGGAGGTACTTTTATAATCACGGATTTGTGTGCTTGTGTGTACAGAGACAGAGTGTGTGTATTTCTGCTGCTATATGGTGTGATCACAACGTATGCTTCTGCCTTATTAGTGGTGAAGAAAGATCCTGCGCGTCTATGTATCCGGACACACGCATCCAAAAGACGTGCACGGATTGATGCTCCAGCCAGGCAGGCACACGCCAATGCACGCAGACAGACACGGATCCACACTAGCCCCCAAACGCTGGACGTGTGTAATCTGTGACCTTTTCAACACTTGGGGGGATACATGCATGGCTATCAGCCCTTTCGACACCCTCGCTATCTGCAATGTTCCCTGTCCTGCCCCGATCCTCAGCAGTCCTGCTCCTGGCAGGAGTTTCACAACTAACTGCGTGCTCAGCAGAAGGGCTCCTCTTCTTTTCTTCCCTTTGAAAATTCACCCTGCTCAAAAAACGGGGGCTTTATCCCCAGATCTGAGCGCCACCGGCTCATTCCTCACTTTTGCTTCCATTTTTAAATTTCTTTTAACACATTAAAAAAGAATCCCGACCTCTGCAAATCTTTCTTTAGTTTTGGGTATCAGACACAATCATTGGCACCATCCACGACTCCACCCCGGACTCCGAGCGCTCCCCCAATCACATTTTGTTCCTGAACTCGTTGCCACGGCAACCGGCAAGAGAGATAACCACAGAAGTGGACTATAGAGAGCAAAAGTAAACTCAGCGCGGGCTGAAGTATTTCCCTGTCAGTGCTTTAATCCCACTTTCCTCTTGCTTCTCCCTGCATTTAGACCAGTGTCACGTTGGGGCAAGTGAGATGGGACCCAGCCACGGCTCCCCAATGTCCCCATCTGTAATCCTGTGTCCCGGTGCACACACGTGCACAAGGTGGCAGAAGGCACTACTTAAGTCCACCTTGCCGGACTGTTTAGTGTGTCCTGGCTCAGAGGCAGGTGCTGTGTGCAGTCCGAGTGGCTGGCCGGGGCAGTTGCCTGACTAGCCGCAGACTGCTGGGGTTGACCCCACTCTTCTGAATCTTGGGCTGACAGCTGACTAGTGGGGAGTAATGCATGAAGGCGCTGGTCTTTTGATACAACTTCTGCACAAAATGGAAATGCCAGGACCGGGGTGTTCCCTCAGATGAGTCTGTTCCTGCCCACAGAGAAAGAGGGAAGGAGGGCATCTAGCCATCTAGCCCTGCCCTCCTAGAGTAGGTTCCACACATGGAGAGGTGATTGAGACAGGCTGGTGGGGACTCTGATCTCATGAGGAATCTCCTGGGCTTGTAGTCAGTCCTGAACAAGTTCCTCTTAATTGTAAAGGAATTATAATTAATTATCTATACAAGGCAGCCCTGCCAAAACAAAGCCAGTAAACCTACACGAAAAAGGAAGGAGGGGAGGGGAGGAAACTGTGGAGAAATAGGTCCTACCTGCATATAGGTACCTTTATGATGGATAACTTGAGATCTGAAAGCAAGCTGAGGGTGGGTCTGTGGGATGTAGGTTCTTGCTTATTCCACAGATAATGGAACCACCCCTCTAATGGAAAACCTGACAGGAAACTTATGGACAAAACCCTATGGAGTTCCCCCCCCCCCCCCCCTCAAAATCTTCCTACAGGTTTTTCAGTAGGACATGATGAGAAAGGACCAAAGGTTGAGGGTGGTGGTGATCATTCATTGTTAGTGTTAAGGGAGAGTTTAGAAGCCCTCAGCCTTAATTTGACCTCCTTATGCTCAACTGTACACACAGCATGATGGACTCCTTGCCTTGGAGAGTTTACAATCTGAGAGACTGTGCAAATGAATGTGCAACCTTTTAGCAGTTTGAAAAATGCTAACACATTTTAGCTAACATATTCTAACAATGAGTGCAGACTGGACAAGCTGTATTTGAATATGCTGGCTGACTAATGTGAATGCTAGGTCCCTGCCCCTCCCCTGCAAAGTTATGTTTATTTTACTGTACTTCATCTTTCATCTTTATATTTCTTCTATTTGGAAACAAATCCAAGATTCTGGAGAATTTTGGAAACTTCACTTTGAAGCTCTAAATCTACAACTTTTTCTGATGTTCTAGAGCCGTGAAGGGCTATTTTTACTTTAAACCCCACAAGGGATGAGACGTTTTAGCTGCTTCTTCAATGGGGCAGGCACCCAGAACAAATTACCTTTCAATTGGTTAGCAGTTTATAAAGCCACTTGCTAGAAATCTACTATATCCCAAAACTATGGTACTGCTATACCTATTTGGGGCCAGATCTGGGTTTCACATGCAACAATTAATGGAAAGTTTGCTATTGCATTTATAACATTTCCTTCCTTCCTTCCTTCCCTTTATAGGAAAATAGGTGCCTTGTCTTCAAATCTATGGATGAAATATTGGGAGTGTGGTCCTGTGGAGAGGCCAAGGTCTCCCTGCTGATCTTTGTTCTTCCTTGTCTGCCTTGGACAAAGCGGGTCTTGCAAAAGCTATTCTAGTAGGTGCTCTCCTCCCAAAAACATGCCAGGAACTTCACAGAAGAAGGCTCCCCAACCTGGAAGTGGAAAGCATACTGAGAGGACTCTGTACACTACTCTCATAGTTAGGTGTATAGGTACAGCAGGGGCCTACTAATGCTATCCCAACTACACTGTCCACATTTTTTTCAAATGTTGTTCATGTTCGATTCAAGTCTGACAGGCCTATCTTGAAAGCTCTCCTTCATCCTCAGAACTCATGGTTCATTCAACAGAAGCAGGGTATGAGAAAGACATGTAGTATCAAGTTCAGTAGTGGTGTGCTTAGCTGAAATTATCATTCTATTTATGGCCATTTTATGCCTTAACAGCATTCCAAACCACAGTGACACAATTTGCAAATTAAAACAAGAGTAACTGGAAAAGGAAAATCAATCTTACTAGAGGACCAGGGTGAAATGGTTTCAAAGGGTTACTAAACAGGAAAAAAAAAACACTACAAAAATTAGATAATGCCTAACAAACAATTCTATTTTTATTAATCAGTTTTAGGAATGACTGGCTATTATCAAATCATTCTCATTGTGGCAGAGTTTTTTAACTAAGCTTACAATAATGGACAAACACCTGTGGGCTTTATACTGGTAAGAAGCAATTTATCACCCAATAAAAGTCAAACAGTCATTTTTAGGTTCCCATTTACCATTTCAAATGTACAAATGTGGATGGTTCTGAGGGTCAAAAACTGCTATATATAGATTTATAAATAAAAAAAAATACACAGTAATTTATCCAACTCTAGCAATACATTGCAACAGGGGGAAAAACCTGCATGAGAGAAGCTTTGTTACAATTTCATTTCACCTACATTTTGTATTATATCCATTGTCATAATGGGCCAGAGTTGTCTAAAACCTGAACTAAATGGGCATTAAGTCAGATGGCATATGAAATTGCTGGAATTCGATTTTCAGATAAACCACAAAACTTGATGAACTAACATTGTTCCAGATGAATTAACTCATCATCCTTGGGAACAGAACATTTCAGAGGAAAGAACTATACAATCTTTTCCTGAAAGGGCTCTAATAGCTATGATTAATCCTTGTTCTATTGAAAGGCACTTGCCTACAAGTGAAGAGGAACCCTGCTAAAGGCGGCTAAGGATCAACACTGCCTTCTGAATTATTACTGCTGTGCCAAGCTCTGACAGTGGTACTAAATATTATTTACATTTAGGTATGAAATGTGGAATTCTTTGTTACAGGATTGTTATGAAACTATAAATAGGTTAAAATCCCATCAACAATTCAAGTCATGCTTTGTAGACAAGCATGGGGTTGGAACAGAATGCTAATTTATTTAGCCAATGAGTAAATTGCAGGGCTGAAGCTTACCTTAGTCTCAGGCAAACTTATATTGGCAAAGTAACTACCTGAAGCATTTGGACCACAGACACCATTTAAATAAGAGCTTACAGAACAATTTTCAGGTACGTAACTTCTGCAAAGAAATCAGCCATTTGAGCGAGCACAACAGGTACATGCCTCACTAGCTAGCCACATGCATGCACAATTGATTCCTGTGCACATCTTAAATGCTGCCTGTACCTATGAAATTAATCATTGCATGATTAATTTTGAAAATCATGCCCTACAAGAGCTATAAGAAGAACACAAGAGGAGGGTGTTGTAGAAAGAAAAAGAAGGTGCAACAAAAGACAGGCCATGCTTAGTCACACAGGATGACACTCCTAGCCCCATTGAACTCAACTGGAATTTTGCTATTGATTTTGAGGAGAGAGGATTTCATCAAGAAGTCTTGCAAAATCGCTGTGAAATTTTCTGAACCCCCGGTCCCCTGCCCCATTGACATACTTCTTTATGAAGAAGATAATAATGACAAACAAAAAAATATTTAATTTGCCCATAGACACTCTGGGGGAGTTGGCAAGTAGCCTGTATTTGATATGTGTCAAAATAAATTTGTATGAATAATAAAAAATGTGTATGTTCATTAAGGAGCCAAGGACATCAGCACAGCCTTGCAGATTTCTTCTGTAAATGAGTTGAATATTTTCCAACTTAACAAATATACTACCCTACCTACAAACTTGGAAATTAAGGGGATTTTTTTTCCTCCTAATACTTACCTCCCTTAGGGCACACTTGTGTTCTGGCATGCATCCCTTATTTGCTAAATAAATTTCCAACTTGGTAATTTAGCACCCTACTGATCAAAAAAAAAAAAAAAAAGAATTTAGGACTGTGTGCCTGTGAAGAGCGAAGGGAGGAAAGTAGCTGAGCTGCAGGCAGTTTTTTTTCTGTTCCTCTTTCCATACAAGCCATGCATCAGATGTTGTAGGAGATTCATAGAGAAAAGATTTCCAAGCTATAAGGTACATATCAATCCATACACTGTGTTTTACAGATGCAAAATAACTTCCAGAATTTAAAATGAGGAGACAGACTATATCACATATTTAAGTTTTAAGATATTGGGCTCAACTCAGCATTGGAAAAGCATCAATTTTAGTGACACTGTATGTACTACAGAAGCACCAGAGGCCCCAGCCAAAACTGGGATCCACTTGTGAATATACACTTAGCAAAAGTCAGTTTCTGTCCTGGACAGCTTACAATCAAAATACACAAGACAAAGAGTATATTATTATATCAGTTTTGCAGACAGAGAATTGAGACTCAAAAAGTGCATTGCCCAAGATCAAACAGGACCTCTTTGCAGAGGTGGGAACTGAACAATGGTTTGCCATAGTTTTTATGCCATACGAGGTGCTTTTTCCTCCTTGGACTATAATGGACAGTAACTGTTGTGTCCTGTGCCTAACATTTGCTGCTTCTTAACTGCACTGGTAGTGGGAATTGCCTGATCTTTGCCAATTACAACTGCTATGCTTGTTTTAACAAGGCTGATCTGTAACATGAATTATTCTTTATCACTACATTTAATTAGGAAACTATTTCAGCATTGGAAAGAAACATCAATGCTTCCAAACAGGCCTTTTAAACATAATCAGATTGCTCCGGCTGGTACAGCGAAAGTAAAACTCCTGCAGAAACAGTCCTGGGGAAGATCTGTAAAACTCGTGAGTTCAACATTTGCAACAGAAATCTGAAACAGAGTTCATTATGTCAAGTCTTGTTGCTAGGAGTCACCTAGCAATAATGCAAGTGTGAAACATAAGATTGATCACAATTCCCATAGGGGGTAAGAAGAACGCCGAAAATAGAACACTGACCTCTTCTAACCCTATATGAATGACCAGAAAACTGACAGGGTTTAGAGCTGTGTCCCTTTATTATATGCCCAAACAATCATGTCATCTTCTGGGTGCACTTGGGCAAAAGATATGAATATATTCTATTGCATAATAAGAACAGAAACCTTTGAGCTAAGAAGAATTCCATCCATAAAGAGATCCATGCATATCGATTTAAGATGATGCATGTTAAATATTGTGGCGGTATTTCCTTCACCAAGTCCCTAGTTTCCTTCCTAGATTTACATCCACATGTTATCTATACTTTGTGATTTGTCTGGATCAGATCCTTAATTGGTGTAAAACAGTATAAATCCATGAACGTAATGGAGCTACATCTATTGAGAACGTGGTCCCTTAAATTGATCTTTAGCTATTTATATTAAAAAAAAAACAATTAGAAAATGGTCCAGGGATGCAATAAGACTTTCACATTTAAAGCAGTTTTTATGTTTGCAACTTTTTCAAAAGAATGAACTGAAAAGTAAGATGGTTTCACTTTACAGCTGAGGAAGTAGCTTATGAGAACTGATACAAAGCAGTGAGCAACTGCAGACTTGGGCAAGCTCTGAATCAAGCCAGCATAGCGATTTCTTTTGGAAACTCTGAAATACTTTCAGTTGAGGCCAGATATTTTTCCATTTTCCTAATTTAATGCTTGTGAGATCTTTGGAGATGAACCAAAGATAGAAAAACTTCCACAAGACGCCATGAACAGAAGCTCAGGTGTCTGCCACATGGGAGAAATTATTTGTCTATCAACCTAGTGAGTTTATATATGATACATCATACATATAAATTGTTCAGCTTTTCCAATGCCTGTAGTTTATATAACAATGTTATACAAAATAAAAATCAGCATTATGAAGTCTAATACTTATTAAAACCTCACTATAATTTACAATTTATTCAGAATGATTCTTTTTTATTGAAAAAAAAATTTAATAAGCCCATATTTAGATTATCTTGGACTGGCAAGTACTTCTACTCTAAGAGGAAACTGAAAGAAGTTTTTGTTGAAAAAAATATATACTCAGAAAATGAACACAAGTTTTTACATGAGTTTTTCATTCCAAAATACATTCTTTAAACCAGTCATTCTCAACCTTTTAGAATTGAGGTACCCCCTCATTTGATTTAAGGCACCCCTCAGAAAATGTCAGCTCTTAGTTTTCACTCATTTTTGATTGCAAAAAAATAATAGAGCAATTCTTCCATTGCAAATAATTCGGAAAGACTACAACAGATCAGACTACTTTGAAAACTATGGATTCCTATTTTTAATCTTTGAGGTTTATTCTGTGAATCATGTTGGCACACCTAACAGTTGAGACATTGTGTGATGCTCCACAGCACCCCTGAAAGGGTCTTAAGGCACCCCTGGGTGCCACAGCACCCTGGTTAAGAATCGTTGCTTTAAACCCATATAGACATAAATTGGGTTCAATGAAAAATGGACCCTTCCATCTGCAAACAGACGTGAGATAGCTGTGCTCAGGTTTAAAAATCTTCTTGTCCTCATATTGCACACACATGTTTACAAGGAAATGAACGGAATGAAGCCTTTTGTGTAGTTCTTGGGTATCAAATCTGGGGTGAATAAGAATTGAAAAGAAACACTGAATCTCCCCTATTGATGAAATATGCTATGGTAACATTAAATCACTGAAGATACCAAAGATAGCTACTCCTTATCCTGGAAGTTAAGTTATTTGGGGGGGGGGGGGGGGTTCCCAGATGTGACAATGGTTAAAAAGGAAAATAATATAGAGTAAATGATAGAAGAAAGGACCACATGGCTCAAAAACAGCTGGGAAAAACTGTTCCTTTTGATTTGGTGTCTTTTGTTCACCATCCCCATCTTGCCCCCTCCCCCTCAAGGTAAGAAATTACTGGGATATAAACAGAATGTAACAGAAGCTTGCAGCTCCTGACTTCAAAACAGTCACTTGAAGGATGCTATGGCCAGAGGTCATGTAGTTTGAGAGTGTACAATGCACATTTATGTTAGTAACACAAATAGTCAGGATATGCATTCAAAGTATGGTGATCTCTGTTTGTTCAATTTAGTAAGAACAGCCTTATTTTCCTGAGTCCTACAGATTTACAAATCAAGATGAGACCAACCTAGGAAGAAGGTAAATTTTTAGCAGAATGTGTAGGATTGACTCCTGAATCTAGATGGGCTAGGGGGCTTTTGGTAAGTCAAACACTGATTCAGCTAAAGGGTTGTTTTGGTTTTTTCAACTTGTACATTTGCCCACACCTTCAGGAAGGTGTATTTTGAATATATATGTGTGCAGGTGTATATTCATGCATCTATCTATATAGGTAGATAAAGATACAGTTTAAAAAAATCTAAAATACAACCAGACCCAGTTGCAGCACTGAACAGCCAAAATGTGATAACTCTTCAGACCTCAAGCTCTTGCTACTGACTGCCATATAATCAACACATTAAATTTGAGCATCTCTTCAGCCACAGTTATTTGTATGATATATACAGATCAATACATATTGATTTTATAATTTTGATTCATATCTGCACAGTGCTCCAGCTTTGCACCATCTTATTTATCAAACTCCTCTCTATACCTCCCCCCCACATGCTTACCCAAGCTGTCAGACCCTCCAATAAGTTGCTGTCTGAGCTTAACTGCTGTTTGTGCTTCCCTCACCAAACCTTTGCCCAGTTCTGCTCCAAGACATGCACAATTCCTCATGATATCAGAAGGACCTTCATGTGTATGCTTAGAGCAGAATGGCTTTCTATTTACCTTCTCTCCAGAACTTGCCGCTCTCTGGAACTCAGGGTAACTACTGTTTTAAATATTAAGACTATTTAATTGTATCTAAGACCATGCTTAAGTTCATTTAGGACCCAATCCTCAGTTATTATACACAGAGAATTTCCACTGAATTCAGTGGAAGTTACACGGGGCTTGCAAGAGACACCTGTTCACCCACTCTGAAAGGGAGGGTGGTCAAGGAATCTAAAAATCCTTGTGTCAGTGGCCGTACGTACCGCCAGCCTCCTTCTGTACCGGAGTATGGGGACCTGGAACAGGTGCATTACTTGTAGGTCTCCCAGGCTCTGTGACAACAAGATAGTGCCTGGATGAGATGGTGCCCGCTACAGCTTGTATGATGAGAATAGATGATGGCCCCTAAAACATACATAAGTGCATGTTTCTGATCATATTTTCACCACTATATACCAGAGGGGCCTTCTCTGAATTAGCTGAGGGTCTGTGATGTAGTTTAGATCAAGAGGTTAATTGGTAACTTTAACACTGCCTAAAACACTAACTATGTGGAATGAAACACACCTCTGGTGCTGCCCTTGGTATTATATTTGATACAGTGTTTCCTTATTCAAACCACCTTACAAAACACCATTACAGCTCACAGTAACAGGATGTGGGGCAAAGTAGTTAAAAACACCATTTGAAATAAATGCAATCAAAGAAGCTTTAAGGCAAACAGGAAAACTTTTGTTTTTTTCCCCAACATATCCGACAAAAATAACTGAAAACTCTTCTAACCTACTTAAAAATATATTACAGCAGATTTCTAAGGGAACACGTAGACCCAGTATTCTGAAGTTAAGTTATTAGGATTCATAAATTCTGGAAAGAAAATAAAGAGAGTCAATGAAATCTAAACAATATCCAGAGGGCTTAAACAATCTGAGGAAAGATAGGCCTTCCTTTGTAATTAGCCCATGCCTTCTATCACCATGCAAAAAATAAACAACTTCATAAATTGCTTTAGATATCATGTTAAAAGCACCTCTAGGAACTAAAAGATGCTATACTAAATACAAGAGATCTAAAGAGCTGTTGTTACACATCCATTACATTTACAGAGCTGTCTCATTTACTTTTTGAAGTCCGGTATACATGATACAGCAAGGCAAAACATTTTATGTACCATAAGAAATGTGAAACATAATGTTTAATGTTCAGGAGATAAAGTTAACAAAACTATACATCAGTGACTTTTTTATTTCCCTATTTTATGACCTTCCAAGAACTTGAAGCAAAAGAAAACTAGGAGGACGAGTGGGTAACTGCATTCGTTGTTTTTATCCTAAATGACATTGCAACTTTGTTGATTAGGGCCCAAGGCAGGTATCCTAGTAAAATATAGGGTTTTTTTTCAGTTTTTAGATAAACACTGTCCAAAGACTGATGAGTATAGCATATTTTTCAATGGGAAGCATTTATTCTTCTTGCAGCTTTCAATAGCCATACAGTGGTTGTTTTTCTCCCTGAAAATACTGAAGTCCATCATAAATTCCTAGACTGTCTATCAAGAATTCTATTGCAGTTCTAGGTTCTACTATATATCAAAGCAAACATAAACTGTGACCCTCAAGAACCCTTTCTGCAAGTATCAAGAGGTTAATAATCAAGGTTCCTTCTGGTCCTTGCAAGCATCAGCAGCCTTATTGTCCTAGGCCTCTCAGTGATGATGCTTCCAGCAATCATTACTGAACATATTGTGCTGTGTCTCCACCGTAACTTCTGCACAAGTTGCCACAACGCTGATGATTCAGCTGATGTGGCAGATCAGTAAGAAAGTTTTGTGACATTCTTCCTCCTGGCATTTAAATCTTAAAACCATGTCTACGATACATGTAGGTTACACTTTCTGATTCAAGTATGTCCTAAAAAAAATAAAGAGTATTTATGTTATGTATAGGGTCAAATCCTAATCAGCCCGAGTGATTAGGAAGTCACTTTGTCAGGGCAAAGAACTGTCTACTTTCAGAGAGAAGTGTAAAAGAGCAATATAGAGTGTGCTACTCATTTTGCTGGAAAGGAGAAGGCAGTTAGAAAAAACAGTGAGTTGGATGGGAAATTGATACAACAATCCAGAACACAGCATAACTCCATAATATATTTGCTTAATGTAAAAGTGAATCGCTAACATCTGGGTGGCATAAGCTGTGTTTAACCTAGCACTTTGCCAATGATTTTTCTACCTTAGATGAAAAACGTACTTAGTTTAACTCATCAAAGTGCTACGGAGCAAATCTTTTGTGATTGTGAATCCATGATGTTGGTGAGCAGAGGATACAGTGGACAACAAGCCACTGTTTCTTCCAGGAGCGAGAAGGGCAGTAGGAGATGAAAGGCAGAAGAGTGTTTATAAAATTGAAACAACACTTGGCAATATTTATTTCACAAAATAACTGAACCTAGAAAGCATCATTTTATTGTTACCACTGTATTTTTAATTAAGAGAGATTTTAAAATGTAAAGGCTCAGAACATGTGACCTCTATTGTACTTGTCTAGACAGAATATGTCTAATTTGTAGGTGAATCTGGGTATTTTGAAAATCATCTTGGGTGGTGACATTTACACCTTCTTCCCAGCCCCTAAGAGTTAAATTCATCCCTGGAATAACTTCATTGAAGATTTTAGTACCATTTTGGGGGGGCTGAATTTGTTCTCAACAGACTTATATCAGGGCTGAATTTCAACCACAGTATGCAAGTTAAAATGACCTAGATTTCTTCAGACTCCCACCTGCTGACTGACATACAACTCAAGGAAGTAAAAGGAAAATAGTCCAGTAGCTGGGGTTGTAGCCTAGCAACAGTTTTTAAACACTGATCTCAGTGTCACTATGCCACTTGATTAGTTAGTATAGTAATTTGCAATTCATACTGTGATAGAGCTTGCAATGTGCTAGGTGTTACCTAAGCACACAAAGCCCAATATAATGCAATATCATCTCCCTCCAGCTGGTCCCTTACTTCCTGATCATTAATTAACTACTAATTTGATGTAGATGTCACAGTAGGAGCTGGTAGAGAGGTTTTTGGTTTTGCAGTTCTAGTTCAGCGAGATTGTCTGCCAAAGTGTAAAGATGGCTGTGGGACATCTAAAAATGGAAAATAAGAAGAATGTGCTGTGATAGTAAGAACCTAAATTTGAATCTAAAATGGTGTCTCTTAATTTTCAGAGCTAGGTACAGACATTTAAAAAGCCCAGGGTGGAATCGATCTAAGTTACATAGTTTTCTGTAAATGGCATAGTATAGATCTGTAGCCACACATATGCCTTTTGGTGGAGGGGTGGAAGTGGGGTGAAAATCTTAGACTGGGTTCCACCATTTGTAAACCAGTCTGTGTGTGCCGAACTTCTGTTCTCTTATGTGTATAGACTGGTTTGGTGTGCAAAACTTCTGTTCTTTTATGGGTATAGACCCGTTTCTAGTCACTGGTAAAAGTGTAACGTTTGCAGTTAACCAAAGTGACTGGATGGCAAAGGTATCACAGAAAATGAAATATCAGGAGGACATAAGAAGGTGTAAGTTTATGTATGCTACTTCAACCATTAATTAAAAATAATTATGATTCCCCATGTATTTTACCCAGAAGAATCCCAAGAAACTTTACAAACTTAAGCTGATGCACAGACAATACAAAGAGATTACATCCTTCACTTCCACAATGCAACCAGCTCTAGGGACAGAGATTGAGAACACCAACCGTTACCAACATGCAGCATCGCATCAGGGCAGAAAATTAAAAATACCGTTTTAGAATGGTCGAATGGTTAGAGGCTCCAGGGAAACAGCGAGCCAAACCTAATCAATGACTTATGTTAGAATTTAGCTAGGACCCAGAATTAACATCCCAGGCTCAAGGGACAGATCTTGAAGAGACACAGGTATTCAGGAACTTTATATGTAATGGGGAAAAGGCCCTCTCAGAGCACCTATCATTGTACTGGTTCAGTATTAACTCTGGAGGAAAGTGCCGCCTCCTCAGGTGCTGATGCCACTTCCCGTAACATGAATATTTTCCTTAGAGGTCTCCCATGCAGATTTTGTCTTGGCCCAACTCTGAGAGGTCTTACAGGATCAGCTCAAGATGGTATGGCTATCGACCAACTTAAGGCATTATTTTATTTTGTTTTGGTTAAGAGAGTTGATATTTGGTTAAAGGCTTTTAGCTGTGAAATGAGTAAGAGCTGCCAATTTCTAAGTTAAACCTTGTACATTCATATCCTGCTACCACTAACTCCATTATGATTAGTCATGAGTGAACTTTAGAAGGTTCAGAAATAAGGTTTGGATAAACATCCCAAAATTTTGGATGCTTATCTGAGTCTGACCCAAATCCCTCGGGTATGCAGAATTGGGCTGGAAATCTGGCAAGAATGTAAATTTCCACACTTTTCATTTCTCTCTTGAAGGCTATATTTGCAGTTTAAAGAATTTCCTTTAATTGGAATTAGCATAATACATTATTTCCCAGAGGTGAGAACAGCCTTTCTATAGTTACTCCAGCTTTATGGATTCTGGCCAAAATAGGACAAAAGAGGTTAAAAAAAAAAAACCAAAAACCCCCAAACCCAAA
Organism: Alligator mississippiensis; assembly: GCF_030867095.1. Lineage (NCBI taxonomy): Eukaryota > Metazoa > Chordata > Crocodylia > Alligatoridae > Alligator > Alligator mississippiensis. Next base: position 74,028,615 of record NC_081830.1, read on the forward strand.
AAACAAACCCAAAACAAAACAAACAACCCTCCCACAAAAAAACCCCAAAATGAAAAATAAGTAAATCAACCAAACTTTTTCAGTCTTTAAAATAGTTTATCTCCTTGGTTTTTTTTCTCAATGAACCACCCTGTCCATTCAAAATATCTTAACTTATACTTCAGGGTTTTATACTGCTGTCCACCACCCTGGTATCTGAACACTTTTCATGTAAAACCAATTGGTTGTGTGAGGGCCAATAGGAAAAACAAGGTCCTCACCAGATTTCACAGACCATTTGGCCCTTTCTAGGGATAAGATTCTTGCTGAAGAGGATAAGACTTTGGATCATTGATTATTTACATTTTTATAACTTAATTTTATCCCTATGTAGAAAAAAAATAGATCAACCCTGTATCTGTACAAGAGCTTAGAGTTAACACCAATTGAAAGTTTGGCTTAGTAAAAACTTTGGGATTTGATCCTCAAATACTTACACTTGGGTGGCATTTTTTTATACAAGAATTTCAGAGTACTTTACAAAGATGGATATTATTTCTTCATTTTACATATAATTAACTGAGGCTTAGTGCTGAGTACAGAGTCCAAACATTCCCAGCTCCTGCTCCCATATTCTAACTGGTGGACTTCATCCACATACGTAACAAGTACTGTAACAATTTCAATTAAAAGGAGATATTTAACAACAGAGATAGTTTTCAGAAGTGTGCTTCATTACTTAGGCTATTTTAAACCTGAATTGCAAAGAAAGGGCCAGCATTTTATGCACTGGGCCTAATCTAGTGGTTCTACTTGAAGTTTGCCTCATACCTTAGTGGACCCTAACACTGGGTCCCTTAAAGGCTTGTAAATGCTTCCAGTGACTGGGGTACAGACAGCAACATTCATTTAAAATTAGCCTCTTTCAAAAGCTATGGAATACATTCAAAACTCTATAAAATACCGTCTCATACATTTTCCATGCTCTGTGTTTGGAAATGACATCGATTTGTACTTTCAGCAGTTTCCTCGGCACTTTCTGCAAACATTCCAGAAGCAAAGTAGCACCCTTTTTATACATATGTTTAGATATAAATATATACATATTTATAAAACCAAATGTTTGCTCGGACTTAATAATGGGTAAAACAAACAAAAACGAGTATTGGCATAAATTTGTTTCCTACTTACGGAGAAGAAAAGAAACCCGATGTGTCATTCCATAAAAAGTACATTAGGTACTCAAAAATAATCCCCTTTAAATCATATTCCAAAACATCACACCTCGTATGAGCTAGGCACTGAGACAAAAAAGTAGCCTTCGGTTTCCCTCAACTAGTTAAACTTCCTGCTCAACCATCTTATCAGAAGTTTATCTCAGTAAACAGAGAGGGGCAGCAGCAGACAGACTGAACTGTTCTATTCTATTTTGGAACAGGGGCAGTGCTGCCTGTTTCATGAGAAAGAAGAAAATGTCATCCAGCCCAAATACAAAGGACAAGATGGTATCTTGCTGCTGGTTCAATGAAGTCATGTATTAGGAAAAGTATATTTAGCTATTCATGAGTTTAATAGTGGCATTGAAATCCCCAGGCCATCACGGAATCTAGTTTGATACGTACATCTTGTTGCTAATATTCTCGGAAGAACTGTGTGAAATGCTCTGTTCTTGAACGCACTCGGTTGAGGCTTGGACTCAGCGCAAATGTGAACCTCAGCCCATGCTCAGGAAACTGGAAAGGAGGGCTGAGGTTGTTTGCACAGCTGGGAAGCTGCCAAAACTAGCCAGCCAACTCCTCCCTTCAAAACACAATAGAAGTCTTTAGGGGACAGCAATAGCCTGACCCCTTTCTTCCCTACAGGAGTATATCTTCCATATAGGCTGGTCGGCTGGACATCTAAAATAGCAAACCTTTCAGTTATTGCTTTGAGTTGGATGACTACAGGCAGGTAAGGGGCAAATATTTGCAAGTTTGCCTAGGGCAGCAGAAATCTCCTGAAGCAACATTCCTCCACTCCTTTCTCTCACAGCTTAAGGGCCTTCTACTAAAGTGCAATATTTAGGAATAGTGTAGTGTTCATATAAAGAGTTTGCAAAGCTGTTAGTAGTATATACTGTGTTTATGGTTCAGAAGCCACTCAAATCAACCAGACCAGAAGGAGTGGCATGTTGTTACATATGGGAGGTTATTTAGGACCAATTATACCCATGCACTTTCTTCATATTGCTACTGTTATATAAAGAGTAAAACTCTAACATTTATGTGTTCAGGGCAGAGGAGAAAAAAGCCTCCCATAGTAAGGTCTCCCAAGCTGCTCCTGGCATGAAACTGTTGCATACCTGAAATCCTTGAAAAGTTTCTTGAGTAGAGATAGACTGAAGGTTTTTTTTTTCCATATGATAGTGTAGGAGAGGAAGGAAATTATTTTTGTTCCCAACTGGCTATTGCCGGAGGCTGATAGAACTCCATAGCATTACTACAATATCTGAAACTCCCAGAAGAGTCACCAGCAGCTAGGCACTGGAAAGAAACCCCAGAACCCTCGGCACGTGTTTACTAGAGAGCTGTCACTGGTTCCCTGATTCCTGCACCAAAGTTATGGGAGTATGATCTTTCCTTACTGTTCAGAGTAGCTAGCAGTACAGTGGTCCTGATTCCAGTGCATTACAGCAGGGATTGGTAATGTATGGCTCGCAAGCCAAATCGGGCCCATGGAGCCCCAGGGTTTTGCCTGTGCCTGATAGCCATATCCATGCCAGGGCTGAGCAGTGAGGAACTGTGCCAGGGAGGGGGAACTGGAAGCTGTGCCCACGCTGCTGTTGATGCTTCTCTCCACCTCCTTCTTCCCCTTCCCCTAGGCTGCAGTGTGGGTGCACCTTCCAGCCAGAGGGGAGCTGTGCTGGGCTAGGGAACTGAAAGCTTTGCCCATGCAATTATTTCTTCTCTCCTCCCCCTCTCCTCTGTCCCCAAGACTGCAGTGTGAGCACAGCTTCCAGCTGGACTGGAGCTGGGCCGAGGCTGGGCTGATAGAGGAAAAACAGTGGCAATGTGGGCGCAATTCCCAGCTACATGGTTCAGGTGGGGCGTGCACCCCAGCTGCTGACGCCACCCAGCCTACATTGTACCAAAACCTGTCAAGTTGTTCTGGCCCATGGCTTGGAAGAGGCTGCCAATTCCTGCATTATATGATATATTTTACCATCAAGAAAAGCTGTGGGGTAGGTAGGAAGCAGGAGTCTTTACTTAGGTCCCACAAGACCCAGGTAAGGCAATGGGACTGAAGAGTTAAGGAAGGGGAAAACAGGCCCCATATTGAAGGAGCAGGAGGGCAGTCATATGCCACTACTTCAATAGGTCTCCAAAGGGGGAGGGAATTTGTTAGAAAGTTAGATGGCAATGGCCAACTATATAGAGCTCACCTTGGCTGTACAAATTAATTGAATGCCAAAGAAAGCTATTCTGATGCTGAACCCAACCTGAAAAGTTTTGCCTGTTAGTCTCTTCTGTTCTCTCTCCTACAGCCTGAACAAGGTTCATGGTACTCCCCATAAGGTTTTAGGGTTTTTGCAGCCTTAGATTTCATCATCAGAGAAGTACAGTGCATGCCATGTAACTCACCGCTGGTTATGACCTATCACCCATCCCTTGAACCTGTACGGAAAATCCTCAAAAAATTGCAACCCATATTAGAAAAAGACCCTATTCTTAAAAAAATCTTCCCAGAGCCACCCATCCTAGCCTTCAGACAAGCACCGAACCTCGCCAACCTCATCACAAGAAGCAAACTTCCTCAGCCCCAGAACACACCAAAAGGATCCAGACCGTGCCATGACAAGAAATGCAAAACCTGCCCCCACATCTCCACCACCTCCACTATTACTACACCCCACAACAGAGCCATCAGCATCCCAGGATCTTACTGCTGCACCTCCAGAAATGTAGTATACCTCATCCAATGCACCAAATGCCCTGATGGAAGATATGTAGGAGAGACCAGACAACAACTGCGCACCAGAATGAACGCACACTGGAAATCCATCAAAGACAGAAATACCCAATTACCGGTGGGGGCACATTTCTCACAGGAGGGCCACTCTCTCTCCAATCTCTCAGTCCTGATCCTTAAGGGAAATTTACACAACACATCCCAGAGACGAGCCTATGAGCTCCATATCATCAACCTGCTGGATACTAGAGATCATGGACTAAACATAGACATTGGATTTTTGATACATTACAATCTGCCTGGCAACTGACTCCCCTCCCCAGCCCAGCCCAGCCCAGCCCAGCCCCTGGCTTCTTTACTTGTCATTCCATCCAGGAAGAGCACACACCAACTGCTGCAGCGTCCTTAGCCTGACGAAGGGTTTTTGAACCCGAAAGCTTGCTTAATAACTATTCTCCAACCATTTGGGTTGGTCTAATAAAAGATATCAAATTCACCCAAGGAACCTTGTCTGCCTAAGTTCAAACATGGGAATTCTTACTACTCCCTACTTCTATGTTCTTTTATTTACACTCCCACATTTCTCATATTGGATTAACATGTTCATGTCAAGTTTTGATTTACAAATTGATTTTTAAAAGGTGTCCCCAAGTTTAGTTTGTTGATCTTTACCTGTTTTCCAATACTCTGAATAAATCTTTTACATATAAATGTGGGGCCAGATCCTCAGATAATGAAAATTGATGTCACTCCACTAAAATCAATGGAATTACACTGATTTGCTATAGCTGAGTTTGTGTTTACCGTCTGCCCCATGCTTCTAATGGTGCATGAGTTTATCTTTAAATTTAAAATGTCACAAATATAATTTTCTCTGACAGCATTCTGTTTATAAATCTTTTAAGAGTAGCACCAAAGAGAGAACCAGGGAATTTATTATGAATTGACCTTTTCAAAATCCTTTGTCTTTAGCTGAGGAGTTGAGAGATCCGAAGTCCTACAGCCACATTCTGGCTCAGATATTCATTACCACTCTTCATTGCCTCAATGGGACTTGCACACTAGTACCTAAAGGTTGAATTTAGCTCCTAGACCTGAGTGGAATATCCCTCCTTGTCTCCCTCCCCTCCCTCACTGTTTCTAGCCGTAGAGTCTATATCATATTTATGTTTCTCGTAACCTGTATCACAGGGGGAGTTGCTGAAGAGACAGAGACACCTGGAAGAGGGTTCTAGGACAGAAGCAGACTTCGTTAGAGAAATTAAATGCCTTTTTCCCTGCATTGTCTCAAGCGAGAAGCAAGAACCAATGAGTGGAAAATGCAAAATATGGGATTATCCGTTAAATTGAATGAAAAAAACTCTAACTTAATAAAATTAAAATGCTGGCTTCCCAGTGGGAGCCAGTGGTCCACACTGCCACTGCAGCCTGGCCTCATAGCCCATCCCAGGGGCGGTGGAAGGTGCTGGCTGGCAGGGCAGCACAAAGGGCAGTAGCCGCCTCGCTGAGGGCTGCTCTGCCTGGCTTTAGCTAAGCACATGATGGCCACCATCCCCTCTCTCCCCACCAGGGCATAGGTGCCTACCTTAATAGATTGTTTTTATTAAGGTAAGCATAGATTAGTATTTCTAATTTTTTGTACAACTCTCTATATAATTAATTTTGTTGTATATCATATATAGCAGGGGTTCTCAAATTTTGGTACGTGTACCCCTGGGAGTATGCAGCAAGACATCTCTGGGGAGTATGCGGGAGAAATTGTGTAATGGCAAATTTAATTCTCATCATAATAATAATGGACATTTAAAGGGTTAAAATATAAAACATATGGTGGTAGATGCATGCGGGCAGCTGGTAAACCTGAAAGGGGTTACACAATAAGAAAAAGTTTGGTGATCTCTGTTTTATAGCACATACAGGAAATATCTACAGAATTTGCTATTTATACCACAACCCACTTATGAAAATTTTTTAGTTTGTCCATGATTTAAGTAGACCCTTAGTTATATGTAACTATGTTATACTGTCTTCTGATGAGCTTTCTTAAAGTCCTCAGATATGCTTTGTTTCAGTTTATCTTCATAAATAATACAACTCCAATTCAGCATTTTACATTGCTCTTCTTAGTTAAGGAGAGCCACAACGAAGTCACAACAGGAAAATGCTCTTAAGTATAGTTTAATCTGGACCGTTCAGAATTTAAATCCTGAGCCCTTTGAAAGCAATAATAAAACTCCCATTGATGCCAGGGGCAGGATTTCACCTTCACTGCAGCATTCAGAGGAGGGTCAGTATATAGGGTTGCATGCCCTATGTTGTTCTATGCTGTGCATCACCTTTAAGGGAGATATGTAATGCAGACCTCAGTTGCTTTCATGAGGAGTTGTACCTAAATTACATGGTGAGGTATAACCCAGGTACCTTACATTTCTTTCCATTGTATTGTACCATGAACCATTTCTAATTATCCTGAATTATAACCAGTGCCCTGCAGTCTATTTTTTCATTTTAATGTATGCTATAAACTTAGCTGATGCAAATTAGCTCACTTCTTTGTCTTTAATGGAAGAATGCTACTGTAAGCCAATCAAGCATCTGGTCTTCCCTCTTCTAAGCTTTTGATATAAAAAATAAAAGAAACAGAAATGGTGGTTTTTGCACTTCTGCACTTTTCTTGTTACTGGCTCTTTGTTCTGAGCTACCTCTTCCATTTCCCTCTTTGGGTCAAATCCTGCAAGACAGCCACATGCTCTAACTCCCATAGGGTGATTTCAGGCTATGAATGATTGTCAATACTATTTGGAAACACAAGCTGATATGAATGATATTGATAATTTAGGCCAACAAGTTACAAAAAGAAAATACCTATATTTACTTGCATACCACAAACATCTTTTTCCCAAAAATCAGCCTTCCAAAAGTCGAGTTGTGAAGACCTGTGGGCTGGGGAACAAGACAATTATTCTCTTCTGTCTCTCATAAAGTTTTCTCTGCCCTACTTCAGCTAGGCACAAAGACTCTAAATACTATACCAAAGGTTTCTTCTACCATCTGCATCCTGGTAACCTGTATAGTTTCTGGACAACATGATGCAATGATATAAGTTGAGTGCATGACTGCCATCAACTGAAAGGCACCCACTGAATCCAGTGAGGCTTAGAGAAGTACATGTGTGGGAGAATCCCACCATGCAAAGATGCCAATTGAATGTTTATTTAGAAAGACTGGGACTGCATCCATGTTGCTCATCAGCCAATTGACCATATGGAGATCTTAGCAAGCAGTGTGTGATCCCACCTCCTATACTTCCACAGTTTAATAGCTGTGGTTCAAGCAGGGAGGCAAAGTAGAGTATCACTGAGTTGGGGTCTTGAACCTTGCCTAGCTGTGCTTGAATAAACAAGCAAATAACTGGACCGTACATTTGCTTTTCATTTTTCATAGACAGAAGTAACATTACCAGCATATACCCTTGTGATTTACATTATAAACATTTGCAGGGGGAAAAAAATCAGACTTCGCACTATGAGTTTTTATTTCCCAATGCTAAACACTAACACCAAATGTACCAGTGTTTAGAGGAATGAGATCCTACTCGTCATGCCAAAGTGTTAAAAGAAATTGAAGTGATTCAGTAGGGAGTTATTAAAACCAGGTTGTCTGAGATTCACTGCGATGTACTAAAAATGATGTGTTAAATGATGGTTTCCAACACAGCCTGTAACAGAAAGTGCGCCTTAGTAAAAGGTTTGACATACTACTAGCAGCCACTACTAAGATGAATTAATATGTACAATTAAAAAGTCCATTTGTAAGGGCACTATAGATAAAGTCTGTACAAAGGGACAAACAGACGGACATCTTATACATAACTGCAAACCCAATGGCTGCACAGAAACTAGCAATGAATGTGTAAAATTTCAGTGTTTTTTTTCTCTTTGTGAATTGCCTGCAACTAAGCACTGAATTGTCAAATTCATTTGTTATTTGAAATTATATGCTAATTTCTTCAGCAAATGATTTTTAGTTTGCAGATCACTCCAAATTGTTGTGAATATTTGCAGTTTGCCCAGCAATTGTTAGTTATGTTGATCACATGAAACTGCCTCTCTTTTCTGATCGACTGATTTGTGTGAATAGCTGACAGTGCAAATTGTGAATTATGAAGTTAACAAATGAATGTGCAATTTAAAATTTAAAAGTGTTGCAGTCCATTCAAATATTTACCTTTTAAAATCATTTAGTATTCATGCTAATAATGCTCTGGTACTCCAAGATTAGCAGAAAGCAAATGTGAAAAGATCACAAACATAGCTGGGCTGAGTAGTTTTTTGGAACTGGAATGAATATTCATGGCAAGTTTTACTCACTATTCTTTTAACTCTTTTAAGAATGCCTTGATGGTGAAGGCATTCCTCTACCCTGTGATTATTTAACTTCATCTGACTTATTTGTCACTTTTTCATGTGTGTGTTTTGTACTCACAGCAGTTATGTCGACAGCCTTAGAGATTGATATACCCTATCTAGAAGACAGCCGTCACAGCCACAGGGCCTAAGCTAGGCAGGTCTAAATTCTGTCTCATTCACCTGAACAATTACCCCTCTCCCTGTTGAGAGCTTGCCTGATTTCTTTTAATCATTGCATGTGCAGGCCTTTTCTTGTCCTGGTTCAAACTGCTTTTGTGAGATAGATGAAGAAGAGACAAACTATTTAAAGCCAATAGTCCTCATTTTGTCTCCTAACAAATCTCAAGTGTTTGTTGAGGAGTGGTTCATCTTAAGAAATTCTTTCTCTTCTTGCTTGTTTTTCCCCCACAGTAAATCCAGCATTCATAAAGTAGTACAGAGCAGCTCCAAATCCATCACAATAGGTATGCTGCAGCTCGTTCAAGCTTTCTACAAACCTGTTCACCATGTCTTCAGCCAGCCTGAAAAGACCCTTCTAAGGGTCAGAAGGGCATTTTGTTTTCATGTCCCTTAAAACTTAGGCCTCTATTAAAACGGCCAGCAAGGGTGCTGATCAACAAGAGTGGCACTGGACATGGTGGTGGTTTTGTGGGCCCAGCTGTCCAGGATCAACTAAATGAAGAACAGCAAATCATTTCACAAAGGCCACTGAAGAGTGGCTACCTTTTCACTGAAGCCAGTTTTATACTGAATATCCTGCTTCGTTTCAGCTGGTACACAGTACAAACCAGGAAGAAAGCAACTTTAACTAACAAAGTATTTTCTTTGCTTTCAGAAAAATTTTTCCCCCTTTTTACTAGTTTTCCATTGTCTGGCATACACAATGTGCCCACTGAGGTAGAAAGGCAATCCTATCTAAGCCACTTTAAACTTAAGGTTCAATGTTGTTTCCATTTGGGAAAATATTTGTACAAGCCATTTACAAGGCCTTTACAAGCCACAGTATGTCAAGATCCCTCAAATTTCCACTTTATTGCAACTAAGTCTAGCTGGCACCAAAACTGAAAAAGCTCAACTATCATATGTGAATGCCAATTTGAGTATATCTCCCTCCTTGTATATGGAGATGAATAAGATGGTGATAAAAAAATAAAATGGCCAGATGGCACTGTAGCCAACTGATCAATTTGCAAAAAACGGATAAAATCCAACAAAGTGTGCCAACCTTTAAAGGACTATTTGGTAGAGTGTGCAGACAACCTTAATTCTGCTGCTACAGATTTTGAGCAGCTGACAGTTTCTTCATACTTACTAATATCCTTAGGTCTATGATCAGTAAAGGAATAAACAAATATAAACCTAGAGTCCTGGAGGCTTGAATTCTGCCTGGACATGCAACATGGGGAACTCCTGAAATACTGGGATAATTTATTTCTCAGTTTGAAACCTCTCTTTTTGTCACTCCTTTCATATTCTGATATATAAATGACCCTGTAATATAGTGCTTGTCTGGTAAGATACAGTGCCAGATATATAGCAAGAAATCATCCAATAATGAACCCTTCTTCTTCAGCAATCCCTCACAGTTGAAGATGGTTGTCTTCCCTGATTGTCTTATCTCCTTGAAGACGCTTCTGTGCCCTGACCTTGACTGGTCCTGTGTGCCTTGACTGAGCTGGGAGAATAAAACTTGCTTTGAGAGTCTGGAGTCAGACATCCAGAAGATGTCAACAGCCCAGCAAAGTTGATGTCAGGTGATCATCACCTCAATGCTCATGGTGTTTGCTTGAAAGAGGATGCTAATGTTGGTGTGTCTATCATCCCACTGGATTTGAAGGATCTTCTGCAGCCAGTGTTGATGGTATTTTTCCAAAAAATTAACTGAATAGGGGCTGAAAGGCAGAGACTTCAGAGTCCTAAATCCAACTCTTCTACTGACTAAATGTGGTTTCTTTTCACATCAGTGTCCCACTCTGCTGAATATGGATACTACGAGTCACTTCCCTATCTACCAGACTGTCATTGAGAGTTTACTTGTTAATCTTTGACCAGTATTTTAAAGATAAAAGGTGCTAATTATTATTTTTATTATTATCAGATGTAAAGATGTAAAGCGAAATTTTACTGCAGTTTTTAAGCACTGGCTGTCATGGGTTGGAGTGGAAGGGACCTGTGCCCAGTTATATAAGAAAACATTAATTCCATACATGCTGTGAAGAACCTTATGTTTTTAATTAAATTTTAAAGACTTTTTAGGGATTCTCTTGCTTTTTTCTTCTTCCACAATGCCAATCTAGTCGTTTAGATTATACCTGCATATGATTGTGTAGGGCCCCTCATAACAGAATAAATAATCTCAACAGATTAAATTTGATAGATTACTGGAATTGTGTTTTCAAGGCCTTTTGGGCCATTTAGTGCTGCCTCAGTTCTGCTCCGTGGAACATGCGACCAGAATGGGCCTGCTGGACCATGAAGTCCAGTCCCTTGAGTTCACAGGTAATCATTAACCAAAGGAAATGCCAAAAGAGGAGCCTAGAATTGAATAAAATACTGGGCAGCCCACACTGCTCTGCTCCAGTGCAAACTGCACTTTGGCAGTGGGAGGTGTTGGAGAGACAAAGAGAGGGAGGGAGCCTGAGTCCCTTTTAATGAATAGAGTGTGCAAATAGGGAGTGGAGAACATAGAAAAAAGATAATTGGGAAAGGTGAGCTGGGCCAGTGTATTCCCAGGTAGGTATCAATGCGGGAGGCGGAGGGCGAATGGGAAGGGGAAGGACAAGGACAGAAGGAGGCACTTGGGTAAAGTAAACAGAGGCAGGTCTTTCATACATACTTTGAGCCTAGACGTTCTCCTGGCACCACACCCTGCCACAATCAACTGCTTGGTGAAGTACCCTTTTGACACAAGTCTCATATGAAAGTAAACTCCTTGAGATTATCAACACTTGTGAAATACTGTTATCGCATCCTTTCAATGCCCCGAGCATCTGGGGCAAGATCTTGGCCTCACTGTAGTCAATGGCAAAATTCCCAGGGATATTTCAGCCCTGAAGTTCCTGCCAGTTTCTTCTACACAGTCAGTCAATGCTAATCCTCCACAAGAGGACAGTACCTCTCTGCCTACAGTCACAGAAAAGCAGGAACGAGCAACCACAATTTTGGCTAGTAATTTCACATTCCACAGGGACTCTACCTCTTTGCCCCTTTCTTTACACCAACCGCCTTTTGCTGAAACCACAGGATTTGGACTTACGGGATCCAGGATTTCCATGCCAAGTGCAAAAACCCAATAGCCTTCTCAAGAAGGTCAGTTCAACATAACACCACTGAACTAAATGGTGACTATATGTGCCACCCTATTTCATGACTTATCAAGGGGTAAAGTTACACCATTCATCAATCAGTAGGAAAAAATACACACATCAAATTAAAACTCCAAAAAACAACACCTAAGGGCTTTTTCCTTTTATAAGCGACATTTTCTTCCATTTTAAACAGAACTACTTGTGCAGGTGGTTACTAAATACAACCAGCTGCACTATGGAAACACAGTTTTGAAAAAGAATCCCTCCCCCCACCCCACCCCCCAAAAAAAAGCTGTGGATATAAAGTATGATTCTATACTGTACTGATTCCCAATATAGGAGGTGACAGGAGAGACCTTAGATATAAAACGCAACTGGAATTTTCATTGCATGGGCCCCAGTAAAGAGGCTGGATTTAGGAAAGAAAGAAAATGGATCAAGAAAACAGACATAACCTGCTTGGTGTTGCAAAGAAAAGTGTCTATGAGGGATACAAAACTGTTAAAATTGGTTCATGAGCCTATTTCCTTGGAAGGCACAAAGACCTGAGTTCAAGTCTCCCCCTAATCTTTCAGCAAATATCAGTGCCCTAACAGTGCCAGCCTGCCTGTTAACTTGCTTTCTCAGAAACCAAAAGGGAGCTATGATGGGGCTGGTCTCACTACAGTGCCAGAGTACTATGCGTCTACACTGACATCATTTCCTCCATCACTCATCCACATTCTTCCCTTTTTGCCCTCCATTCTAAATTTGTCCCCCTCTTAATATTCCCCATTAATATCTCGGAGGCTGCAACCACTTTAGTTTTCTCACTTTCACTGTCATCAACATAGCATTTTAGGGACGCAAATTATTCTAAAAACTTGTTTACAGATTATTCAGTCCTTGTACTTTAGCACTGTTGCCCTCAGCTTATAGACAAGCAGCTTTGGCTTTGCTGACAATATGGGGCTGCTGCTGCTGTAACTACTGCGCTATGGTGGCTAGGTATAGAAAGTTGCAGCTCCGTCTGCCACAAAAGTTACACCAGCTCTCCTGAGCAGCAGAACCTTTGCTAATAAAAGCCTTTTTCTGAGCACAATATTCCTCTCTATGTTTTCCTCCTATAGCTTCACATTACCTTGCCCTGCACTGGGCTAGTCATCCTCCATTTTGATCAGCACTTGATATGGTTTTTTATGGAACTTGTCAATGACACTCTTGATTTAGCCAGCAGTGATACAGGTGATTCTTATCCCTGCTTCCTCCAGATGCCAATATGCCAGTGATCAACCTCTCAGTCCTTGAGCTTCTCAGTCCTGGTTGTACTAGGAGCAAAGTCTCCAGATCATTTTCAAATGGAGCTGGCAAATGTGAGGGAGTTATTCCCTGAATTGTCCTTACTGGGCCAAATACTACTACATGCCTTATTTAATCCAGGGGAGTTTGGCTGCATTAAAAACCCCATAATTATGTCCACTATTTGTCTTGCACCACCAATGTGCAAAGCACTTTACAAACAGAAGTGAAGTCTCCATTCCAAGAGCTACATTCCAAGAAGATGACATGGGTTAGGGGAGGGATGCAATGAATGCCAGGGATGGGACACTGAAAACACATATGCAACTTGTTAAGCCCACCATTTTTCTACTTACTTCTATTATGTTAGCAGTCTTTGGTAGGGATGACTGGGGTGTATAAACTTCATTGAAGAAATGGACTTTGATGGTCTGGTCTGCTTTTGTCAAAGTAGACAAGACCAAAGGTCTGTCTACTTCAGTATCCTGTCTTGGCCAGTGGCTAATTCCAGATGGTTTAGCGAAATGAGTAAAATCCCCCCATAGACAACTCAGTATCAAAAAGTTAAAATTTCAGGACCAATAGAACAAATAACTGCAACATTAACATACAAGCAAAATGATTAAAGTTTAGTGTTACACATATTTTCAAAAGTACTGACACTTCATTCTCATAAAGGCCTGCTCAGTTATGTTTCATTTGTATTCACATCCTATAATGTTAATATATTTGCCCAAATTTGCTTAGTAGTAAATCATCATCAGAGAAATAGGCTTGTATTTACTTTTAGTAAGTATGATTTGCATGCTATTGGACCACTATACATCGAGTACTTCTAAAAAATACAACCATAAGTTTTGTAGGAAAGACCTTTATATATCATAACAGACATTGTTTCCTTAACAATTAATCACACACTCTCTAATCACGTGACATTAGTACTTTACCTTAAAAGAGAAAAAAATGAATGACTCTTTAGCTTCCAAAGGAAAGTCCTCTACTTGACCTTTCAATGTGAAAAAGGCATAGGGCCCCATCCTGTGAGGTGTTAAGCACCTTGGGCCAGGCACTGCAGTCAATGGAAATTCATACTGAAGTCAATGGAAATTGAAATGGCTCTGCAACTGGTAGGATCAGCCCCATAATCACTAAAAGCTCTCTCTGGAGTGATATAAATATGTGCAGTCACTTCACAGATTTAGTCCAACATTAGGGTTACTTTAAAACCAAAGCTGTCGGGGAAAATGTTGGATCTATGAGATAACTTTGAACCTAGGTCACTAAAATCTTACATAGTGCAGCATCTTCTTTTGGATTCTTAAGAAAGCTAAACCTGCAAAGACAAATATTTTGGCAACAAAAATAAATGCGCCGGTTTTTAACCTTTTCAGGGAAAGTAATTCCCTTATTGGCTGCAGCTAAAACTTCCTACCTTTTTTTCCCTTTTTGTTGTATCTGTGAGTAATTTCTTTAGTCACATTGTTTATAAGATGTGAAGTTATTCGTAATCATGCCTTAAGAGTATGTACACAAACTGGACATCCTAATAGAGCACTATGTATTAAATTCCTGATTGTTTGACATAAATTCTCTCTCTTTCTTTTACTTAGACAGGAAGCTTCCCATTTATTTACGAATAGGTTAAGACCCTAGTCATGTTCCTAACCATGTTCCTAAGTGCTAACATATATTAAGTAAATTTAGAGCCTCTTCTGCATAGGAAACAAATTAAACTGGTTAAACATGGAGAAAGACTAAATGTAATCTATCTTTTGTCATGTTTATGATATCGGAACGCATCTTATATGAATGTTCCAATTTGGCTGTTACAGCAGATGGGCTGCTTATGATAAACCACAACTACAGACAGAGAATGTGATAATATAAATCATAAAGAAGATAAATAATGAAATTCTTTGAAATAACATTGGTTAAATATTTAGACATTTGGTTTCTAAGCTTGCTTGCATATATAAAATGGTATTCTCATATCTAGGAGTGGAAAGAAATGCTTTCAACCATAATCATATTAGGCCAGCTAATAAAGTCTCGAGAACTCATATGAGTCTCCAGAACTTGAGTTTAAATATATCAGATTACCACATGCTAGGACAATACTGTGCTCTAATGGCTCAATTCTGACAACGGCTCTGCACCTGCAGGAGGGAATAAAGGGCAACAAGGAAATCCTGTGCATGTCTGCTTTTCTTTTGGGTCATGTAAGGATGGTGTAAGAAGCTACTACAAATGTATTCCTTCTGATGAAGCAAATAGATAGGGGGAGCTGGTAAAGGGTGAAGTCTTGGCTCCGCAGTACCTAACTCAGATTAGGGAGTGGTATGATTTGCATATACCAAGAGTAAACTACTAGCTCCGCTTCCTCCCAGACTGAGAAGGAAACAGGGAAGGAATTTTATTACAAAATATATTTCAAGGCCCAGTGGGATCAGCTTATACCCCATCCCTTGCTCGTGGCCATGCCTAACATTTCAATCTAACCCTAACTGAGGTGAATGAGGGACGTGCTGACAGAACTCACTTTGCTCCATGGGTTTGCCCTGCTACACCCTCTGTTGCAAGTGTATTCACCTTCAGATCTGGGCAGGCAATGTCCCTACCTACACCGCCCACTGAAGCTTTCTGTCCAGGGACGGCAGTGCTACATTGTGTCAGCATACAGCACAATTATCAGCGCCAGTTTAAGGAACAAACACTGCAGGTCCCAAGTCATACATTTAGGTCAAAATCTCAGCTCTCCTGTTTTAACCATGTACATTTCTAGCACTTGTGGTCATGGTGGGGGAAAAATACCCTTGAATGAGTACAGCCAATACAGAGATGTCTGCCTGAGAGTAGTGAACTGTCCCATTCATCTCACTGTGCCACTAACCCAGGACTCAATGCTTTGGAGTGCCCTATCAACACAACCCATCCTGAGACTGTGGGTATCCAGGAAAAGAAGAATGCAGTGGACCCAGACAACTGCCACTTATATCAATGGTAGTGACAGAATGATGTTGTAGTGTGGTGGTCCAGAAATTACACAAGAGGCAAGGATTTCTTAGAATGATATCTTTTACTGGACCAACTATGTAGTTGGGATAAAGTTAGACAAGTTTTCAAATGCAATGGACCTGATGAAGAGTGTCTTGCATTTGAAAGCTCGTTAACTTTACACCAACTACATAGTTGGTCCAATAAAAGATATCACCCTAAGAAACCCTTGCTTCATTTAAGTCTATGACAGACATGAAGGTGCTCCACAGTTCTGAGATTTATTCCACTACACCAGTTTTTAAGCACATAAATCAGCATTTGGGTGCCTAAGTATGCATGTGGTCATCTAGTTTAGGCATGCAAATGTGATAATAAGGCTCTCTATATTATACACATATTTATATTGTGCTAATAATAAAAAACAAAACTTTAATTGGGAGACTTTTTTTTCCAAGCAAAGCCCTTCACTTCTATAGGAATAGGTTTTGGAAGGCAAAGGCATAGTAAGGGGCAGGTCTGTGCCTGAGTATAGTCACCAATGTGCGGGGTAGTGTTGGCTTCTGCCATGCCAAGTATAGTGTTGGTTGCTTTTGTGCCTCCCCTCCTCCCCTACCCAAAAGGCAGCACCCAAGGCTGCTGCCCTGGTCACTCCACCACTATAGCCCCTCAGTTTTACTACTGTTGGAAGATGCTGTTTTCAAACCATATTGTATATTAACTGTGAGCAGGTGCCTCCACTGAAATCAATTAGGTGTTCTGCCTAATTACTGCATGACTGTGAGAGGACAGGCACTACTATAACGGCCATAACCTATGGAGAGAAGTTTCTCATGGTGGGATGTGTTATAAAGAAAAAAAATACTCTCTGGTATGATTTTGGTACTGGCTTCACATAAATAGCACAGAAAGTTCACAGAGACCAAGCATGCCAAATATCTGCAAATTTTTGACAAAAGAACCTTGGAAATATACATTTTACCTAAAGTGATGTCTCAATATTATTAGTTTTTGCATAGCATGAGGATCTCTCTCAATAGCAGAATAATACTAGCATAAAGTTATTTTCAAGATTAATATGGCACTGCACCTCAATATTTCATTATAAGTCTGATCCTATCAACTATTTATAACCAGTGTTTGTATATTAGTATAACAATAATATATATATGTCTAAAATTATGTATATATTATTAATACAAATTGAACTTGCAATACATATGCACTCATGTGTATGCGCATGCATATATGTCTACATGTCTATATGAGTGTGTGTGTGTGTGTGTGTGTAGGCAACCCTGTTCTTAACTGGTTCCTGAAAAACAAGCATTAAGAGAAATTGAAAGGTTTTGATGACCCAAGATGGTGACTGCAAGTGTTTTCAATGACACAAGATAGCAACCATGAGTGTTATAACAAAACTCGCTGAGCACTAAGTGGAATCAGGTATCAATTTAAAATGAGCGTTACATCGAAATAGCGCTAAGCAAAACGGCATTAAGTGGGGGTTGCCTGTATGCGCGCGCGCACACACAGGCACACACACACACACACACACACACACACACACACACACACACATACACACGTAGTATAATATAGTATAAAAATGTATATAGTGATTAATTCTGTACTTCAAAGGTAATCTTATTTCATGGATTTCTTTATTTAGCATAGTGTTTTGCCTCCCTTAAAAATAAAATATGTGTTCCCTCTTTTGATAGGCTAGGCATTCCCATGCAAGAGAATGTATTGAATGTGCAGTTTTTGAGGAAAAATGTACGTAACCCTGGTGAAAATAAAAATGTGTTTAGCTACTTTTTGATTATTAATAGGCCTGAAAGCTGTAGCTACTGAAATCAGTGTGACTCTTGCCATTGACTTCAGCTAAAGTAAGACAGAGCTCATTGATAATTACTTAAAAAAAATTGCAAGAAAAAAGTCATAGTTAATAAGTAGATGCAAATATTTGTACTCTTGTAATATAATCTTTATTGTAAATAAAACAACTGCAGTAGTAAACCCTGACAAAAATATTTAAATATCCACATTCTGACTTGACATAGACCCACTGGCATCAGTAGGATTACATCTGGGCACAATTTGGCCAATAGTAATTTCTTTCCTATAAGATATGCTGATGCAAAATGAAAAGCACAAGAATCGGAGCACATACCATCTTCCCTTTCTAGACTACTGCTCTTATAATTTATGGATTTTGCCTACCAGAATTCTGATGGGGGAGAAGGGTTAACAGAAAGCTAAGAGCCTTATAAGCAGGTGCCTCTTTCTAACACGAAGCCTTCTAGTGAGGGAACACTATTTTTTCTAGAGGCTCAAAGCTAAACTTTTATTAAAGCCAATTAATTCATTGAACAGGCTTGTATCGTTTTACAGTGTCTGGAGCTCTGCTTAAAAGAAATCAATTGTATGAGTACAGCTGAGAAATAACCACTATAATAGATGTTTTAGCTCTTGCTTTTACTTTTCTCTGATAGCCCTTAAGGTGGTCAGAGGTAAAAGCTAAAGATGCATTGTAGCCTGAGGGATGATTGAATGAAAAAATGGGGGATGGGAGTATAGCTATGCTGATAGACCAATTTCCCACCACTGCAAGCCAGCGCAATTGATTGATGAATCCTTGCTCTGTCAAGAGGCAGCCCTTCAGATTTGATCACATAAATACTCATTCAACTCAAATTCTGCTTGACAAGCCTCAGACAGCTTTGTTCTGTCACAGATATCATTGGAAGGAAAATGCTCCATTAATCATCCTTAATTAACTTTACCATAGTCTGCTGGAACCAATATGTTCTCTGGCTAAATCCCTAAGATTTAGCTAGGATTCTATAGTTATCAAATTGAAAGTTGTTTTTAAAGTTCCTCTTTCTCATTGCTGTTAAGTACAAGAAATCTTCTCCAGCACAGTTTTTAGAAAGTAACTTCCATTGATCAGGATGTGGAATAATCCTACAACAGCTTTTTTTTTTTTTTAAAGAAACACAATTTTACATGAGCCTGAACAGAGAAAATGTTCTTTACATCATTTATGGCCAGTAAACAAGGAGATCCTCTGTTTCCAAAGCTGAAAGTTGTTTTCAGGCTGCCTAAACACATAAAGAAAACTGTTCTGATAAAAATACTTTTAGAGAGTTATTGAGAAGAAATGTGTGTAATAAATTAGTTACCATTTTTGGAAGATTAAAAGAAACTTAAAAGAACAAGCCAGCTGTAAATAGTATTGCTTGATTCTGCATGCCTTTACTCACCAGAACAATCACACTGGTGTTAGGGGTACTACCCACATATTCACGACTCATATGAGAAAAGTAGGCAGGTTCAAAGAGTAAGAGTGAAGACATGTTTCTATCTCAGAGTGATGGGTATCATTTTCTCACTCATCAGTTTATGATGACAAGGCTTTATTATAAAAAGCTAGAGACACCTCGCAGGACCACCCACTTACATTTTTATCATCAAATTGAAGGGAGTGGAGATGATTCCCTACTTCTGGTGGAATTACCTTCTCTCTGGAGACTGCTAAATTATCTGTACTCAACTACCCTTACATAACTGTACTACTAAAGAGCATGGAAGTTATTTTCCTTTATGATGATGCCTCTTTCATTCTGTATTGTGACTCTGAGGGTATATTTTGTCACTGATAGTACCCTTAAAACTTTTATCATGATAAGCAGTGAACATTCTCTGCTCCTATTTAATTTAATGGCAGATGTAGGTGTCCAGCAGCTTGCAAGGCTAGGACCTTTATGTGTAATGCATTGCACACATGCAAAAAAAAATCAAATATATGCTCTGGTCTTTGATTTTTCCCACCTGCATATACGTGCCTTTGAAAGGATCTGTTACAGACTAAAAGGGACAAAATCATGAAACCACTTGATTAAACACTGTCAGCACTTCAGTGATGAAAGTGTATTATAGAGATAGTCTTTCTTCAGTTAAAGAAAGCCAAATCTATGGGTCTGATATTGCAAACTGTTATCAGTTAGCCAGCCTTTATTCCTGTGAAGATAAACACTGAGATCCTGAGGATGTGTATGAGAGTAAGAACTACCTTTGGGATAAGGGTTTTGTATGCAAGGTGGGTAAAAGTTGTTAAAAAGCATATTAAATTGTCAAGCAAATTCAACAGTAAAGGCTAATGCTTCTTTTCACAACTTTTATTAAGAAAACAGTACTTCAAAAGTAGGCGTCATAGCACAGGAAAGAAAGCTCATAGCCTATCCCAGTAGATGTCAGAAGTCTTCTGTTCTCTCCTACTTGAAGTCACTTTGTGTTATATTCTCTACCAACCTTGGACTCCGGTCAATTTAATCAACACTCTTTTTGACTGCAAAGCTAGTCAGATGAAAATGGAAGTGACCACTTCAAGCTGTGCACTTTCAAAAGCCAGCTGGCCCATTTTAGAGTCTCTGGAAACTGGACATACTAACGTTTTCTTTACAGCACAGAACGTGTGACTTATAAAAGCATCCTTTTTGGTTATATGATAGGGGGGAAAGTGTGAATGTTTAAAGCAGTGGAAATGCTACTAAAGCTACTATTTGCCAAGAAAGCAAAACAGAAGAATATGGCATGATGTGGCATAATTAAGTCCAGAGTCTACAGATATCTATGCAAGATTAGTATGAAACTATTACTTTCTGTCCCATGATCTACTTAGTATCTGCTAAAACAAAGCTCCCTTAGCAAGTGTCTGCATACCTGTAAGTCAGATGCCACCCAGTAGTAACAGCTTCAAAAGCAGCTCAAGTAGAGACTGGGGGAACTATGGCCAGGAACTCATCCACTACCCCCTAAAACTTTGCCATTCTAGGAACAAAATAACTCAGGGGTGCCACCCTCTATCTCACTCCATGACCTTGTGGAAAAACTGTAGAGGAGCAGACAAGCAATCCAGCATTAGAAATAGCTGGGACCAAGGGACAACCACAGACCTCCCTACAGTTCTGATTCAAACTTCTCTGGCCTGTACTGACTGACCATTCGCTCCAGCCTTTTCTCACCCCCCTTGCTTCCCCACACAGTGTCTTCACCTTAGCTTCACTTGAAGCACTTGAAGCTTCACTTGTAGCCTTTTCTCCCCTGCCCTATTCTTTTTTTACCTTTTTCTCTTCCATTTTTATTCCACTTTGCTTATCCCCACATCATAAAATCCATCCTCCAATCATGGAATGAATATGCCATCTGTTCTTTTCTCCAAATTTTATCCACCTGGTCTACTCAACTGTCAGCTCTTTGAAGCAGGCACTGGCTAATTCTTTGTACAGTGCCTAGCACAATGGGGACTCATTCTTGTTTGGCCCTTGTACACTGCTTAATAAACATGGCTGATAAATAACAGTAAATAAATAATAGACATGGATATTTAAATGAACTGATAACCAAGAACCACCTGAAAATGATAAGCTATCTGCAGAAATGACAAAGGGCTCAATTCCAAGTTAGACCATAGGCCCAAGGAAGTACCCCTTAAGACTCCTTGGGTCCAAGCAAATACAATCAGGTAGTACTATTCACTTTCTTACTCCTTCCCAGCACAGTACTCTGTAAGGGAGAGAAATGGGTAAACCTTAATTTCAACACCCAACTCACCAGAGTAGGTTAGCTAATACAGAAGAGTGGTAGTTGATGCAGCAGTTTACTGCTGGAGTAGTTTTGTAGTATATTTAATACTCCCCATGATCAGGGAAGAAGCAGGTGAGAAACTGACTTAGAAGAGGAGTCAGTGGGCATGTCTATATCTTCATTAATGTGTCATAATTACAGTGCATTAAATCTGATACCTGTAATGCCAGGTACTAACGTAATGCTCCATAATAGGCGCTACTGCGCATTAGCACAAATAGTCTTTTTGTGATGTTAATGCACAGTAGACTAAATCTACTGCGCATTAGTAGGCGTTTTGCCCACCATGCTAATGTAAAATTAGTCTATGATGCTCAAAGCATCTTCTGTAGACGTGCCCACTTTCTCACGGACATGAGTCAAATCCTTTTCTACAGCCATTCCAGTCCTGCTAATGTCAGAATATAGGTCAAAACTGTGAACAGAAATAAAAATATTCTATATGAAAATGACAGGGTTTCACGTATTCATTGACCAGAACCCATCATACTTCGTTCACATATGAAAGGCAGAAAACCACACATCCAGTACATTAATATGGCTCTTCATCTCCATATGTCACAGAACTCCCATGGACATAAATGAGATACGCTCAACTAGGGAGAGCCATGAGGAAAATAATTAACCCTTAGGAATGATGAATATTCTCATAAGCAGGTTCTGTTTTCCATTCTGAATGTAACGAGAATGCGGATTTATCTGTAGGAACATGGGCACTGATCCTACAGCTCATTGCAGAACTGGGGCCTTAATTTTCTTTCTTATTTGGCAATCTTATCAGAGTGATCTGATATAAAAATGATTAACATAATTTATTACTTCAAGAATATTTCCCTTACGGAGGCCTTAAAAATACTTATTATCAAGACCCTTACTACAATGTTCAGTCCACATGTGTCAAGAAATAAAGTAAATAGGATCAGATGTATAGTGAAAAATCTGTAAATGTCCTTTCTCATTACAGAGGTCAAAGAATGCGTTAGTTATTTTTAACTAATGTCTTATTCAACCCCATGGAAACTTAAATCAGTTTGGGTCTGACTGATTCAAAGCCGTTCTCTGGTTCCCTGCTCTGCTGTAATAATTGACTAGGCTAGACTTTACAAAGGTCAAAAAAGCAGACCCGCTTCATATTATTTCAGCTAATAACTCAGTTCTTAAATCAAAATTTAAGAACTAATCTCTCAAAGCACTACTTCCTCCCCCTCCATTAAATCCATATGTAATTTCAAATTAAGTGATAGATGTCTAAATACGTTACTTTTTGCTTAATTGCTTTTAAGTTGCTGGGGGAAACAGCATGGGAGTTTGTTAGAAGATCTAGGATTCTCCAAAAAAGTGGAATTAAAAAATCTGAGAAAACACAGCAGAGAATAAAGGACCTAGGGAAACACAGCAGAATATGGGCAATTTGAAGGAAAAATCAGCTGTATGTAATGCTGGCTCAGAAAAGCTTGTGGGGGAAGTATTTTGGGTAAGTAAGGAAGATGTAGCTTGTCTACACAAAAGGGTTTTTTTCAACATGACAAGCAGACTATGAGCTTTCACTGAGTTACAATAACAAAGACAAAGGAGCTATCACTGCTATAGCCCAGTGTATCAAATACTGAAACATGTTTCAGTGATGGCCTAGTTTCAACTTCTTAAGTGGGTATCATATTTGCACACTGACCTTGTCCACTTACCAGCAATCACCCCTTGCATATACAAGTGAAACAATAATCTGCACCAAACTGTGTTAACTAAATGGAATAAAGGTCCCTAACATTTTTTTTTAAACATGAAAATTTGGCAGGTTTTATTGTACTGATATTCAAGAAGTAGCAGATCCATAATATTCCGTGACTCATTTTTCCCCATAAAGATACTTCTTCATTTAGAGCTGGTTCTGCTATCCTTACCTGAATCATTGAAACGGAAAATTTACCTCAATAAAGAATTCAGGACCAATAGGAATTATTTAATTATATCATCATTCACAGTTTGCTCTTTTTTACATGTTTTACAGTCAAATTAAAGATGATAAATAGTCATCTAATATTAGGTTTTCTAATATTTGTTTCTTCCTGCTGCATTTTTTTTCCAGCTTCCCCTTGGTCATTTATAGCCAGGCCTTTGCTTAGCCTCTCAGCACAGGATAGTTTATTTATATTAACAGTGCTTACTGTGACTCCCTGCAGACTGTTTGTCCAAAGGCATGTGGAGTCCCCATGCTTTTATTGTTGACAAGTGGTAGGTGGGATCCAAACTTTTGTGGTTAAATTGTTTATTGATAATTACCTGTTAATTACTGCTGCTGCTTGCCTCCTGTAATTTACTATAATTACTACTTGCTCTTAGACCCACCTATATGTTAGGGAAAAACAACATGAATGTTGGGGGGGGGGTGGAAACCTAACTGGGCCTGCCTCTAATCTTACTCAGATGGGTTTTAAAACTGATTGACTGCAGTGGCTTAAATGGAATCTCACTCAATTCACCATCATGCAAATGAGAGGAGAATCAGACTAATTTCTATCCAGATTTGACTTTTCCACCTCACTGATCGGTGCATAGGCTGCGTTATAAAACACATTTACAATGCTAGCTGACTGATTTAGTATTTACCTAAATGCTCCCCTTTGAGCCTACCCTGGAAATCTGTGAAATCCGAGCACTTCATAATTCAAATTTGTTTCTGATGGGCTCATGTCACAGCCTTACACTGAATACCACCAAGTTGAATGGTGAATTTTTAAATCAAAATTTACTTGGAATTCCTCTTATCCCTTTTTTCTCACTAAAACATCCCCACTAGCCACAAAAAAGGAGCAAAAGCTGTCCTCAGGTATGCTAGCCTAAGTCTGTGATAATTTCCCAAAATACAGAGGAATAATTCAAGTTTTAAATTGATGTGACCAAGGGTAGAATGAACCTCAACTATCATTGTTCACAGACATAAGAAACCTTAGCAGTAAGAACAGTACTATGTGTGTGCATCTACACCTGTAATTAATGTGACTGAATATACTCTGACTCAACTGAGCCAGAGTAAACTAATCCAAACATCACCATCTGCATGTGTGTTTAAGTGCAGTAATTTACTACACTGCTGGACTCCACTTGTATCTGATGGGACTATCAAGCAGCGCAGTAAATTAGCTGAGCATGTGTAGATGGTGACGCTTTACTGCACAGCAAATCAGTCTGCTGTGCAGTAAAGTGCCTTGTATAGATGCACCCTGTAAGCATGTAGAACCTACATTTCCAGAAACATTTGCTTTCCATGTCAAGCACAGAAATGGAAGTAGAGTGAGTCCTACAGGTACAGATAGAAGTGACAATTTTTGCCTGATTTGTCCCCAGAAAGCAGTCTACACCTGTGACCAAACGGACGTGCACAGCTACAGACCACTTTAATAGGGCCTGATCCTGTGAAAAACTGAACCCTCACTGA
Source organism: Alligator mississippiensis (assembly GCF_030867095.1). Taxonomy (NCBI): domain Eukaryota; kingdom Metazoa; phylum Chordata; order Crocodylia; family Alligatoridae; genus Alligator; species Alligator mississippiensis. Next base: position 74,053,619 of record NC_081830.1, read on the forward strand.
ATGAGGGTTCAGATGAACATGCTCCAAAATGGAGCACGTTCTGCAAGTTGTGTCTGTGGAGTTCAAAGGCTGTTGCTGTTTTCAGAAAGGGAGAGGGGAAACAGAGCAGAGGGAGTTTGATTTGGGTTTTTTTTCAGCTGGCGCTAGATGGTGGGGCAGATGGACTGGAGCCCTGGGTGTGGGGACTCCAGTCTACCCACCCCACCCTCCAGCACCAGCTGGGGAACCCCAAGAATGAGATCCCTCTGCTCCTTTTCCCCCTTCCCATTCTGAAACAACGTTGGAGCTGGGATGAGGGAGTGGTGTTGCTACAGAGACCAGACCGCAGGCTCACAGCAAGCATTGGAAATCCCCAACTCCCAGACTCAACAGCAAACTTCTTCTGGGTCTGGGGGATCATTGCAACTCATAGCACTTCCTGCAAAGCGCTATGAGTTGCAACAAGGAGCTGCTCTTCTGTTTGCACCCAAAGTTACATGTTGCATAAAAAGCTCAGCGCATCTGCTCCTATGGCCTAGACCAAATAAAAGAGCTGTGCCCTTAAAAGACTTACAAGAATCTAAGGAGATAGAATTCCCACTTGGGGCCAGTGGTGATTTGGTCACCTATTCTAATAATCCTAGTTGCTAAGCCTACCTACATAACATTATGGCAACTCAGTTGATGCAGTTACAGATCCACTGGCCCCATCTCTCTACCATCTCCACCTCCAAATCCCTGAAAAATAGTGAACAGTCACCACATCTTGGGAATATGGACTCCCTGCTTCCCCCAAACAGTGGAACCTCAGTTAGTATAGTGTTTAAGGGTGTTTTTACATATGCTTCAGGGCTGGGAAGGGGCGCTTTAATTAGAATGACTCCAGGAGCTGCTCTAATTAAAGTTCCATGGTGTCGCATGTATCAGTGTCCCCGCACTTCAAAATGGTGGCAGGTCGCTTTAAGTAAAGCTCATCGAATAAGCTTTAGTTAAAGCGCCAAACTTTATGAAGTGCAGGGACTCTGATACACAAGATGCAGAGGCTGGCTGGAGCATGCTAATTAGCATGCTCCAGCAGACTCAATTAATCAGGTCTGCTCTGATGCACTGTAATTACAGCACATCACAGCAGCCTCCCGGCACATCTACAAGCACCCTAAGTGCCCTTTCCTGGCTGTTTTATTTGGCTTTAGACAGAAAGTATTAAAACTAAGCCCTTTTATTTATCTCCTTAAGAACTTTTCCAGGCCTATTAACTTTGGTATGTGCTAATGTCAGGTTTGAAACCACACTGCTTGGTTCCACCCTGTAATGGGTCACAATAATTTAGTCTCCAATTCTGAAATATTATCGGTCCATCAAATTAAGCAAGTTAATAACACCAATGTGAAAAGCAGAATGGCCAACAGCCTAGGGAGCAGACTTAGGAAGTAATGGGGGGAAATAAAACAGCCCACCAAAAAGCTTAACCCAGGGACCTGTTTTCATGTATAAATTACCACAAACCATTCAACATTGTTACAGACAGACTGGTAATGGTACAGAGCAAACAGTGGTGTTCTCAAGGTTTATATAGTTTAGGTAGTGTGTGTCCTCCCTCCCCCCCATTTTAGCAGTTACAAATGGAAAGAAACTACATCTTAATTCAGATACATTTATAGAATTTTGTTCTATGTGACTATTTGCCCATTTCCTGGTCTAAACAATAGCACATCTCCCCAAGTGCCATCTGCTGATCAGTCACTAATAGGCATGATCTGCTCTTGTGACTCAGCCAGGCTGTGTATAATTGTCCAAGCAACTCACAATAGTTTATCATCATTGTTTGGTATAATTGGAAGCAGAAGTATTTATACACACCCGCATACCTCACAAGTAAATTTATAAGGCAACTGTCTCTTTTAATCTATAGTGCAGCCAGTATAAACAGTAATTTGAAAGAATATTCAGATTTATTACATTACTTGCTTAAAGATCAATGTTTAAAATGGATATATATTGCATTCATTCAAACATGCAACATATCATACAGCTATTTACACAATAAATTTACAAGTCCTGCAGACATTTTAATTCAGTTTCAGCTTCCTAGAAGTACATTTTGTACACGCGCACATACAAAATACTATTATAATGTTAATTAGCCTAATTTATAAACCTCCAACTAAACCTGTAACCTCAGTGCAATATACACTAAACCATAACATTGTGAATTAAAGTAATGTTAAGTAGAGCTGACAAAGGCAAGGAAATTCAGAGTTAGGGCTGAAATGTAATCTCTGCTTGATCCCACAACGCATAGGTAGTGTAGCCAGTATGGTGTATGCAGAGTAATTATGGGAGACTTCTGAGCACAAAGGAAGTGAAGAATGTCATGTTAGTCATTACCTGGAATCTTCTTACCTTTCTAGATTTAAGTTTTATTCTAAGTTATTTAAACCTCATTTTTGTGGTTTACAATAATATCCCATAGATGTGGGATCCAAGTCTCCTTCAGACCCAATAAAATATCATACTGCCAGGCTAAGACCCTACATGCCAATCCTTAACTTGGTGTAAAATTTTATAACAGAGTTATAAACCGCTCAAAAACAAGGCTTAAAATGGAAAGGCTGACAGACTCTTAACTCTACTGGTTCTAGTGGACTCCTGTTTAATATACTGTATTTCTTCCCCCTGAAGATATTAATTTACTTTTTGAAATGTTCATTGCTAAGATTAAGCATAGGTTTTTGAAATGTGTTCACAGGCAATTTATGCATGAGCACAAATGTACTCTTCTCCAGATGTACAGAATACTAATTTGAAAATGATTTATATACCATTCTGTACTATACATCCATCCTGTATTCAAAAGATTTTCTTCTGACACAACACCAGGATCTTCTCATATATTAGGGATACAGTAGTGCTAGAAATTCACTGAAAAATTTATAAGGATTTTGCTCCATAGATTGGGCTCAAATGAATTTAATAGATTTCAGCTAAATTGCCAAGAACAGTGGAATAGATGGGGTAGATTGGTTAACAAGTGTATTTATTGGGAAAATAAATATATATGTATCTATAGAAAAATGCATTTATATGGGAGAAAGAGCAGAGGAAACAAGAAAAGAACCAGAAAGGTCAGGAAGAAGCAGTAAGATTGCAGAAATGTTAGAATAATCACTCTTTAACCTAATAACTTGGAGTCATATTCTGCCATGTGTATTTACCATATTAACATTTTATTCTGTGAGTAGCCTAAAGGTACTCATTGTTCATAAGGATGGCAGGATGTGGCCCTCTATGACTTAATATCAGAGCCCATGGCTTGAAGAATACTGGCATAAGAACATGCATCTTACACACATATTAAGCAGAGGAAAGTAACAAAGTATTTTCTTACCATGCATTTCTGCTCTTACACAAATTCATCATAGGCCCAATTCTCTGGTCCTCACCTGCTGTCAGGACAAAGCTATGGGATGACCTAAAACTGCTTAGAAACCACATACACAACAATGATTTCTCTGCAAGATGTCACAAGAATTAGTCACGTGCTTTTAGATAATGTTTCTCAGTGTTATCACGTTGATAACACTTTGTTTAAAGCTAAAAATGTTCATCATTTCCTTACATTTTCAACAGAAATTTTGGAATCATAAAAAAGTAGGGCTGGAAGGGACCTCTGGAGATAACGTAGTCCAACCCATTGCCAGAAGCAGATTCATCCCTATCTAAAGCATCCCAAACAAATCCTTGTCTAACCTCTTACTAAAACTACACAATCAACCCTGACACAGAACTGCAAAGCACAGCACCCTAACCTGCCATAAGTAAGCCAGCAGGGCTGTGCGAAGCTTTGTGTGGTGATTCAATTTGAAGGAGATTCGGCCCAATTCGGTGACCAAATCTCCAAGTCCGAATCAAATCAGGGGACCAATTTAAAAGTCCAAATTGATTCAAAGCTCTCTGAATCTTCAGAAAAGATTTGGAGAGCTTTGATGATTTGGGCAGTCCCCAGTGGTTGTTGCAGCACGGAGCTGCAGCTGGACTCCGAGCTGGTAGAGCCCCCCATGCAGCATGGGCCAGTGGGAGGCAGTGGGGATTGCCCCCTTTCCCCCGCACCTGGCAGCACCCGGGGAGCGGGGCTTTTTTTTTTAACAAGTGCCAGGAGCAGGGGCGGGCGAGGCAGCCATTCCCAGGCTGGGAGAGTGGGTGGGGGATGGGCCTGGCCTGACTGATTCGGAGATTTGGCCAAATCGACTTGGGACAGTGATTTGAATCACTGAATTGAATCACTGTCCCCCAAATCGGTCGAATCTAAAGCAAATACTAGCCGCTTCATGTAGGCCTATAAGCCAGCATCTTGCTACTGCTCAAGAGATCCAATATGCTCAAGAGATCCAAGAGGTCCATGCCGAGGGCAAAAACAGTCACTATCTGTACCAGTCTGACCGTGGGTATATTCTTTTCTGACCCTAAATGTGGCTATCTGTCTGGCCCTGAGCAGAGGGGCATGACCCTCTAGCCAGGAACCCCTGGGTTTTAGTCTCAGCAGGAGCACTGGCACACCCCAATTAAAATTCCTAGCCAGTTGTCATCCATTTTTTCTTCCTGGGATAGAGGATCTTTCATCTGTCAGCACTGAACTTCAACCTCTTGGCTCCAGACCAGCTTTACAATCTGCCAAGATCTTTCTGAATTGTACTTCTGTCTTCCAGTGTGTTTGCAGTCCTTCCCATTTTTGCGTCATTTGTATGTTTGCCCAAGGGGTTCTCCATTCCAACATCTAAATCATTAATAAACACATTAAGGAGCATTGGGCCCAGGACAGACCCCTAGCACTGGGGCCAGTGGGATTCCACTCAAAATATTCTTTGAATATATTTCACTCAAAAGCCCCCTGCCATTCTGACATGGATGCATTTGTAATTACCCTCTGTTTTGTGGTTTTTGACTATCTAGTTGTCTATCCACCTTTGTCTAGAGCACATTTCTTCAATATGTTTATGAGTGGTCACGTGAGACTTTGTCAAAAGCTTTGCTGAAGTTCAGAAGCACCAGGTTAGCCCCTTTCCAGTCCTCTGGTCCTTCACCTGTGTCCCACAACTTCATAAATATTATTGGTAAGGGCTCCAAAATCTCCTCTGCCAATTCTGTCAGTACCCTATGATAAAGTTCATCAGGCCCTGCTGATTTGAATTCATTCAGACCCATCAAAAGCTTTTTGCTTCTTTTGTTATCTCTTCCTCCAACTTGTCTCCCTCCTTATCTAAATAATTTTTGCTAGCTGTCTGCTTGCGGCTTAATTTTTTTGTGAAGACTGAGGCAAAGTAGTTATTGAGCAACTCTGCCTTCTTTGCATCTTCAGTCAAGAGTTCGCCCTGGATATTTAACCATGGACCCACAGCTCTATTGGCTTTCTTTCTGGCCAATGTATTTACAGGATCTCTTCTTGTTGTCTTTAATTTCCCTTGCCAGGTGAAGCTCATTTTTTACCTTTGCCTTCCTGATTTTGACCCTGTAAGTTCTTGATATTTTTTAATATCCTGCCTTGGTGACTTGCCAATCTCCATTGCCTGTATGCCTGCCCTTGGCATTTGGGGCATCCCACAAGCTCTTTGTGCAGCCACATTGGTCTCTTGTCATTCTTCTTGAGCTTCCACTGTGTCAGAAAACTTTTTGTTGGGCTTGCAGTACTGTGCCCATTAGAAGCTTCTAGGCCTCCCAGGTGCCTTTATTATCCTTCCTTCAGTCTGTCCTTCCACTGCACAATACCTACTATCTCCCAAAGTTGGTAGAAATCCACCTTTTTGTAATCAAGTGCGTTATTTCTGTTCATCTTATGCTCAGGATTATTAATTCTATCATGTCACGATTGCTTCCTCCCTAGTTTCCCAACACCTTCCCATCTTCTACCAATCCTTCCCTATTAGTCATGCGAACATCCAAGATAAATGATTTCCTAGTTGTATCCTCAACTTTCTGGAACAGAAAGTTGTCCTCCACTCAAGTTAGGAACTTCCTCAACATTTTATATTCAACTGTATTCTTCTTCTAGCAAAGTCCAAAAAATTTGGATAATTTTGTCCAAAAAATTTGGATAATTTTGCTACCTGTTTGAAGAGTGGCTCATCAACCTCTTCTTTCTAACTTGGTGGGCTATAATAAATTCCCATCATTATATCAGTGCTGTATCTTTTACCTTTTATCTTCACACAAATATGTTCTGATCTGCTACCTTCTTCCTCCTGAACCAGGGAACAACAGTGTGTATTTTTTACATGAGTAAAAGCATCTGTGTAAGAATCAGTGATAAAAAGAGTACTTGACATTGCCCAGTAAGGAGAGCAAAGAGCAGAGAACAAGATGTTTTTCCTTGAGACTGTAACAGAATTGTCAACATCCTATCTCCTGAGACCCACCAGTTCAAACACACTCCGCTAAGAAATTAGAAGAAAATAAGACAGCTACATAAGACTGGTTGGGTCATCTTAAGTGTAGAAGTGATGGGCAAGAGAAGGATAATTTTGCATTAAATCTAATCTCATAAATTTCAAAGATTGTGGATGATGCAGAGAATGTATGGATACATGGGATTTTATTTGCATGAACTACAAACTATTTAATCAGTCCCTATATTCTATCAAAGGAGAAACTGGTCTTCTCAATGCTTCTGTTATTTTTACATTGTTTTTTTAAATGCCCAGGTGTTTTATTATACAAATCTTTCTATTATTACATTATTACAATGTTATGCGCTTTATTGTTTTCTTTTATAATGGGTGAAGTACAGACTTGTGAGTGTTAAAAGCCAGTTTGGAAATGATTACCAGCTATATTCAAATGAAAGAATTAGGTTCTTTGTCACTTTATTTTTTAACTAAGTCTGGTCTGAACTTCTAGTAGTGCCTAATGAAGAAGACATTTGGGGTCGGGTTCTGCTTCCATTAACATCAGCAGGGGCAAATTCTCATCTGGAATAGATGTAGCTCCATGGAAATCAATGGAGCTACATCAAGTCAGGATACAGACTGTAGGTTCAATGGTGCCAGGATCATGTCTTATCTTATCTTTTTCTTAACTTTTTTAACCTTAAAAATTGTCAGACTTCCCTAAATAGTCACCGCTAACTTTTAATTAAGTATCTTTGCTTGAGAGTTTAATGTCATTATAGTTTTAGAAAGGATACTTAATAGGTCCAGTGGAGAGAATTCAGTAATTTGCTCTGCCAACTGGGAGACCAACTTCAGTAAAAAACTATTCCATCTGCCTCTGCTTGAGATGATATATTTTATTTGAAATAATTTCCTCAGTCTGTGTCTGGAGGGTGAAAACTGACTTGCTCTTATTTATCTTTCTTTTGGGGCTGCATGAATTTTAGACTCATGAAAGCAAGAGACTGATAGCAGTTAAGCTAGACAGAGCATTGGCAGGTGTTTGCTGAGCGTCCATGCTTCTGCCCATGCATCTTGAGCATAACCTGAAATACCCCTATATTCTAGGGAATAGTCAACTTTTAACAGGCACTGCCATGTTTAGAATATCAATAAAAATGATCTACGGTGTAGATTTCCTATGGAATGGCAATTAGGTTGGTTTCAAAACTACTTCTCACCTACTTATATTAAGGATTTGTAAAGCACTCATCACCATGACATCTGAATGCTAATTCAACCCATTAATCCTAGAGCGTGGGTGCTGCAATACTGGGCAACAGTGTGGTACTAAGTGTATAAATCACAGAGGTACAGACATAAATGATTCAAGCCAACAAAAGCCAATAAAAAAGACTAATAATGTAACCCTAAGAAACTGTCCACTATTCACACCTTTAATTCAAAACCATACAAATACAAAGCATAACTAAGCAAACCTAAGACAAAGTACATCTAACTTCTCTCCCATGTGTTAGAACTGGAACTTTATTTGTACAGAAGAGTGCAAATAGAAAGCACTGAGCTTCATGGATGTACCCACCAGGAGCTGGCAGGTTGCAAGTAGATCACATCCGTCACCCTAATAATGTGCAGTGTGTTCCCCTCCCTCCACCCAGACCATTTTGTTTCTCCCCTGCCTTCTTTCAGCTGGCTCGCATTCCCAGGAATAACAGAAGTGCACAGTTCTTTGGCCTGAAGAGCACATGCATTGTGATCATGTCTACTCCTGCTATAGCAGACATGAGGAAGAAGGCTCCTTCTTTTTCCCCTTGAGTCCCCATGCAACTGAGACAAAATTTGGAGCATGGAGATTTGTTCAAGGACATTTATATAACCAATATAAATACTCTGAATGCTCAATAAATGCTCACTAATTGCTCTTGCCTATCTTCTGGGTAAGGACGGAATTAAAACTGAGTAAGAACTCCAGAATCGGGCCTACGGTTTTATTTTTAAAGCCAACTATGACATACAGGGTGTGTGTACATGAGTCAGTTAACTTTGCATTAGCATAGTTTACTGTAAAGTAAGCATGTGTGTCTACACGTGCAAATGCTTACTATGCAGCAAACCTCCCTAACCCTGAGTAAATTTGCTACCTGCAAATGCAAGAAGCAAATTTAATTGAGATTAGTAACAGCGCAGTAGCACTCATGTAGACGCCTGACCGGGAACAAAAATCTGCTCCCAGTCAACCATCCACCAGGGGCCAGGAAATAGTTCCCTGCTCCCAGGAACTGCCTGCTGCCAGGGTGGGCTCTGCCACAGAAGCCCAGGTGGGGACTATGAACAGGGACTGCTCCGCCTGCTGGCAGCTCACCCTCTCTTCCCTGCTGGAGAAGCAGGTAAGTCAGCAGGGTATGTGCACGACAAAGGGGTTTAATCAGCCCTAAATTGAAGCGGTGTTTTTTAAAACCCACTGTTTCAATTTCAGGCCCCTGTTTCATCTACATACACCCAAAGAGTGTAAGAGGGATGGAAGTTTGATTTCTATTGAGATATAGATAATAGGAATTCTAGCTGTGGAAGGCTTGAATCAACGTACTCTACATTTGTTAAAATAAAATTAAGGATGTGTAAATAGTATAAGAAAAAGAAAAACCCATTGCCGGTCAGTAACTGTTTTTCTTTAAGTAGCTAAGAATAGCTTATTATGTTATGTTGACATTTGTATTTAAGACTCTGGATGAAACATCTTGGGTTTTCACCTTGTATGCCAAGTTGTTGCTTAAATGAAATGTAATGGTCTAGTTCCAAATCCATCCAAATTGGGATTTGTACTAGGAAACATGGTGCAAAATACAATGGCCAATTGAAGACAGCAGTGTAATTATTAGTCCAAAAATACAGCCTTGAAAACATTTATTTACATTACTTCTGCTTTTTAGCATTTGATTTTCTGCTGCATTTAGTTATTGATGCCATGCTATTTCTCACAGCATTGTTTTTTCAAGGATAAACAAGCTAACATACAGCATTTGAGAATCATAAGTTGTCTATTTTCAATTAAACCAATTGTCTTCCATGAATTTTCTGAAAGGTAGACGCTCCTGTAAAGAACAGGTTTTATAGGGAGTATGAAACCAGTGCCGTTAGCAAATTTAAGTCAGAAGTGAAACAGTTATGAAGAATTTAAACGTGAATCCATGGTAATCCTCCTTTTTGTTGTTAAAGCATCTCTATAATAAACTACAGTGTAACTTGCAGTTTCCTCAAGTCCTTTCTCTCTCCGAACAATGCTGGTTGGCAGCCACTCAAACCAGTTCAGTAAACTTTATAAGACAGCGGCCAATTCAGTTCCCCTTAAAGACTTCATTGCAAAAGTTATGCTCATTGATTTTTTGCCTCATAATTAAAATTCCTCATTAAACATGCCTGACAGCTGAATGTGATTCCTTTTACCTGCTACTGCTACCTTTTTTTTCTATGATACCATTTCATTACAAAAGAACAATAGATTTCCTTTCAGGGTAAAGTAAGGGCACAATGAGTAATGTACGTTCTATCCTACAGAAGGCCTAATATTGCTAATTTGCAAAATCAATTAAAAGAAACCACTTTGGAGGAATAGGAAGGTCTTGCATATGGATCACATCAGATATAATGTGCATTAGTTCAAAGGCTGGCATTTCGCCCCAGTTGGCACCTAACAGTTTACTCTGATCCAGGGAATTTGGCTCTTGATTTCAAACAAATGCATCCTGAAGGCTTAAGGCCAGAAATAGTGTGATGTGATTTATGTTTCAAACTTTCTCATAACACAAAACCTAAAGAGCTAAAAGACATTTTGTTATTACTAGGCACTTGCTGCAATGTACATGTAAATAAATGTTCTAGCATCAGGCTGGTGTTTTAAGACATTTATACACATGCTCCAGGAATGGGAGGGGGGGGGCGCCTTAATTAGAGCAGCTCCTCTAATTAAAATGCCCAGAGCATCTCGTGTATCAACGTCCCCTCACTTCAAAACGGTGGTGGGGGTACTTTATCTAAAGTGTGTCAAATGAACTTTAGATAAAATGCTCCCCCCGCCCTCCGCCATTATGAAGCACAGGGATGTTGATACACAAGACACAGGAGGCTGCTGGAGCGCAGTACTTGCCACACTCCAGCAGACTGGATTAATCAGTCTGCTCCAATACGCTGGAATTACAGCGCATCAGAGCAGTTCTCTGCTGGGCCAGAGACAGAAGTTACACATAAACCAGTTTAAGTGGTGAGAAACTGGTTTAAACCTGTAACAGAACTGAAGTTCAGTGCACATAAACCAGTTTCAAAATGGCTGAAACTGGTTTAAGATAAACCAGCTTGAATGTAGTATTACACTTAACTGATTTAGGTCAAACCAGTTATGAAATTTCTGTTCCAGATCCCTTACTGTTTCAAGTTAAATCAGAGACCCCCAGCATCCCAGCATTTTGAAGCCCTGGGCTGGGCTGTGCTATCTGCTCCAGAGAGAAGGGCTGGCCCTGCCCCTCTGCTCTCTTGCTAGAGCAGTAAAGGCTGTCTCACTGGCACCCACAGGCAAACCTCTGCTGGGGTCTGGGGCCAGGGAGAGGGCAGGGACTAACTCACCTTCCCCTAAGTATGGAGCAACCCTACTTACTTAGTGCTGGCTGTGATTGGACTACAAATCCCAGAGGCACCTGGAAGCAGGAAAAGGGAGTGATGAGCAACCCTGCAGAGTCCTGCTGCTTTGATTCTGGGCTGCAAATCACAGAGACCTTGAGGGGCAGCAGGAACAGGAAGTGAACATGCAGCCTATGCCGGCTATGTGCCAGAGAGCCATGCTCTAGCACCCCCTGGCTTCTGGCCTGAGCCACTGCAGGCATGTGGCTGCATTTCCTGAATCAAAAGTGATTGTCTGTTCATTTGCTTTTTGGTTCAATCTTTGCAGCTTAGATTAACCTACAAAGACTGAATCAATTCAGCTTCAAGCTATTTGACTGTCTGTACTTAGCTCTCATGTATAGGCTCCTTAGGGCCTTGTTACACGTTATACTGTGAGCTGCTCAAATGCTGGTCAGTGTTATTGCTAGCTCAAGTTTGGAGCACTAACAGGATGGAAGGGGCCTGGAGGTCTGAAAGGTAAGAATCCCCCTTCCCATTTTGGGTGTCCCTCCTGCCCCCCCCCCCACCTCCAGGGCTCCCCCCTGCATCTTGGGGTTCTCTCTGTCCCTTCTGGCTTTCCCCTGCCTCTGGGGTCCCCCTTGATTCCCCTCCCCATCCCTGCCAGTTACTTGTGGCTGTCTGCACTGTCTGTGCCAGGGGAACAGGCAGGAAGGGTTAGGCTGCTTGCCCAATCTCCACTGCTGCTGATCTGCTCCAAGGGGAGAGGGTGAGGTGCTGGGGTTCTGGGGAGGGTGCAGTGTGCTCTATATGGGCCAGCAGGGAGTAGGGGTGGTACAGTGTTTACACTAAGGTGTAGCCTAGAGTAGCTACACATCAGTCTAACATGAACTGGGTAACATGGATCAGAGATAAACCTAGGCTGGAGTAGCATAATTTTAAGCTGCCTAAAGAGTGCTTAAAATTAGTTTCAGGTGTTAATGTACAGACAATCCAGGGGTTAAGAGCTCCAGAAGGTACCTAAAATAAATGTTAACAAGGCCATCAGAGATACCAAGTCCACCAGTTCACATGCGACTCAGCTGTCCCTTTAACTTTTTATTCTATACTGGGATTCCTGTGCCAGGGCTGCAGAATCCTACAGAATTGTAATCTCTTCTGCTAAACGTGAAGGTTTGAAGTGGCAGCTACCTGAGATTTCTTTCCTCTAAATTATTTTGCTTTGTAGAGCAAATTCCAACTATAACATCCATTTTCCCTGGTAGGAAGGGTTGGTGGGAGAGAAGCTGGTGTTGATTCTTTAATCTCAACATGAGTCCCACTTCTACTTCTTCCCTCAGGCATTCTCTAAGCTAAGGATGTTGCAGGTCTTTTTTGAATGTAAGACCTGTTGCACAAAGGTAGGTTCATATCTCTTCTAGTGGTGGAGACAATTCACTCAAGTTAGGTTAATTTTCAAAGAAACAAAAAACTATGGCATGTTAGATACTGGCTTCACCTTCCCCTTTGATGTATACCTGCGCACAGTAAGTCAGCCTGCTTACCACATGAACCTGTGGTCGTCATTTTGACACTGTAGTTTTTGGCTATTCCAGGGCTAGAGGAAAGGATGTAGGAGGGAAAAGAGTGGACTGTCTTTTTCCTGTTGTGAAAGGTTTCAGAAGGAAACTATCCATTAGATAGAAGGGACCTTTAAGACAAGGGCTTACTGTACAGAGACTAAAGGATGGAAACCCTGATCACGTCCATGCTGCCTCTGATGGACGAATTCAAAAGGAACTCATGATGCTCATATACTTGGGACTCCCGATTGATTAGTTCCACCTACATAATAGGATGCTTTGAGTAGAATTGCAGCTTAATAAAAATACTTTGCATAGTTCTGGTGTACATGAGCCTTATTTAATCTATCAGTCCACCTAGAAACTATGGTATCTTCTTCTGCTCTGAAGAACAAACACAGCATGACATAGCGTGTTTCTTCCAACACCTTTCTCTGCCAGGGCAAGTTTGTTTCCTATCGCATATTCATCCAGTCTAATTTTAAGCATGTCAAGGATCTGCTTCTACATCCTCTCTGGGATTATTTCACAGGTTGATAGATCAGCCTGGCAGGAAGGTTTTCTTTTCATTCAGTTTTCATTTTTCTTTTTTTAATTTCATTTCATTACTTCCTATTGTAACATCTTGCATGAACTTATATAATTTCTCTCCCTTCTTGATGTTCACGATTTTCAGTTATAGTAGACTTAACATGTCCACTTAAACGGGTCACTTTGGTAAGCTACACATATTAAACTCTCAACCATTTTTTCATATACCAAGCAATGCAGCCCCTTGATCATTTCTATTTCTCTTCCCTGAACACTTTCGAAATCATTCATTAAGTTTTCTGTAAGGAGATGACTGGAATTTAAAAGTGCTACATATGTAATAATCATGTTAAATCACATCCATGTACATAATCTGATGCCTATGGTTGCTGACCACATCCAACTCCAAAGGGGACCAATACTAGGGCTGTGTGAAGCTTTGGTCCCTGATTCAATTTGGTGGAGATTTGGTACAATTTGGTGGCCAAATCTCCAAATCCAAATCGAATTAGGAGACCCTTTAATAATCTCTCTGAATCGAATTGGAACCCTCTGAATTAATTCAGAGAGGTTCAGAAAGATTCAGAGATTTGGACATGGACATAACTTTAAATGTTTTTTCTACATACCTTGAGCTACCAGGCGGCTCGTGAATGCTGTGATGCTGGGGTAGATGGAGCATCCCACAGGAGTATGGGGGGCTCCCCAGCACACTCAGCAGCAGACCCGGAAGTGGACCAGAAGGGGAGCATGCGGGGGGCGGTCCCTGGTCCACTTCCGGGTCCACTTCCGGGACTTCTGGTCCACTTCTGGGTCCACCGGGGAGCGTGCTGGAGGTCCCCCCCCTGTACCCCCCCCCGCTTGGCAAGTAGTGCCTCCTAGGTCTAGGGGGGGCACCCAGGTTCCCCCCCATGGCTGACCACTGAGCTGGGAGGGGGGCACGGGGGACCCTCCTGCATGCTCCCCGGTGGACCCAGAATTGGACCAGAAGTATTTCCAGTCCACTTCCAAGCATGCAGAGGGCCCCCCTGTGCTCCTGTGGGATGCCCCATCCACTCCAGCATCGTAGGGTTCACGAGCCATGGCTGGTACCTTGAGGTATGTAAAAAATCATTTAAAGCTGTGTCTGTGAGCGAATTGCTGATTGTCTGATCAGCATCGAATCTTCAGATTAGGATTTGGCTGAATTGAATTCAAACCCTGATTCAGGTCAAATCCAAATCCAAATTGAATACAGCCCATTTTGCATACCCCTGACCAACACTTCTCAAGCTCAGGCCCATAGGAAGAGATCATTAACTATAGTCATGAAATAAACACTGGATTTGTCATACAAATTACAGATTTGATTTTATAATTATTGATTATCATTATTGATTACTCAGTGGGAGTGTCTACGCTTGATGCTACATCACCATAGTGACGCAGCTCATGACTACAGTGATATAGTGTCAGCAGGCACAAACTGTGATGCCAACGCTATGTCGCCATAGCAATGAGCTACCTTACTACAGTGTATTGCTATGGTGATATAGCTGCTAAAAACCATACCCCACTGGGATAGCATAGTAACAGCTGTCATTGTGGCATCATTTAGTACTTCCTAAAGCGAGTACTAAATGACGGCACAGTAACAACTGCACTATGGGGGACATGTATAGATGCACCCAGTGTGGCCTAATGTACCAGAAGCAAGAAGCAAAATATTTCTTCAAGGGTGCTTTATGAGCAATACTTGGAAGATCACTGACAAGTTAAGAAAAGTTGTTGTAAACCAACCCAGTTGAACAGAGCAGTTAGACGGTTACTATAGATTACCTATGTCTAAGTATAAACACGGTGATGGGCATTTTGTAATCTGAGTGCTAAGGAGAATTAGCATTACATCACCACATCTGCAAAATCAAGTACCTCTTTATGTAAAATAAACCTGTAAACATGCTGTGCTGTTCTCAAAAGTTCATAAAGACCACTGTCACATAGATTCTCTCTGTCACAAACAAATATATATTTATAGCAATACCCAGTTATAATTAAGGCACTGTCAGCATTTCATTATAAATTCTATTTTTCCAAGGTTTATAACTTCGATATTTTTTTCTTTTAAAAATTGTGAGAGTGAATTTAGTGCTCATGGAGGTGATGACATGAATATTTTATCATGTTAAGATGAAATTTTGTTCCACAGGCTGTGAATCTGAAAGGGCCTGAGATTCATTTTGGAAGAAGCTAGAGAAGCTATTTTTTTTTTAAAACAACAAATTATAAATTTAAAATGTAAGTATTTTTGTGACATGGAAAGGCAATAGAAAATGGACTAGCTTTTCAAAGTTGTGGATTTGATTTGCAGAGATCAAATGCAAAACTAAAAGGAAAAAAACTTGCAACAGCAAACATGACTGAACTGTTACATTTTCAATGAGGTGTATTATTCCCACAGCCTTGATGCTTTATATGAAAAATTCTGACTGTGCCTAAAAGGATGTCAATGACAATAATGACTCAATAGGATATCGTTGCTATCACTCTTCCGAACTCATTAACCTTATTGACACGCCTGACGAAACAAATGTTCTAAAGATTTTGAATGCAGGAGCGGTTTAAAACTCCCATTGCATGCAGTCTGTGGGCCACCAGTTGGTGATTCCCCCAAAGTACTGTAGCAGACAGTCAGTAGCAGACACTGTTGGACTGATAACCAGACAGCTAATAAAAGCACTGTGCTTTTGGGAAGTGGAAAGGCCTTTTGGAGGAACATCAAATCATTTTTTTTACATTTATGGTCAATGAAGGATTTTGTGACCTTTTGTATTCTAGTGTAAGGGTAATCACTGCTATCCTGGTCAAATCCTAGCACTGGAAATTACCTACATTCCCTTGTAATTTCAGATGGATATAGATTATTTCTTTACTTCCTGTTTCAAAATATTGTGTACAGCTGCCATGGATTATTAAATGATTACAGTTAACACAATCCTAAAATTTAACATGTTAGGACCAATATGAATAAAAACCTTCTCACTTGTTTGTTCTTCAGATTTTAATTTCCGATAACAAAAAAGTTAACTATTGAAGAGACTAACAGGAGGTGGGTGGCACTGTCAAAGCAACCCCATACTCTCACTGTGGTGTTTCTTCCTCCCTACCTCAGACCTTCTCTGCCACAATCTTGCCTCTGTGGGGCAACTGGCCTAAACAAGTGGATCACACCAGTCTTCTGGACTCTCTGAGTTATCGTGGGGTTTCACTTTTTATCTCTTCTACCAGCACACCCAAATTGGCCCTCCATGTATATCTATGGGAATAAGCAAAAATTGTAACACTTTCTCAGACAATGTGCTGCCGTGACATTAGGGAGAGGAATCAAATCGGTCTTGGTGTCAAACTTCAGAAACGCTTAGGATTCAGTAGTCTCTGACATAGTGAAGGAATGAGACAGCTTCCATGATGGTATGCAGTGATGGCTGCTCTCAAAATGTCATGATAAATAAATACCTTTAAATATATCCACACAGTAGATCCTGATGGCTGGATCAAACTACAGAGTAACTCAAGTGGTTAAAATTTCTCAGACCCTAAGACCTGCTTGAGCATGCAGCCAGCCTTGATAAAACCACATGCAAAAAGAGCTTGGGGAAGCTTTCTAACAGGAAAACATAAGCCATTCCCATTTGCATTTGCATTGAACTTCCTATGGAAAGTAGTCTGCAAGAGACAGATCTTGGCTATCTAGAGGCCGCATACAGCTGTTTCAGAAACCATTATATATATTTTAACTAAGACTCATGAATGTTCACATAATTAGAGGACAGACTGGGGAGAAACTGGCAGGAGATATACCAGGAGCCTGATTTTTCTTTTAAACAAGAACTGAATATGTACAGAAGTTCTGTTTCGTTACAAGCCAAGAAATGTTATTTTTCTCCAGACACTGCATTGCCATACAACCCATGAATAAAAACTTTGGACAAAGCAAAGTATGCATGCACATAGCATACCGCGCCTACTACAATTCTGGGGCCATTTAAACTGCGAGCTGAAGACACAGGCAACACAACAAGGAGCACCATGCGACCTACAGGAAACTAGACATAAGGCTTCCTCTGTGTTAGCCAGGGGCAACAGAAAGAAGAGAGGTGTAGGGTTAGGAAAACCTTGTGTCTGTCCACAGTAGCTAGAAAGAGCTGCCACAACAGACATGTGTGTTTCTTCCCCTCCAAGTAGTTAAAACTGGAAATCAGTACTTTCAGTTCATATGGTCTAGTTCTGGACCTCTTGTTTGAAAGTCAAGCCAACCTTGAGGAAAAGTCTGAAACTGAATGTTCCCATCCCAGCAACATGTGGTATAACCAGCCCTTCCTTTAGGAACCAAGAACTTTGTAAGAGCTTCTTGAATTATCATTATACTGGTGTGTGGGACAATTGTGATACAAACAGTTGATGAGTGATAACGGGCGGATTCTACATGAGTTGCTACATTGCCGTAGCAGCAAGCTACAGAGGCACAAACTGTAGCACCAACACTATGTCACCATAGCAGTGAGCTACATTGTCGTAGCATGGCTACGGCAACATAACGTCTAAAATAACTGTGAGCCACTGGGATTATGCACTATTGATGGGTATTGTGCAGTTATTTAGTACTTGCTAAAGCAAGTTTATATATACACGGAGTATTGGCAGGTACTGCGCAGTAATTTAGTACTTACCTGAGTGCTACTGTACCTGCCAGTACTGCATACTCTCAGTGACTCATGGTTATTTTTAGATGCTGCATTGCCAGAGCAATGAGCTACGATGACATCGCTTGTTGCTATAGCAATGTAGCACGGGTGTCACAGTTTGCACCTGCCAACGCTATGTCACCATACCAAATGCGCAGTCAGGGGCATGTGTAAATGCACCCAAAGAAAAGGAAAAATTATAAAAAATATTGCAAAAATGATTAGAGGTTTTGGAAAAATGACTTATGAGGAAAGTCTGAAAAAAATAAGATTATTTACTCTAGAGACAAAAAGACTGATGCGGGATTTGATAACAGCCTTCAAGCCCTGGTTCGTAATCTTTATCAAGGTGAGGGTGGTTAAGCAAGCATTGGAACAAGCTACCTAGAGATGTTAAAAATTTCCAAGGATGGAGATTCTACAAGACAAGGTTAGACAGACACTTGACCGAAATATTTTCAGCAGAGACGATCCTACCTGGAGCAAGGGTTTGGATTAGATAACCTCACAAGGTTCCTTCCAGCCCTACTTTTCTATGATTCTATGAAGAAGATATAGATATGGGAGGCCAGAGAGGGTTTGGAATAGGAAAAGTCAAGATAGGAGCATAGGGTGGGGATACTTAAGTAGCTGTAGAAACTCTATTATTCTCTGAGCCTAATAAATCCTAGATGATGCTGTTTAAATGGAACCTGAGAAGCAAGGGCAGAGTGAAGGGGGGGGAGGGAGGGAGGGGGGGCAGGAATGACAGACTAGGAGAAAGGAGGAGGAGAGTAAAACTATAATGACCATGCCAGTACTCTATGAACATTCAGGTAGCAACGTCCTGCTTCATTATCATTATGAAATCAGGACTTGATTCTTTGCAGGCTCTGTTTTGAGTGCTCCTGAGCACTGGTCAGGAACCCTGAGACTGTTCCCACAGAAAATGAAAGAGAGGAGGCTGTTTTAAGTACTGAAGTGTGGAAGGTATGAGGAAGCTAATTTTATTATGACACTGTTTGCATTTTTGAACTGCACATTGCATTTACACTTACAAGAAAGGATTTTATCCTTGAAAATAAACAAATTATAATGGGGACCACTGGACATCTGCCCTGCCAGACAATGAGAAGTAAAACAGGGCATTTGTAAAGAGCATTTTAAAGCAGTGAAGCAGGCATGAGCCTATCTAAGCACTTACACTATTTATAGATGCAATATCTAGTCACCAGCTTAAGGGAAATATAGTTGATGAAGGTGAGCCTTAGCATGCAGACTTTTTTTCTAGTACATCATTTAGTCTTTCAGAATGAATAGATTAATTTTATCCAAGCGAACCAAGAATGAACCAAGACCAGAATTAATCAATAGCCACCTCTCTGGCTTGTCCCAGTTCCACTACATGGATTTCAAATCATCCGTCTGTCCATAGAGAATTGTATATGATCTGCTGTTCTCTCTAGGTCCAGATATCCTATTTGTTTTCTCAGAACAGTCTTCAGACTGTTTACTTTTCTTTCTTGCCTAAAATGGCCCTGAAACACCCCAGAAGGCTTTGAGTACTTCTCCCAGATGCCCAACCTTTTAGGTGGCATTAATATTGCTTAAGGCAGAAAAGGAGTAGATGACAAATAAACAGATTTAGGAACTCTGGGTACAGAACTGGTGCTACAAAGGGAAGAAGGGAGTAGAAAATAAATACAGCAAATAAATGGTAGCAGAAAAGTCTGCATTGAGAAGGACTAGAGAGTGAACAAACTCACATTTGGGGCATCTCCATCTCTCCCTCCTCTCCCTCTGAGATCACTGTGCCTTGCACATGGTCTGTGGTATTACACAAAATACACTTGCATATAAAATTCCATGTATAAAAGAATTAAACTGTACAGATTATCTCTAGAGAGAATCTAAGATAAATCTGATACATGAGGGCTTATTAAAGAAAACCTAAGAGAGGTGGCAAAGAAAACCACTGGCAGAATTTTTAAATTAATTTAAAAGCAGTTCTGTCTTTGCAAGTAATTGAAAACATGTCCAGCTCTTATAGCCTTATAACAGCCTGCCATTCCTACTACGAGACAATGCCAAAACACTCCATATGGTATCCTGACCAGTCACATGACTTTTAATACCCACATGATGGCACTAAAATGGCCTATTAGATTTACAGTGTCATTAACCTTCCAAAATAAAATGAGAGTCTGCTCTGGCAAAGAAAAAAAAAAGTCTGACTGCCGTTGGGTTTCGGGTAACCAGTCCGTGAGGAAATGCTGACAGGGGTCACTGTGGCATAATCTTTCATTCAGCCCCAAAGCTGTCACATCCTCCCCAGATGTCTGAAACATAGATATAAATTTTCATTATCCAGCAGAACAGGGGCAGAGGTACACCAAATGAATTTTTTACCAATCAAATTATAGCTCATTGCCAGATTATGTGTAAATACTAATTTTGTGAAGTTTTCTTGTGGTCATTTATCTATGGACCACATGTAGTAGCACTACTGAAGCTGAAAAGGTTTTTCCAAATCAAATTATTGTTTTTATAATTGTGTTGTGGACACATTAAAATTGAATAAAAATAAATAAATGTTATTATGGAGGAGCTATGCCTTATCCTATACAGCAATAAAATTTCAACATTTAAAAAAAACAAACAAAAAAAACAGAATTTATAAAAACACCCTCAAACATATCCCTTAGGGGCTTAAAAAAAAACTCAGTGAGAATTCACTGACATTTTATGATCTAATTTTCACATGATCCTTTGAAAATCCCAACCATAAACTACAATCCAGTATTTTTTCCTTGTAGAATTTCACGTGTTTCAGAGAAGACTGTCACACCAGGTACACCATGTTAAAATGTTCCATATATATAAACCATTTCTTATAAGTTTGGCTTTTGCAGATGATTGACTTTCAGAGCTACAACACAATGAAGCAGCTGCGAAACCTGGTGGGTGAAGGCTAGATATAAAACAAGTGAACAGATTTTTAATGCTTAAACTGAGGCAAACACACAGGCCAGAGGTAAAGATGGCAAAAAAAAGACATTTCACACTACTTTCTGATTTTTCAAGAATAATGCAGCTAGCATCTATAGAAACACCTTGGTTCCCTGAATTCCAAAGGTTCAAACCTAGTCTCCTGATTCAGGATCTCTCTCAACAGGAACTACTATTCAGCCAGCTTAAAGTTAAAGCCAAGTTAAAGACAAGTTAAAGCCAAGTCCCCACAGCAGGTAATGTGTAACCCATACATCTGTCCTCTACTGGTGTCTTTCATGTCATTGGAATCTTTACATCTCTTCTGGAATCTTTATTCTGACATACGTTAAGGAAGTGAGGCTCCCTCCATTAAAGCATCTGATGAAGCAAGCTGCTGCCTCTACTCAATAAGGTGCAAATCTACCCTGTCTTCTCCCCGCTTTATGCCACAGAAGGCAATGGTGATGGTCTTCAGTTTTCACTTTCAAAACTCAACCTTGTGCAGCCATGTCAGTCTTCAGAAAGCCCTCCACACATGAAGAAAGGGGTAAAAATAAGGACATTTTGTCTAGTGCCTATAGTAAAAAAGTCAGGAGAAATGGGTTCAACCATATGGCTTCTTTTCCTGGCTCAGTGACTGACCTCCTGATTGTGCATGGGTCTAGCTACATAATCTCTGTATGCCTTAATTTCCCCACCTGCAAGATAAAGAGAATTTGTGAAGTAAAATTCATTATGTGTTTTTTTTATAAAATGTTGCTGTCACAAGGCATTATAGAAGTATAGAGTCTAAACTATTATCCTATCTACATTCTTATAGTTTGAGTAGTACCAAATACACTCCATGAGGCTGGAGTGCCGTCACCCTCTTGGGCTCTCTTATGAGGCGATACCTATGCTTTCTTGAATAACTAGTCTGGATACTCCTGACTGGAGCTCAAATGCTACTTCTTGTGTCAACAGTAACACAGGGATCCTGAAGCAAATGGGCAAGACTGGTGTGATCCTTTGTCCATCTCTTCTACAGGTTATTTTACCTCTCAGGGATTTCATGGAAGCAAAAGAGTGTATTATTGCCATGATAACAGATCACCTGTAAAGGAGTTAAACAGTCTGAGTACAAACTGCCCTTGGTAGGGACTGAGAACATGCAACGTTGTACTTTAAACTGGGATGTTATATTTGACAATAGCTTTTCTGAGATGTTAGGAGCTGGATCTCCTCATGTAGCTCTCCCAGAATCAGTGTCTCCGTATCTGGCAAACAGGCAGGTTAGAGCATGAACACAGCCAGGTTCTTAACAGGACAGTCTGACAGATGGTAGAGCACCACATCAAAAGCTGTCCGTCCCAATAAAAGAAGGCAATCCAAATGGGCAAGTCATGTGTACACAGCCTCACCCTTCCACTCCTCACTTGCAGGGAACCCTAATGATAGATAGACCTATAACTGTATTAAAAATCCCACAAATCCCTGCCTTGGGTACTGTGAAACCAAATGCATGAAATTATGCTGGCCTGCTTTAAATTAAAACAAAAAAGTTGTAGTAGATACTATCTCAGATTCATACTGAGCTGCTTTTCTCATCTAAGACTCTTCCTCAAACAGCTAAAAACAATTAGGATAAATGAGTAGGGATAAAGGTCAACAGTACAAACAATTCTGGGAAAACTAGATAGCTCAGTGGATAGTCACTTTACTTCCGTTACCACAGAATGAGTAGATACGTGTCCAAGGGAATTCACAACAATCTGATTAGAAAGATTTTCAGAGTTCCTAAATAGCTTTTGTGGTTTCATCTTTTTCTCCTAGTTGAATTGACTGCACGCTGCAGATCCACCACAGATTTGGCAAAACTAACAATTTTCTTTAAAACCTTAGAGTGTTTTTGCCATCTAAGGGTGATCTGCACAGAAAAAAATCTGTATGGAAACACCAGCATGTGGCATTCCTAGCATGTGTGTCTCATTCTTTAGAACTATTAGTCATCCTTATATTGTTTAAATGACATCACTATGGGAGGAAACAGAACAACAGAAAAAAAAAAATCAATGGACAGCAGATACCTATCTATTATGAGCTATAATTGTGCATTTACCAGCCTGCCAAGTTGTAAATGTAGTAGTTTAAAACACATTTCAGGACATATTCATATATAGCAGGAGGCTCTTAACACAGGGGTGAATTATGGTCAATATACTTATAAGGAGATTTAGGATATGTATTTTTAAATAATTATAGTGTCCAGCACTATAGTTAAGATTTAGAAGGGGGTTGCATTCAACCAGCTTTCATCTCCAACCAATCTCAATGGCATAAAATAACTCTCTTAGGCTGAACCTTTTCATGACTAGTCTTGCTCTTGACACTGAGGGTTGATCATGTGGGGTGATCAAGAACTGAGTAAGAAGAAAACATTAATTGATCCTTTTATGCATTTAGGACCAGACTCTGTTCCTACTGAAGCTAATGGGAACCTTTCCACTAACTTCATTTGGTGTTGGATTGAGCCTTTGCTCTTGGCTCAGAAATGACTGTGTTTGAAAATCTCACAGTAGGACCATAAGGCCTGAAGGAGAGCTATTTGCTTTGGCCAGTATGACATATTCAACTTTTAAACTGATGGAGCCCACAGCCATTAAAGATAGCACATTAATTACAAACTTAAGGGCTAGAACCAATCCTGCACATGCTTTAGCCACTGTGCTTCAGAAATATCTAGTCCACTTTTGTCAACAGTCTGTGATGTTTCATAACATATGCATTGCAATTTCTAAGTATATCAGCATATGTGTATAGTAAAATATGAAATTGTCTATTTGGAGTTTCTTCTCCAAAATGAATCCTGCATACAACATACTTTGAAGTCTGTTTAATAATAAATGCATACTCTTCATATTCATCTTTTGAAATATCAAGAAAACTCTTAGCTAAAACATGCCGTGAATCTCTCAAATCAGAACAGAGAGCTTAGCATCACTGGTAAACATTATAGGTATTATCTAAGCTGAAGTCAGTGTGGGGTTTCCACTAACTTCAAGGGTCTATGGATCAATTCTTCCAAAATTATACTCAGACTCTAGAAGGTGAGAGTGATTCTGTCATTATGCACCAATTGGTGCAATTCTTTCATCCCTATTTATCCAAAAAACCATTAGTCTGCATTAAACTGTTTCATTGGGACATACCGATTCTTTCTTCTAAGCAAGCAACGGTGACAATTTCCCTCTGACAAAGCAATTTGGAAAACTCTAATTCATATAAAGAGATCTGCCTGAACACATATGTGCCTCAACAACTGTGTGATAATGTGTTTTTATCAAAAAGAAGAAAAATACATGCCATGTACACGCGTTGTACAGGGAAAAATGTAATGATAATGAAGACGTATTCTTAGGGCTCTTAGATACTGTACCTCATACATACAAGTAGGAAGAGGCTTAGCTAGTTAATGTTTTGCAGTTAAATATACAAATAAACATTTGTAAAAACATATTTACCTTAACTGCAGCATTTCCTGTACGTAGGGTAGGAAATAATGCATCCACTACCATAAATTTAACTACTGCTAGAGGTTAATAATTAGTTTTTAATGGCACTCACTGCATTTTTCTGTTCTTGCACAATTTCTCCCTTCACACTGTAGGACCAAACACACATTATCCCAATATACTCAGCTTCCTCCTCACTGTATACTTATCGCAGATTAATGATGTGGTATAGGGCCTATGACCCACAACATGTGCATGAACTCAGTTTCCACATGGTTGGCCAGACTGTGAACGCCTGCTTTGGGGCCAACCATTTAACAATAGTAAATATTTACTAGGAATATATGAATTCCTATGATCACTACAGAAGCCTTAACAATTGCACTGCTGCACAAGCCTCTCTCATGACAGATTCTTTGTCAATTTATCTTCTGCTTTTAAGTTTTATATTTTTTATTTTTTACTAAAATTCAGTGAAAAAAGTTACAGGACTGGAAATGTTCATCTTCAAATCCCATTGATTTCAGGGGGAGCTAAAAGCAACTAGCGCTTTTCTAAACAACAGCAGGCTTAGCCCCTAAATATGTATTTAAGTATCTAACTTAAGCATACATTTTTTGGACAATGTTCCCATTGGTTAATACCAGATTCCTCCTGAACATGAACCCCACACTATCAAAATGTTTTCCTTTCTGTCTCAAACAGGGAAGGTCACAAGGTTACTTAATGATATCAATATTCATATCTGAGCTAGACAGAGTTGTGGAACCTCTTAACTCTGTGTTGAGGCCACTTTATAACAGAAATATGTTTGGAAATTACAATCAATATGTTTGCAGTATTCCAGCTTCAGCACTGACACTTATTATTTGCTGTCTTTCTAAAGTATGCTCGAGGCAAACCACACCAAACACCTCCTTGCGAGAGAGCTTAACAGTTGAAAGACTGATCCTTCTACAGCTGAAAGCATCACACTGTCTAAACATTATAAGTTGGAACAAAACTCTGAGTGCAAGGCCGAGACCAGGGGGAGAAATATTTTACTTAAATAGGCAGCAGAAGGAGTTTATGGATGTCTTGGCTACTGTTCTACTATTTTTGTAACCATAGTTTTCATAAATATCTATATTTAGAAATAAAGAGGTTGATCCAAAGCCCACTGAAATTAACTGGAAAGGTGAACCCCATGTGCTTTAACAGACTGTAAGCTCTTGGAAGAAGGACCACTTTCTTCAGCATGTCGACATTCCAAACCTGCTGGAATACTAATATTTTAGTAAAAATATTACAATACTAAAACAGTATGTTATCTAGAGGTCCCAACAGTTTAGAAAATGCAAAGCCTTGCTGACCTCAGCCTTTCCCAGCTTATCGTCTTGGTCTTTCCATTTCCCACTAGTTCCCAAAAACTCCCAAAATGATTATAACATGTTCTAAATGATATACAAAGCCCTTAAACATAGGTCAGTTCTTAGCAATCTTTCAACTTTTTGTCACCTCCTCTTTCCTTCCAGATCATTTTGATAGGTCAGCTATTTCCTGGACTGATTTCAGTAGCTAGTTGCAGTTTTTTTCATATTTTGAATTTGTAAATAATTGTGCTCCAAGACTATGGATTCATATTCCACTTCCCAATCAAGATTAGATATGCCAAATCATTTCCTGTTTTCATAGATGCTGATATTTATTGTAGTTCTAATCAGTTTTAAATTCTAGGAGCTTCTTTGATGCTTCTGTGGTGAATATTTTATATACGTGTACGTAGACATAAAGGATATTGTGTTAATATTATAAAATGTAAATTTGGGGGTTTAAGTGTGGGGCTTTTTTAGGGGTTGGGGTGGGGTGTTATCTGAAGAGACAAGCTTATTTGTCAGGTGGAAAGTTCCTTATGAGAGGCACATATTAGGAAGCTAATAAAACTCTGGTGTCAGACAATAACTATCACCCTTGCAGTTAGAATCTGACCCTAAGCCTACTGAAGCTAATGAAATAATTACCAGTTACTTTTGTGGGACTAAAACTAGATGTAATCTCTAAAAACCTCATTTTTTATTCAAGTATAAATAGTTTACATAGGTACAAATTGACTGGTAAGCAATTCCAGAGGTAAAGGCCACAAGAGTAGGAGCCCCTCACTGGAGAAATGTATTGTCTCAATCAGTACTACCAATTTTAAGACAATTGTAAGCAAAAAAAAAAAAAAAAGAAGAAGAAAAGAAATAGAACAGAAGAGGAAAAACAAACCCAGGATGCCATTAAGAGTGCACCCACACATGCAGGCACGTGCTCTTGCAGCAGCTCAAATAGGAGTGGCACAAATTTGAGTTGGGGATTTTTGCCTCAGCATATATGGATGGACAAGCACTTTGTTATGGGGCAAGTTGTGCCACCTGAGGCAAAATAACCCTCCCAGGTCCTCCCAGATCTGCAGCCAGGAGGAGCTAGAGCCTGGGGCCAGCACCTCCGCATGCAGGATCCGGCCTGGCATGACAAATGCAAGCAGTGCAGAGCCCCGGTGAAAGCCTGAGCGGCCTGGAGCTGCCCGCAGGTGCACAGCCCCACACCGAGCCAGGCCGGGCCCACGTGATGTGGCACAGGCAGCACCGGGTGCCAGGCGGCCGGGGCCGAGCTGCGCTGCCCCACACCGTGTGAGGGGGCTGTGTCAGGAGGGCCCCGAGTGCCCCAATGGCTGCTGCTGAGGGTGAGCTGTGGGCTGTGCGGGTAGAGGTGCTTTGGGCCATGCAGGGGAGCATGTGGGCCCTGTGGAGGGGTGGGTGGGGGACTCATGCATGTTAGTGCAATACATGCATTGTACCCAAGCCTCCGGTTGCTTCAGGGCATGGTCCTGGACCGTGCCCCACCCTGCTTTTTTTTTTTTTTTTTTTTTTTTTTTTTTGATACCTGGATATCCAGGTATCAAATTTTGAGCCTGCGCTGCAAATATACAGCATGGGGAACAGATTTTTTTGTTCCCAGCATGCCTCTTGCTGCGTTTCAAACTGCTTTGAGATGCAGCAAGAGGCACGTGCACGCTCGTCTGTATGCACCCTAAGAAGCCAATATTTTCAACAACAACAAAGAAAAGATAGAACTGACTTGAGTACTGCCTTTTTAAATATAGTGGGGAATATCATTATCTCAGATGGCACTCTAATGACCCTCAGCAAATGTTGGTTTCCTTTAAAATAAATCACTTTGTATTTTAGGCACATTAATACAAGTACCAAAACAACTTTTCAGTTCTAAAAACCATACCACAGCTCTGTTACTTTTCCTTATGTTTTGTTCCTGCAAAATATATTATTTCCCAGTACTTTAAAGAGAATAAATGGTGGCACAATTATTTTATCAGTATGTTCACATCAGGCAATTGCTTTAGTTCCTGTATGCTATTCATAGATGCACAGATGCCAGGGTCAGACTGGACCTCAACAGATCATCAGGTCTGACCCCCTGCCCTGGGCAGGAAAGAGCACTGGGGTCACATGATGCCAGCCAGATGCATGTCCAGCCTCCTCTTGAAGATCCCCAAGGTAGGAGAGATCACCACCTCCCTTGGAAGCCCATTCCATATTCTGGCCACCCTTACTGTGAAGAAGTTCTTCCTGATGTCCAGCCTAAATCTGTTCTCTGTCAGTTTGTGACCATTGTTCCTGGTTACCCCAAGAGGTGCCCTGGTGAACAGATCGTCTCTGATACCTTGTTGCATCCCCCTAATGAATGTGCAGGCAGCCACAAGATCATCTCTCAGCCTTCTCTTGCAGAGGCTGAAGGTATTCAATTCCCTTAGTCTCTCCTCATAGGGCTTAGCCTGCAAACCCTTAACTATACAAGTGGCCCTCCTCTGGACCCTCTCGAGGTTATCCACATCCTTCTTAAAGTATGGCACCCAAAACTGAACACATTACTCCAACTGCAGTCTGACCAATGCTGCATAGAGGGGAAGTATCACCTCCTTGGATCTATTTGTCATGCATCTGCTGATGCACGATAAAGTGCGGTTAGCTTTGCTGATGATTTTGTCACACTAATGACTCATGTTCTTGTTGGAGTTCACTATGACTCCAAGATCCCTTTCTGCTTCTGTGCTGCTGAAAGGGTCATTCCCCAGCCAGTAAGTGTGCTGGATATTTTTACGCCTAGGTGCAGCACTCTGCATTTGTCCTTGTTGAACTGCATCCTATTGTGTTCTGCCCACTTATCCAACCTGTCCAGGTCTGCTTGCAATCATTCCATACCCTCCGGTGTGTTGAGTTCACCCCACAATTTAGTATCACTCACAAACATGGACAGAATACACTTCACGCCCCCATCCAAGTCACTGATGAAGATATTAAAGAGTACAGGTCCAAGGACCGAGCCCTGTGGGACCCCACTGCCTACATCCTTCCAGAGTGATACTGACCCATCCACCAACACTCTGTGTGTGTGACCCTCAAGCCAATTTGCCACTCTCCAGACACTGCAATCATCTAAGTCACAGCCTCTTAATTTATTTATGAGAATGAGATGAGATACCGTATCAAAGGCCTTCCTAAAATCCAAGTAAATGACATCCACCTCTATTCCTGCATCTAAGCGCTTTGTGACCTGGTCATAAAAAGTCACTCTATAGCTCTATAGCTAGCATAATTTCTAAAATGTATTTTTTTTTCATATGCCCTCACTTTGCTTCCTTGTGACACAAAATCTATGCATGTATAGCATTAGTAGATGCTGTTGCAACCTGTCTGTTGCATTTTACAGTGGCAGGTGTATAACCTTAAAAAGCTGAAATGTAAATGTGTTCATTCAGGTCAAGGGTTGTGTTTATCATAACTGGGAGGGTTGTGTTCATCATACATTTTCTTGTAAAAATATGAAAAGCATTTTGGCTGCTCTATCAATGCATGTTTGTAAATACTAAAAGAACATAAGAAGATAAACATGAAAGTATATGATGTACTGAGAGATCTCTGAGGATAAGTCAGGCAGGGTGTGTACACATGTACTAACTTTCTGACAGTTAAGCTGACTTCACTCTTTTAAGTTGACTTAACAGAGCAAAAACATGTACGTGGAGCAGAGTCAACTTAAACGCGGCACAAGATAATACACCTCTAGGATGTATTATCTTGAGTCGCATTAGTTAAGTTGATTTAGCTCACAAAATGACTGCCACTACATCAAGGAGCTGTACATGTGTACACTCCAACGTGGCTTAACTTACTTAAGTCGACTTAGTTAAGTCACCTTAAGTTAAGTCAACTTACATTTGAAACCATTAAAGTCTATTACATGGATGTAAGACTAGAATCAAACGTGTTACCACTGACTCATATTTTGGGGAGGAAATACATTTAGCCGATTTCAAATAGTAGCATAACTAGGGGTGGGCAACAGAGGCAAATACAGTTTGCACTGCTGCTGCTGGCCCAACTGCCACCACAAGCCTACATGCCACCACTACCCCATCTGCTGCCACTACACAGGACACATAAATTGCTTGTTATGCCTCTGTAAATGATACATTTGCAAGTCATAGATAAAAGTTTCATGCTGGGTTGCCATGATAGTATTTCCACTGACTTCAGAAATAGCTGTTCTCTGCCCCAATTGATGATGGTACTCCTAGTAATGAAGCACACATTCAGGATTCAGCAAAGTAAATTTAAGTTCTTATTAAACCTTTAAAAGCTGTGAATTGGGGCCTTAATGATGAGGATATGTGGGGGAGAGATGGCGAGAGACAGAAGGAAGGAAGGAAGATTTTCCTTGAAGTGACAAAAAATAGCTGTTGTCAAATAATTATTGTAGAAGCGTCAATAAAATTCTACAATCACCATTTTCTCTTCTATTTCCAGATCAGCAGGCATATCTGTTGGAATGAAAAGTATTTCTTCGTTTCTGTTTAGTTGACCTACAAGAAAGAAACAGTAGCACAACTTTTTTGCCATGCCTCTTACTTCTGGCAGTATTTCACATTTCAACCTGCTCACCATATGTGTATACACTTACGCTTTCTGTGCCACTAATTGCTTTTTTTTTGACAATACCATCTATATGAGCACACTATATTGCAGCTTTTATCACTCTGAGCCTATTAATGCCCAGACTTATAGTTCCCTAAGGAATTAAAATTAACCAGCTCTCTAAATATTGTTCATGTCTTTCAAAAACTCTCTTTTAGAGCCTAACTTGGGTTGTTTATAACTGGTTTGCTGTATTTCACTCTTCAGGGCCTGCAGTCTTAACTTTTGAAAGTGTAGTCCAACAAAATTTATGAGAGTGATATTAATATCCAGGAAAGGCAAAACTTAGGAAAAGTAAACAATTCTTTGGTTTTAGCTGTTTGCTTACCTAGGGTCAAAATCTGCCCTCAGATACGCATGTGCAACTTCATGGGGCCCAATGCACACATGCATTTAAAGAAAGAATTTGGCCTTACATGACTTAAGAGGTTTGTCAGTCTAATTCTCTGGAGAGTGTTATGCTCCTTTCTCTCCATTTTATCTTTTATATAGAAGCAGAGCTATAAAATAATACGTATTTATTTTGGAATGATTTATCAAGCAATATTCAGAGAATACAGCAAAAAACTGAGTAGGAATTCTTTGTGTTAGATTAGTCTACCTCATCTGAAGCATAAAACAAGCCATGGGTAAATTGTCCCCAACTTGCTAGGAGTCACACAGTGTTCAGGACAAACGCACAGCAAATGAGACCAGTCATGCACTCTACACAGCAACTCTGAAGAATATATAATATTATAGGTAATTTCAAACCACAGCAAGATGGCTAGTAAATGGCCCCATTCTCTGGAGATTATTGTAATTCACATAAACTAGACAGTTTTCACTAATTTCACTCTGTAGAAGAAATTTTATATTTCTGTTTGTGTGTTGGGTTGGTTATGGTTTGGTTTTTGCTTGTATCTATCTGCATTTTTAAATGCTTTATTCGCTTTAATAAATCATACCAAGCAATTTACAATGGAACTGTCACTGGCAATTTTGAAAATCTCACTATTAGGCATCAGTGAAAGTCATTAGGACTTATGCTCCTAAGAGCTAGATTTTTAAAGAGATTTAATTGCATGGCTCCCAATTAAAATCAGTAAAAATCAAGTGCTTGAACACCTTTAACAATTTGAAGTCAAGGCCTGGCCCACAGAAGGATTATAGGCACTTAAGCTCAAAGCTGTGATCTTCAAAGACCTCGTTCAGTGGCCACCTAACTCCAAAAGGTCCTCAATTTTCCACATTAATGTTTCCTAGAGAACTAAAGTTCTGCCCTAGGCATGCCCAAATGTGTCTAAACCTTGACAAGGCTGAGCACCTCAACACCCAGCTTAAGCTTATACTGCTTCAGGATCAATAAACTAGGTGTTCATGCATATCTAGCAAATCAGGTGAGGTTGCAGCCACCTCTGCATTGCTGGTCATTGCTCCCACACCCCACTTTACAAACTCGTGGATCCACTTGTGACTTCACATACAATGAAACAGCCACCACCAATCTTTCAAAATGTAGCTGGAAGAGGATATAACATGCCCCTCTTGGAAAGCTGATGTTACAGTTATGCTCAGGATAATGCTTTCGTTATAGATACCACTATGAGGCAGCTAACTCTTCCCATACATTATATAAGGAACCCAGGCCCCTAACTCAGTTCTGTTCCATGACAAGGGTTTGACCCTAGTGTGAAGACCTAGCAAACCAAGTCATTTTGGAGAATGAGACAGAGCTGATACTTAAGAGCTTTTGAACAATTTCCCCCTAAGATTTTGTACAGTTCCTGTTCAAAATAAATGCCAGCCTTTGTGAATGGTCATGAACTAGTGTGCCACCAAAATCCTGATGACACTGAGCTCTACATCTCTTTCTGTCATTAAACATGTTCAATGCCATATTTTATCTAGGGAAGATGAAGATGATCCAGATAGGATAAAGCATCTTGAGGAGCTATCAGGACCTAGTTACTCTACCCTTTCTTAGGTAAGATCCTATTATTCTAACTGATGCTCGCTGTAACCCAAATAGCCAAAACGCCATTTTTCCAACTTGGCTGACCAGCAGATTAGGCGTTTTTCTAGGGAATATGGCTGTAATCACAATGACTCAATCGACATTTCTAGTCTAAACTACCACAATATGTTCACTACTGAATACCACTGCAAAGCCCATGTGGAAACTACTGCTAGATTAGCATCCATTAACTCTTCCCCCTAGGAAGAACAGATTTCCAAGACTTCTACATTGGCTCCCTAACTCATTCTGGCTCCATATCAAGGTCTCATTTCATATATTAAAAGCCCCAGGATAAAATATTAAAAAGCACTTAGCTTCAGGAGACCAAGTTCCTAAACTGTTTAGGTGTTTCTGAAGACTATACTGCATAAGAAAACTAGTAAGAGATCATCACCTATTCTGTACTCCCCCAGAAGCTCTAACCAACAGGGCTGCTGAGGCTGACAGTCCCCAGGGAATAGCACCTAAAGAGAGAGAGAGAGAGAGGACATTCTGTTTGGTTAGCTAATGGCTACATAAAATACTACCACCAGATCAAGATTAACTGATTCCAACCACTTTCAAGGATAAGAACAGGACTCATCTCTTTAGCAGAACTTCCCTCCAGTGTTACAGCAGTAGCATTTTAACCCTTGACAATATTTTTTTCCTGGAAGACAAATACTAAGAGTTATCCCTCTGTTTAGAAAAGTGAAGATTTTCTCCTAATTCTGAATATGGAGCCCAACTCCCATAGTGATGTTTGTTCTAGAAATATGGAGGACAGATACATTTGAGCTGGACATGTTCAAGCAAGTTTTTTTCACATCATTTGTATGCTACAGTCTGCTATCTTATTTTTCCTTGATTACTATGCATTTTATGAAATGATTGGAATCTATTATTTCAGTGGGGGCTCCTCAAGATTGAAAGGGTATCAGAATTTTTCTTTTTATTTCCAGGCTTGATGACCTTGCTATGTACCTGAATGTCTCTCTTCTGCAGAAGTAATGACTTATACACCCACTAAGATTTGCTTGAGACTCTAATCTACAAAGCAAACTGGATTGACTCCACCTCAAATCAGTGGTTGGGGCAAAAAAGAAAGAATTTCAACCTACCATAACAGCAATCATAGGGGATCTGGTGACTTGGAACAGTACTGAAATCTCAGAAACAGCAAAGTAGCACTCTTATAGTCATGAGACAACTTGAGAGCTGAAAATTAGCCATGTGCTTAAGTATCTTGCTGAATTGGGACAGTACAGGTTGGATTTTTTGGAGAAACTGGCCAAAATAAGAATTTAATAGATGACATCTCACCATGATGCAAGTTGTTCATACATAAAGTTACTTTGAGTACCGGATACCAATATCAAGCACCTGTTTGCAAGTCTACAACCAGATATATTGAAGATGGAGGTGACATGTAGATGTTGATTGTTAAAATGAGCAAAAGTATAATGAACAAACAAAAGTGGAATCCAAAACCCTTCACACTTTCGTAGGACATGGTTTTCATTACAGATTACTCATATTTGCTCCAAATTGGTGACAATATTGTGGAAACAACTCAAGAGATTTCATCTTTGTCAAATACCAGTCTGAACCCTAGATTTTCAGCCATGAACTAAACTCCAGATCACAGTCAAAATGACACTGGAGCCATATCTGAGCATTGCCACCTCTACCCATCTCCAATGTCTGAGTATGATATGTGAGAATGAAACTTTGATAGAATTTTTGGTGATGAGTACTTTGGGTTAGGGACATTTTGGTGTGTGGTCTGTTCAGTGTGCAGACTACCCACTTTCATCTACATCAAGCCATTCACTTGACTTTTGACCTTTCACTTGGCACTGTCCTGTCATTTCCTTGGTTTCACAAATTTTAGCCTCTCACTTGACCTGTGAACTGTGACCTTTCACTCAACCTTTGATCTCATAAATTTTGGACGTGCATATATGTAATCGTGGAACAAATAAACAAAGCAGCTGGAAGAAGCTGTTCCTGAATGAAGCACAAGTGGAAGGGATATAATGAGCATTCACAACCCTGGCAGACAACTTCAGACCCAATGGAAATGTCCTTCTGTTCTGATGAGGACTGGCATATAATCAGTATGAAGTGTATTGTATTCTGTATTGACTATATATCACTGCTGATGTCTTGCATATATATTGCTTTGTGACAGTGGCAAGGAATGTGGGATTAAACTAGCCCCAAATTTGCTGTATAACATGAAATATTACTCAGCAGATACTCATCCAAAATTGTGTGCAAATTAATCATGACCTCTAAAGTCCCATTAGGGTCTTATCAAATAAAATCACCAAAATGAGTTAAGCTCACAGCCCTAGGCTTCGACTCCACTGCTCTTACAATGCAAAAGAATAAAGCAGCCCAAATCCCTTCCCTCCCCAGCCCCTTGAGTTCCTGCATCACCTCCAGGCTCACTCTTATTCCACAGAACTTTAAACAGAAAGTAATGTTCAGCCCTAACAACAGAGCTCAGACTCCTCTATAACTAACTCAGTATCAGCTGAGCACCTTGCATCTTCCTCTATTCTGTTAGTGGGCTTCAAAACAAAGTGTTAAGGAACCCTTGATACCTTAGCCACATGGGATAATCCGTGGTTTAAAATAGTACAAGCACTATGATGCTCTATAGGCATGTGCATGTTTAGAACTGCAGAATTGTGATACAGGCTATGGACAAATGAACCTTCTAACTACTTTGGAAAGAGAGGGGGCCCTGACGCTTGGAAGTGTACATTGGCTCTTATATCTGCATGATCCTGTAGGGATACAAGTTCATTGAATCACTGTAACTTTAACCCTGAATGAAACAGGATTCAAGTTGCAACATTTGCTACACTTCTATCATGACAGAAGCATGTTGATACGGCAATTGTATTATAACAGCTTATCTTGGTACCTTTTGATATCAATAAAATTGTTGCATCTATATATACTGAAAGTGCATCAGCAAATGAAATTACTAAGTAACGGAATAACATAAAACAGTGGTTTTCAAACTTTTGTTGTCACATAGCCTTTTACCTGCAAAATACTGTTGCTTATACCCCCTACATCAGTGATTCTAACTAGGGTGCCATAGCACCTAGGGGTGCCTTCAGATCCTTTCAAGCATGCTGTGGATTGCCACACAATGTTCACACTGTTAGGTGTGCAAACATGACTCATAAGACAAAGACAAAGTTTTCAAATAGGAATCCATAGTGTTAAAAACATACTGGGCTGTCTTTCTGAATTCTGTGCAACAGAAGAATTGATCTATTCTTTTTCTGTAGTAAAAAAAAAAAGGGTGAAACTAAACTGGGATTTTCCAAAACGTATCTTGAGTCTATTGATGGGTGCCTTGAATCTAAAAATGTTGCGAACTGATGCCCTACACCTAACACATCTCTGTGTGTTCATTCCTTAGAAAGAGTGTCAACACCCAAGTCAACACATAGCAACACCATTACTCACCACTCACTGACCAATCAGAAGCTCCACCACCAAGATGAAAATGTAGGCATGTACTCCTTAGCAAAGTTGCATGTACCTCTGGGGGTACATGCACCCAGGCTTGAAAATTACTGCTGTAAAATATTCCAGAACTCAAAATTGCATATTCAAACAAAAAAAAGTGCAATCTGATTCGAGGGCGAAGATTTTTACATGGATTTAAAGTACATAGATTTCTACTATACTAATTATCTAGATATTTATGTTTTGACTTACATGATGATTGCTTTCAGAGTCCTTCAAATAAAAGATGGAAATATTTAAGGCTTGACTTGCAGCAGTGCTGCCAGCCAAGAGTCCCTAACCAGTCAAGGGAAGGAATGGTTGACATAGGAAAAAAATTTAGAAAGAAACAGTGACACTTCAATTGTGTTCCTGCCAAAAAAGGCAGCTTATGGTACCTTAAAAGCATCCCACCTTGGCTCTCTGGCCTTGTAGGGGCAAATAATGGAACAAGCAGCTCGCGTGTATATGGTAATTGTACATGAGTAGGATGCAGGGTGACGTGGGAGATAGACAGAATTGGTGCCAATCTGCCAATCTATTGCAAAGGAGATCTCTAACAAAAAGGAGCTTGGGGACCACTGATTTACTCTGACACGTAATGTAATGAACCAGTGCATGCTGTCACTTTACTTGAATTCAGTGTGATTTTACATTTTGGAAGCAAACTATTTTAAATTCATGGAAAGAGAGACTATGCAGAGAAAACAACTGAATAGAAAGCATGGTCAGCTCTTTTTATTCTTTCAGTTAGAGCAAATTATTGGAAAGATCAGGATGGAATTTTGAATGTCCCACTAAACAAAGGTCATACACCATGGAATGAAAGGTACATACCAATTAGTGGCACCACTCTGGACATTTTCCAAATGTAATGTTACTTGCAAAATAAATAAAGTGCAAAATTAAAAAAGTTGTTCTTTCAATTGTAGGGTCTCTGGTTCTGTATCATGCTTGGGATCAAGGCCAGACCATGATCCATGGTACCTCTTCTGATATAATGGGCCCTTTTCTCATTTAAAACACCCCTCATGGAAGCCTAACTTTGGCAGCTGTGATGTTTTTTGAAACAAAAATGGATAAAATGCAGAGAAAAATAAATATATTCTAATCCATTCTAGTGATGGAAGAACCCTAAATGATCAAACATTGCTTCAGGCAGGTCCCGGTAAGATCAGATGATTATCCAAACATTGCTTAAAATCTGGTTCTGCAAATCTGTGATAGAAATTATTCAAGAAAGGACTACATTTCTTCCAATACTTTTTCCATGAGATTTTTAGTTATCTGTTTCCATTTGGCCTAGAATTACTAAGATGAGGTTCTCCTCTTATTGAAAGGGAAATCATTTGGCTGGGTAGAGGTTGTTAGGGCAGTTCCTAGTCTTTGGACCCATATTATTAAATATTCCTCTTAATCTTGGCACAACAAGCAGCAGTATGCTAATGAGATTTGCCAATGACAAAAGTTGGAAGGGATCATCAGTATAGAACAGGACTGAAATATCATATGGGCAGAACTGGATGGCCTTGAAAATTGATCTACTAGAAAGGGGATGAAATTTAATAGAACAAAGTGAAAGGTTGTATAATTAAAGACTAATTACAAGAGCTTCTATATGATATGAACTCATGAGGGGGAAGTGACAAGAGAAAGATATGAATGTAGTAGTAGACTATAATCTGATTATGTGCCATCAGCGTGTCAGAGCCATGGAAAAGGCAAAGCATTTCCACTAGAGATAGGTAAGCAGTACTGCACTTCATAGATTTCATAGACATTAGGGCTGGAAAGGACCTTGGAAGATCATCGAGTCCAGCCCCCTGCCCAAGGGGCAGGAAGTCAGCTGGGGTCAAAGGATCCCAGCAAGATAAGCATCCAAATTTCTCTTGAAGGCGTTCAATGTAGGTGCATGAATCACCTCCGGTGGCAGGCTATTCCAGACCTGGGGGGCTCGGACAGTGAAGAAAATCTTCCTTATGTCCAGCCTGAAATGGTCTTGCTAAAGTTTATAACTGTTGCTGAAGTTTATAACGGTTGAACACTTGAACAAGGCATGAGTGTGACCTCCTCTGGAAGACCATGTGCAGTTCTAACTACCTGTGTTCCATAAAGATCAATTCAGACTGGGCTCAGTGCAGGAAAGTAGTACTAGGATGGTAGCAGAGGAATGGATATCTTATCTTCTAAAAGGAGACTAGGGTTAGGTCAATGTAAATGCCAAACTGTACATACGTTTGGGATCCCATAAACCCACCAACCCTGCCTCCTTCCACCCTCCCTCCTGAGATCCGCAAGCCCTCCCCAATCCCAACAGTTCCTCCTGCCCTGATCCTGCATGCCCCTTCTTGTACCCCAATTTACTTAGATCATGTTCCCGGCACAACTCCTGGCACCAGCAAACATCTGCACAAGCAGGACCCAATCTACAATCATGATGCTTAAAGGAAGCCGTGTGATCATAGATCAGGTCCCGGGAATATCTGCAGATACCCCATGAGAATTTAGGCTTGTGTAGCTTCACAAAACAAAGGCTGACAGGGATTATGAGCACTCTCTATAATTACATAGGCTGAGTAAACCCCAAAAAGGAATAAGACCTACTAAAACTAATAGATAATGACCACAGAAATATGATCAGGTTGGCCTGTGGGAAGTCAAACTGTCCTGATTTAAAAAAAAAAAAAAAAGATTGTGAACGCAGCTCCATTTACTGCTGCACAAACCAAGGGATTTTTTTTTCATACTTTCAAATGTTGCTAGTTAGCTTTTGTTGGCATATGAAGAATATTGGTCATGGATAAATTTAAGCTGGACATTAAAAGAAGGTTTCTAGACATCAGAAGAGTAAGTCCAAGAATTTGAGGGGAGGGGGGGTGCATAAAAACCTAACTAGTTCTAAAATGAAGCCAATTAGTTAATGAAGGGGATTATATGAGGATTCACTGACCCAAGAGGCCTCTTCCAGCCTGTGTTCTAGTATTTCAGTATATCTGTCTCCTGCCTTAGCCACAGTTGGAAAATTAAAAAAATATATATTGATAGACAAGTAACTATAAATGTGTTAAGAAAAAACTTCCTACTATAAAAACAGTAGAACAATGAAACCAGCTATTGAGGGAAGTTGTGAAGTCTCCCTCACTGGAAGTTTTCAAGAAAAGGCAGGAGAAGCATCTATCTGGGATGATACAGAACATGCTGCCTTCAGGCAGGCAGTTGGACTAGATGACCTGGGAAGTCCTTTCCAACTTTGTGATTCTAAAATCTTTTGCAATTGCCTCCTTGACCCTGGAACATATAAAACCCCTTTAGTTTGT
Organism: Alligator mississippiensis; assembly: GCF_030867095.1. NCBI lineage: Eukaryota > Metazoa > Chordata > Crocodylia > Alligatoridae > Alligator > Alligator mississippiensis. The sequence goes on from NC_081830.1 coordinate 74,092,716, forward strand.
CTTAATAGATGCAAAGAAATTCAGGCCAAAGGGACATATAGTATTTTGCTTGAAGCAGTCATCCTTGTCATACATGCATGTGAGTATGCAAACATATCTCCCACAACTAAATTACGTGAATGGGACATTTAGACCCCTTCCAGCAGTTATGTACCTAGCTATGCACCTAATGGACAATTAACATTATTAGCTATCTATTAAACTAACCCACAGTTTGAAGCAATGTTTCAAAGTGACTTGCTAAAACAAATTTGTGAAGTGTACCTATTGGCTTTTTTGAGGAGTGGAAGCAGATGAGTTTAGTAAACACATCCATTTGCTTGTAACATGCATGGTCATATTTTCATACATATAAAGAGATGGATGTCATTCCCATTGATGCCAGCAGAAAAACTCACAGTATATTCCTGAGTTTAAATGCAGTAGCTATAGGCCACAGGTCTACATTCAGAACTCAGATGCAAAGTATTCTTGATGCAACTGTGAATTTATCTAAGCAGAAATACCCGACTGTTTGAGAGCTACTTCTCATAGAAAGTGGCAGCAACAAATGACTCAGTTATCTTATGTGAAAAATTCAAGGGGATTTTCTTGGACAGATCTCAAGTAAACAAACATATAGGATTTTTTTTTCTTTTGTTATCTCCTGCATATTTAACTACTACTTTTTCCTTAAATGGCGAGCGCAAATAATTTAATGAAACAGCAATACTTTTCCTTATGTGGACCTGGATTATTTCAGCCATGAGTAGTGTGAGCAGTCACAGGTGCTGCAGTAAATAAAGTATTAGAAAGTGTCTAAATTGTAACAGTGGAAGCACTGTTTCAAGATCCTTGTCTGCTTTTTATTAATAGTCAGATTCCTTTCTATCACCAGTCACAACTGCCTTTACCTTATTTTTCAGCAAAAATATTTTGATAGGGAAAGATCTATTAAAAATTACT